>NC_091166.1:12494137-12869137 GCF_040958095.1 Procambarus clarkii
GTGAGGGGTTTAGAGACTACATAACAGGCACCATGACAATGTGAGGACCAAGAATAGTAGTAGCAGTAATATACAACCTCCACCAAATGACAGAAGACCCTGCCGAGAGTATGAAAACAACAACATAGCAGTTAACACTATAATTGAGAGGGCAGCCTCTGCTGCCTGATGAAATAAATCCCACCTGCTCATGATGGGGGACTTCAATCACAAAAGGATTGACTGGGAGAACAAAGAACCGCATGGAGGCGAGGATACGTGGAGAGCCAAACTATTGGAGATGGGGGATAGACAAGAAAGGGGATAGACAGGAGGCACTGAACTACAGGCCAGTGTCCCTAACCTGCATACCATGCAAGCTGATGGAGAAGATTGTGCGAAGAAAGCTAGTGGAACATCTGGAGCAAAAGAACTCTGTAACACAGCATCAACATGGGTTCAGGGATGGCAAGTCCTGCCTCACAGGGTTATCTGAATTCTACGACCAGGCAACAAAAATAAGGCAAGAAGGAAAAGGGTGGCCAAACTGCATATTTTTGGATTGCCTGAAAGCCTTTGACACAGTACCACACAAGAGGCTAGTGAAAAAGCTGGAGATGCAGGAAAGAGTGAAAGGGAAGGTACTCCATTGGATAAGGGAGTACCTAAGCAACAGGAGACAGCGAGTCAGTGTGAGGGGTGAGGTCTCAGATTGGCGATACATGTCAGGTGGAGTCCCGCAGGGGTCAGTCCTTGAACCTGTTTCTGATATATGTAAATAATCTCCCAGAGGGTATAGACTCGTTTCTCTCAATGTTTGCTGATAATGCAAAAATTATGAGGAGGATTGAAACAGAGGATGATAGTAGGAGGCTACAAGATGACCTAGACAGACTGAGTGAATGGTCCAACAAATGACTGTTGAAGTTCAACCCGAGTAAATGCAAAGTAATGAAACTAGGTAGTGGAAACAGGAGGCCAGACACAGGATACAGAATAGGAGATGAAGTACTTAATGAAACGGACAGCGAGAGAAAGATCTAGAAGTTGATATCACACCAAACCTGTCTCCTGAAGCACACATAAAAAGAATAACGTCTACGGCAATTGCGAGGCTGGCTAACATCAGAACAGCGTTCAGGAACCTGTGTAAGGAATCATTCAGAATCTTGGATCCACATATGGAAAACCAGTCCTGGAGTATGTGGCCCCAGCATGGAGCCCGTAACTTGTCAAGCACAAGACGAAGCTGGAAAAAGTTCAAAGGTATGCCACTAGACTAGTCCCAGAACTAAGAGGCATGAGTTACCAGGAAAGGCTGCGGGAAATGCACCTTACGACACTGGAAGACAGAAGAGTAAGGCAAAACATGAACACAACCTACAAAATCCTCAGGGGAATCGACCGGGTAAACAAGGATAAACTATTCAACACTGGTGGTACGTGAACAAGGGGACACAGGTGGAAACTGAGTACCCACATGAGCCACAGGGACGTTAGAAGGAACTTTTTCAGTGTCAAAGTAGTTAAAGGATGGAATGTATTAGGCAGTGATGTGATGGAGGCTGACTCCATACACAGTTTCAAATGTAGATATGATATAGCCCAGTAGGCTCAGGAATCTGTACACCAGTTGATTTACAGTTGAGAGGCGGGACCAAAGAGCCAAAGCTCAACCTCCGCAAGCACAAATAGGTGAGTACACACACACACAGAGGAACGGTGATATACGTAGGGTACCACGTGGAGGTGAGGAAACAGAGAGCGAAACTGTTGGAGGTGGCAACTAGAAACCTCAGCATGTCAGCAAAGTCAGCATGTCAATGGTCCCACGGGAATGAGAGACAACGATGAACCAGCAAGACTCGACATAGTATTCATTCTGAACGATTCAGATATAAGGGAAATCGGTCACGAAGCCCCCGTGGTTATGAGTGATCACGATGTACTGTTATTTGATTATCTGGTCGAAGAAGGGTTTATGTATTCGAGGAAAGGACCACAAAGCATGAGGCCGGCATTCCGGAAGGGAAACTATGACGAGATAAGAAAATTCCTAACTGATATAGCTTGGGAAACAGAGCTCAGAGGAAAGACGGGTCAAGACATGATGGACTACATCACAAAGACGTGTTAGGAGGCAGTAGACAAGTTCGTTACAATCCAAAAGTAAAAGGGCGTGGAGAAACTATAGAAACAACAGAGCACTAGAGAGCAGAGAAAGATACCAGCGTGATAGGAATGAATACGTCAGGGTGAGAAGAGAGGTAGAGAAGCAATATGAAAATGACTTTGCGAGCAAGGCAAAGACTCAACCCAAACTGCTGCATAGCCACATCAGGAGGAAAACAACAGTGAAGGAACAAGTAATAAAATTGAGGATAGGGGTAGAAAGATTCACTGCAAACAACAAGGAAGTGTGCGAGGAACTCAATAATAAATTTCAGGAGGTCTTCACCTCAGAACAAGGAGAAGTCCCAGAGATAAGAAAAGGAATATCAAATCAGACACCACTAGAGGAGTTTGTGATTACCAGTGGGGTGGTGGGAAAGCATTCGATAGATTTGGATGTGACAAAGGCTATAGGCCCGAATGGAACCTTTCCATGAATTCTAAAGGGAGGAGCAATAGCTCTGTGCCTGCCACTCTCCATGGTGTATAACAAATCACTGGCAACAGGTGAACTGCCAAAAATTTGGGAGACGGCCAATGTAGCCCCAATATACAAGGAGGGTGATAGGCAAGATGCACTGAACACTACTATACCACAAGAACCATGTGCGTGTTGGAGATTATCCCTCCAACTTTTCCACTTGATACGTGTGAGTGGGAGAGTTAAACCCACCAAATTGTCCACATGATTCGTATGAGTGTGAGAGTTAAAACCTACAACTATACCACACTTCCACCAAAAAATACTACTACAAACAACCAATACCACAAACAACCACTACACTAACAAACAATATCACCAACAACCACCACCACTAACAACCACCACCACTAACAACCAATACCACCAACAACCACACTCGCCATGAACCACTTCTACCAACGACAACCAACTACAACAACTACCACCAACAACTACTACCACTAACAACCACTAACACTAACAACCATTATCCACTACCACCAACACCCACAGCCTCCTACCAATACTACCGCCAACAACCACTACTACCAACAACCACTACCACAAACATCTACTACCATCAACAACTACAAACACTAACAACCACAACGACTAACAACAACTACCACGAACAACAACAACCTCCAAAAACCATAACCACCAACAACCACTACCACTATGAACAAACAAGCAACCACTACCACCAACAACCAATTCTACCAACAACTACTATCACAAACAACCATTACCACCAACAACCACAACCACCAACAACCACATCCACCAACAACCACTACTATCAACAACAACCAACTACAAGAAATATCACCAACAACTACTACCACCAACAACCACTACCACTATGGTATGGTATAGTGAAAGTATAATGGTAGTGGTGTGGTGTAGTAGTGTGGTGTAGTAATACGGTGCGGTGGTGTGGTAGTGTGGTGGGGCTATGCAGTAATTACAGTGTGGTACTTGTGATGTGGTAGTAGTGGGGTACTGGTTGTGGTGGTTATGGAAGTTTGTTGAGGTAGTATCGTGCGGTTATGTGGTAGTGGTGGTGGTGGGGTGGTGGGGTGGTGTGGCAATGGTGACATTGTGTAATAATGTGGTGGGATTGTGTGATAGTGTGGTGGGGTTGTGAAGTAGTGTGGTGGGGTTGTGTTGTAGTGTGGTAGGTTTGTGTGATATTGTGATTGAACAGTATGGTAGTGTGATGGAGTTGTCTGGTTAGTCTGGGTGGGTTCTGTGATAGTGTAGTGGTGTGGTAATTGTGGTGTGGTAGTATGGTGGGGTGGTGTGGTAGTGTTTTATGGTAATTTTGTGGTAATGGTTGTGTGGTTGTGTGGTAATAATGAGTGTTGGCATAGTATGGTGGTGTGGTAGGGTGGCGTAGTAGTAGTGTGATGAGGTAGTGTGATGAGGCAGTGTGGTGTGGTAATATGGTGTGGTGGCATGTTTCTGTGGTAATATGGTGTGGTGGCATGGTGTGGGGGTTTGGTGTGGTTGTGGAAGTATGGTGTACTCACCTATTTGTACTCACCTATTTGTGCTGGCGGGGGTTGAGCTTTGGCTCTTTGGTCCCGCCTCTCAACTGTCAATCAACTGGTGTACAGATTCCTGAGCCTACTGGGCTCTATCATATCTACATTTAAAACTGTGTATGGAGTCAGCCTCCACCACATCACTGCCTAATGTATTCCATCCGTTAACTACTCTGACACTGAAAAAGTTCCTTCTAACGTCTCTGTGGCTCATGTGGGTACTCAGTTTCCACCTGTGTCCCCTTGTTCGCGTCCCACCAGTGTTGAATAGTTTATCCTTGTTTACCCGGTCGATTCCTCTGAGGATTTTGTAGGTTGTGATCATGTCTCCCCTTACTCTTCTCTCTTCCAGTGTCGTAAGGTGCATTTCCCGCAGCCTTTCCTCGTAACTCATGCCTCTTAGTTCTGGGACTAGTCTAGTGGCATACCTATGGACTTTTTCCAGCTTGGTATTGTGCTTGACAAGGTACGGGCTCCATGCTGGGGCCACATACTCCAGGATTGGTCTTACATATGTGGTGTACAAGATTCTGAATGATTCCTTACATTGGTTCGTGAACGCTGTTCTGATGTTAGCCAGCCTCGCATATGCCACAGACGTTATTCTTTTTATGTGGGCTTCAGGAGACAGGTTTGGTGTGATGTCAACTCCTAGATCTTTCTCTCTGTTCGTTTCATTAAGTACTTCATCTCCTATTCTGTATCCTGTGTTTGGCCTCCTATTTCCACCACCTAGTTTCATTACTATGCATTTACTCGGGTTGAACTTCAACAGCCATTTGTTGGACCATTCACTCAGTCTGTCTAGGTCATCTTGTAGCCTCCTACTATCGTCCCCAGTTTCAATCCTCCTCATAATTTTTGCATCATCGGCAAACATTGAGAGAAACGATTCTATACCCTCTGGAAGATCATTTACATATATCAGAAACAGTATAGGTCCAAGGACTGACCCCTGCGGTACTCCACTCGTAACGTCTCGCCAATCTGAGACCTCACCCCTCACATTGACTCGTTGTCTCCTGTTACTTAGGTACTCCTGTATCCAACGGAGTACCTTCCCTTTCACTCCAGCCTGCATCTCCAGTTTTTTCACTAGCCTCTTGTGTGGCACTGTGTCAAAGGCTTTCTGACAATCCAAAAATATGCAGTCTGCCCACCCTTCTCTTTCTTGCCTTATTTTTATTGCCTGGTCGTAGAATTCAAGTAACCCTGTGAGGCAGGACCTGCCATCCCTGAATCCATGTTGATGCTGTGTTACAAAGTTCTTTCGCTCCAGATGCTCCACTAGCTTTCTTCGCACAATTTTCTCCATCATCTTGCATGGTATGCAGGTTAGGGACACTGGTCTGTAATTCAGTGCCTCCTGTCTATCCCCTTTCTTGTATATCGGGACTACGTTAGCTGCTTTCCAAATTTCTGGCAGTTCCCCTGTTGCCAGTGATTTGTTATACACCATGGAGAGCTGGAGGCACAGTTCTTCTGCTCCTTCCTTTAGTATCCAAGGGGAGATTCCATCTGGGCCTATAGCCTTTGTCACATCCAATTCTAGTAAACACTTCCTTACTTCCCCGGTGGTAATCTCAAACTCTTCCAGTGGTTCCTGGTTAGCTATTCCCTCTCTTATCTCTGGGATTTCTCATTGCTCTAATGTGAAGACCTCTTGGAATTTCTTATTCAGTTCCTCACACACTTCCTTGTCGTTTGTAGTGAATCCTTCTGCCCCTAACCTTAATTTCATAACCTGTTCCTTTACTGTTGTTTTTCTCCTGATGTGGCTATGCAGCAATTTAGGCTGAGTCTTTGCCTTGGTAGTCTGATTCTTTGCCTTTGGTGTGGTAGTGTGTGGTTGGTGACGTAATGTGGTGGAGTGGTCTGGTTGTGAGGTAGGGTGGTGTGGTGTAGTGTGGATTGTGTGGTGGTGTATTGTGGTAGAGGTAGTGTGTGGTTGTGATGTGGTGTAGTATGTAGAGGTAGTGTGTGGTGGTGTTGTGCTGTAGTGGTAGAGGTAGTGTGTGGTTGTGGTGTGGCGTAGTGTGGTAGTGGTAGTGTATGGTTTGGTGTGGTAGTGGTGGTGTGTTGTGGTAGTGGTGGTGTGTGGTGTTGGTGGTGTTGTGGTATGTTGTGGTAGTGGTGGTGTGTGGTGGTGGTGTTGTGGTGTAGTTTGGTAGTGGTAGTGGTGGTGGTAGTGGTAGTGGTAGTGTGTGGTTTGGTGTGGTAGTGGTGGTGTGTTGTGGTAGTGGTGGTGTGTGGTGTGTGGTGGTGGTGGTGGTGGTCGTGGAGGTGGTGATGATAGTAAAGGTTGTTTTAGTGAAAGTAGTGGTAGTGAAGGTGGTGGTAGTAATGGTAAGGGAGGAGTTGGTGAGGGTAGTAGTCGAGGTGGTGGTTGTGGTGTGGGTAGTGGAGGTGTTGGTGGTGGTGGTAGTGAAGGTGCTGGTGGTGGTGTTAGTATTGGAGGGGCTGGTGATGGTGGAAGTTTAGGTGGTATTGGTGGTAGTGAAGGTGCTGGTAAGGGTGGTTGTAAAGGTGATGATAGTGGAGGTCTGGTGATAGTAGTGGAGCTCATACCTCTCAGTTCCGGAACGAGTCTGGTGGCATACCGCTGAATCTTCTCTAACTTTGTCTTGTGTTTAACTAAGTATGGACTCCAAGCTGGAGCTGCATATTCCAGGATTGATTTGACATAAGTGGTATACAGGGTCCTGAACGATTCCTTACATAAGTTTCTAAAGGCAGTTCTTATGTTGGCAAGTCTAGCATATGCTGCTGAGGATATCCTTTTGATTTTGAGGCTTCTGGGGACAGGTTCGGTGTGATATAAACCCCCAGATCTTTCTCTCTATTTGCCTCTTGTAAAATTTCACCTCCCAGACGGTACTTCGTGTTCAGCCTTCTGCTCCATTCGCCTAATTTCATTACTTTGCACTTACCTGAGTTGAATTTAGTAGCCATTTTCTAGACCATTCCCCCAGCCTGTCCAGATCGTCCTGTAGTCTCTGTCTATCATCATCTGTCTTGATTCTTCTCATAATTTTTGCATCATCAGCTAACATTGAGAGGAATGAGTCTATACCCTCTGGGAGATCGTTTATATATATTAGAAACAGGATGGGTCCAAGTACAGAGCCCTGTGGGACTCCGCTGGTGACTTCTCGCCACTCTGATGTCTCCCCCTCACAGTTACTCGCTGTTTCCTGTTGCTTAGATACTCCCTTATCCACTGGAGTAATTTACCTTTTACTCATGCCTGTTGCTCCAACCTTCTTAACAACCTTTTATGAGGTCTTCCTGACAGTCCAAGAAAATGCAGTCTGCCCACCCTTCTTTTTCTTGTCTAATTTTTGTTGCTTGGTCATAATTCTTGCTGCTTGGTCTCTATTAACCTTGTGAGGAACGATTTACAATCTCTGAACCCATGCTGGTGGTGTGTTACAAAGTTGTTTCCCTCCAGATACTCTGAGCCTTTTTCTCACGATCTTCTCCATCGGCAGGCTATGAGTCACAATAACGTGGCTGAAGTATGTCGACCAGACCACACACTAGATGTTGAAGGGACGACGACGTTTCGGTCTGTCCTGGACCATTCTCAAGTCGATTGTGATGAGGAGGTAGAGACAGGCAATAAATAGGCAAGAGAGAGCTGAGGAGGAAAGTAAAGTGTAGGGGATAGTAGTAATTATGAGAACTGCAGAGGGCCTATTGGCCTATACGAGGAAGCTCCTATTATAACCACCGAATGAGAAGGAGATAGTAATAGGAATCAGAAGAGGATAGCAAGGGAGCGTAGGAGAAGACAATGAACAGAAAAAGGGGAGAAGAGAGAAAGAAAAGGAAAGAGAAAGAAAGATAAATGGAAGGGGTAAGCTTATATTAAGTCACGTTTGTTAGAAAGAATAGAGCATTTGAGTATATACTGTGAAAGGGAAGAGTCCACAGCAACAAAGCCAGGACTCAAGTTCATGTTGGGTACATTGTGTATCAGAGCCGATTCTACAAGACGGCGTCTGTGTAGAGTAGAGGCAGGAAAGATTATTTTGGAGGAAGACCAATCAATGGGATAATTAGAATCCCTCACATGGCAGAAGAGAACATTGTTAGTGTCTGCAGACTTAACACTTCTCTTGTGTTCTTTAAGTCTGTCATTCAGTGTACGGCCAGTTTCGCCAAAGTATTGGAGAGGACAAGATGGACAGGAAATAGAGTAGACACCAGCAGCATTAGAAGCAGGAAGAGCAGTGTGAACTAGATTGCTACGAAGTGTGTTCGTTTGTACATCACCACTGTACAAACCTAGCTCTACTCCCCTAGAAGTACTTACCAAGCTGTACTCACCTAATTGTTCTAACCTATTTTCACTTCCCTAGTTTTACTCATGTAATTGTACTCGCCAACCTGTATTTACCAAGCAGTGCTCACCAAGTTGTACTCACCAACATGCACTCCCCCTAGTTGTCACGTGTGGTTGTACTCACCTACTGGTATTTACCAACTTTTATTCACCAAGCAGTGCTCACCAAGTTATTCTCACCTATATATTCTCCCCTAGTTGTACGCATGTAGTTGTACTCACCTACTTGTATTTATCTAGCATTGCTCACCAAGTTGTACTCAGCTACCTGTATTTATCTAGCATTGCTCACCAAGTTGTACTCAGCTACCTGTATTTATCTAGCATTGCTCACCAAGTTGTACTCAGCTACCTGTATTTATCTAGCATTGCTCACCAAGTTGTACTCAGCTACCTGTACTCTCCTACTTGTTCTCATGTAGTTGTACTCACCTACTTGTATTCACCTAGCAGTGTTCACCAAGATTTACTAACCTTCATGTTGCACTTTACTCACCTCCTAGTTGCACTTACCTGGTTGTACTCACCGACTTGTGTTTCAGTGATATTTAATGTTAAATCTGCTATAATACAGATGCATGTGATAGAGGTATTTTGATACACTTGAATTTTTTCATTAAAAAAAGTTAGAATAAATGTTGCGTATGTCATTCATTGATCTATGAAACAACATTTTAGTTAATGTAATTTACACAAAGTGCATAAATATTATTTAAACAATGAAAACTGTATTATTTAATATATATAATTTAGCAAATAGTGTTATAAAAGCAATTTTTATCAAAATCATATTAAAACAATTAATAAAAGATTAAATTAAGTGAATGTTTTGCACATCTCAAATACAACTAAGACACGATATTTACAGATAATATTATTGTACATTACAAAATGACATAAATTTAATATATAAACATGAACCCAGTTTTAATATATAAGGGAACAAATAGTATTAGATAAGTCAATACATTAGCAATATCACCTAAAACTTCCATTCCAATCTTTGAGTACCTAAATATTTCAAGAATTTTTCGTACATCTATGAAAAACATTTACTATTTATATATGTAATGTACATAAATTTAATGTTTACTCATGAACAAAATATTTTTTTTAATATATATAAAGAAGAAACTAGTGATAGAAAAGGCAGCGTTTACCATATTACATAAATAAATACTTTAACCATTCAAGGGTTAAAGGTTGCTCATGTGCCTGTGGAGCCGCACGTGCAACTTGTGTTTCCCAACAACCTTGTTGAAACCTTACTGGAGGTTGCTGCAACGTTTTGTGTTTGATGGGTCATCCCCCACATATGGTTGCCGTGTCATCACCCACATATGGTTGCCATGTCATCACCCACATATGGTTGCCATGTCATCACCCACATATGGTTGCCATGTCATCACCCACATATGGTTGCCGTGTCATCACCCACATATGGTTGCCGTGTCATCACCCACATATGGTTGCTGTGTCATCACCCACATATGGTTGCCATGTCATCACCCACATATGGTTGCCATGTCATCACCCACATATGGTTGCCGTGTCATCACCCACATATGGTTGCCGTGTCATCACCCACATATTGTTGCCGTGTCATCACCCACATATGGTTGCCATGTCATCACCCACATATGGTTGCCGTGTCATCACCCACGTATGGTTGCCGTGTCATCACCCACATATGGTTGCCGTGTCATCACCCACATATTGTTGCCGTGTCATCCCCCACATATGGTTGCCGTGTCATCACCCACATATGGTTGCCATGTCATCACCCACATATGGTTGCCGTGTCATCACCCACATATGGTTGCCGTGTCATCACCCACATATGGTTGCCGTGTCATCACCCACGTATGGTTGCCGTGTCATCACCCACATATGGTTGCCGTGTCATCACCCACATATGGTTGCCATGTCATCACCCACATATTGTTGCCGTGTCATCACCTACTAATGACTGTTGTGTCATCACCCACATATGGTTGCCGTGTCATCACCCACATATTGTTGCCATGTCATCACCCACGTATGGTTGCCATGTCATCACCCACGTATGGTTGCCATGTCATCACCTACATATGGTTGCCATGTCATCACCCACGTATGGTTGCCATGTCATCACCCACATATGGTTGCCATGTCATCACCCACGTATGGTTGCCGTGTCATCACCCACATATGGTTGCCGTGTCATCACCCACATATTGTTGCCATGTCATCACCCACATATGGTTGCCATGTCATCACCCACATATGGTTGCCGTGTCATCACCCACATATGGTTGCCGTGTCATAACCCACATATGGTTGCCGTGTCATCACCCACATATTGTTGCCATGTCATCACCCACATATGGTTGCCATGTCATCACCCACATATGGTTGCCGTGTCATCACCCACATATTGTTGCCATGTCATCACCCACATATGGTTGCCATGTCATCACCCACATATTGTTGCCGTGTCATCACCTACTAATGACTGTTGTGTCATCACCCACATATGGTTGCTGTGTCATCACCCACATATTGTTGCCGTGTCATCACCCACATATTGTTGCCATGTCATCACCCACATATTGTTGCCGTGTCATCACCCACATATTGTTGCCGTGTCATCACCCACATATTGTTGCCGTGTCATCACCCACATATTGTTGCCGTGTCATCACCCACATATTGTTGCCGTGTCATCACCCACATATTGTTGCCGTGTCATCACCCACATATGGTTGCCGTGTCATCACCCACATATTGTTGCCATGTCATCACCCACATATTGTTGCCATGTCATCACCCACATATGGTTGCCATGTCATCACCCACGTATGGTTGCCATGTCATCACCCACATATTGTTGCCATGTCATCACCCACATATTGTTGCCATGTCATCACCCACATATGGTTGCCATGTCATCACCCACATATGGTTGCCATGTCATCACCTACTAATGACTGTTGTGTCATCACCCACATATGGTTGCCATGTCATCACCTACTAATGACTGTTGTGTCATCACCCACATATGGTTGTCATGTCATAACCTACTAATGGTTGCTGTGTCATAACCCACAAATGTTTGCCGTGTCATCACCCACTATAATGACCACAATGTCATCACTTACTAATGGTTGCCATTGATAAAGCGAATTTGAAGAAAAATGTCTGTCATCAGTTTTCACACTGTGGCGAGGCCGCTGTTCATCAGTTATGATTGAATAGTCATCGACATCGCTACAATCTCTAATTAATAATATTAATAAGAAGTAATTCACACAAAGAAACCACATTGACTTGATGTGTCAATGAGAAAACTAGTAGGAGCCATGAGTAGGGCTCGAACCTGTTTGCTGGTGTCCCCTAAGGTACTCTCTTGACCAGTATGTTCAGCCCCTCCTGATGAAAAGAATTACAACCTGAGATTCACCTGAGTCCTGAAGTGTTCCTATGAATTACACTGTAGCCTAAACAGGGTTTCACACACTGGACCGATTATTGACTCTTTGCTTGTAGTCGAGGAATTCCAGGTTGCAATGCTTTTTGACCATGTTGTGGTGTAGTGGTATAGAGCGTCCCTGGGCATACTCAGCACATAGGTTCGAACCCTCCTCAATAGAGCTTATTGATTTTCTTAAGGGCCGAGTGCATGCAATTTTTTTTCCAAATATGAAAAATTCTATTTTTTTAAAACAAATCTTCCGTTATTTGACATCAGCGCCGTGAATTTTTTTTTCCCAATATAATAAGAAATGTTTTTTTTTTACGAATTTAATTAAAAAAATGCGTGTGTGACTGGCAGTAACTGGTACTAATAATAACGATAACTCCTCCTATTTACTGGCAATCAGGAATAAAGAGATGCATGCACCTGTCCGATGCACAAAGAAGACCAGTAGTAGTAAGGAGGGTCTATAAAGTGTATACGCTGCTGGTGCCACCTGAAGGGCCAGATTTCACATATAATAATGCGTTAGTATGTTATTATCTGTTGTTCATTTAAATATCAAATAAATACATTGCCCAATGGCAATATTTTTTATGTCCCATTGTACAAAAAGCTGACAACCACTTGTTTTTAGTTTTTTTTCTCTCCTTTGTTCCTATGCGGATTTTGTTGCGACGTCTACATCTTGGAGAATGCAAATCCTAGCTAAGCATTTTAAGTTGGAAAGAAATTGGTCAACATGTTAATCAGCCACAGATGGCAGAAGTTGTGACTTTTATTTTTTTGGCCGATTTATTTTCAAAGAATAGAGTTCAGACTCTATTATCTTTTGTTATTTAGCTTGTATTGATGAATGAAGACCAGATAAGGGCCTTATAACTTATATATGGGCAATAAAGTTACAGCAATATATGTTTCATTATAAGAACATGAGAATTAAGGTAACTGCAGAAGGCCTATTGGCCTATAGGAGACAGCTCTAATTTATATCCACCCAATCTCATTTATACATATGTCTAACCTACTGTTAGACAGTTCAGGGGCCCAGAGTCTGTTTTACAGTTATTCCTAACATATTCCTATATATTTTTTTTTTTGGGGGGGAGTAATTTTTTCTTGACTTAATTTCAACATATATTGACCTACTAATTACATATTTTCCTAATTACATATTTTCCACTACAAATGCCCAGCAATCTTAATTAAAACTTACAAGATAGATAAATTAGAAGTACTATATTCGTTGTCAAAAACTTTAAATGCATTTTTCTCTATTGAAAATATTTTCAACTCAGAGACCTAGAAAAAATTCAGTTTCTGACCGATTCTCACTATTTTTACATATAATGTACAAAGTTCTTAGTTCTAAGGTTTCCTCTGAATCGTTTACTCATAAAGCCATAACGTTTGGAGTTATAAATATTTTGAGTATAAATTTGGTTCATATATGGATTGCCACATTCAAAAAGTCTTTTACAGAAAACTATACTCCTAAACAATAATTTTCTCATGAACGTTATATGCCATTCTGAGACCATAATGAATAAGACAACAATTGATGACATTATAAAATATTTTTAGCTATTTGAAGTTGTGATTTTATGTTCTTTTTTTATTTTTGTCCATGGTATGATGATGATCCATTAGGAAAAGTTGGAGCATTTACCATGACGATTATGCACACAAAGAATTAAGTGTGTTTGAGGAAGATTCGGTACATATGCACCGGTCCCCTTAATACTAATCATATTAATTTTTTATAAAATACATTCAGGAACATGTTATAGTGGTTAATTTATAGTTACATAAATTGTATAATAATATATAAAAGAACTAAAGAGGCAGACTTGTTGTGTAGGTAATGATTGCCACAACATCTGTTGACGGGAGAAGTGCGAGGCTGTGGGAGAGGTACCAGGTGAGCCCCCACCTGCCACACCACACATTGCAGGTAGGGCGGTGGACACTAACTTCAACTACACCAATGTTCGGGCCACCGCAAGACAATGTGGTATCCACGGGGGCTCGGATGCTGCCCACAGGAAGGCACAGTCTCGAGAGGAGAATGAAGCATCTCAAGATTGAGAAGATGGTGATGAATCATGGAGTGCTGGAGGCACCGAGGAGAGACCTAGTCCTCACCCGACACGACCTCACCGGCCTCCATCTTCGATGCACAACCATTGAGGTGACATGAGCTCCTTCATAAAATTCTCAATTACCCTATTTTAATTTTAAGTAAAATAGCCTTGTCTATGTACATATAATTTTTAACTTGAATTGATCTTCGATTCAATTGAACTTTTTAACTGCTAGAATTCTTACTTGACCAAGTTTAACCCTTAAGCTGCTAAAGGGGTCCTGAGCAGATTCACACCCCTGTGTGCAAGAATTTTTTTTTAAATTTGTTACGTCTTCTAAAAATGTTACTTTGTGTTCCCTGAGCACAGGGAAAAAATCGTAGCCGACATAATTTGGCCACAATAGACCAAGGAAGTCCGGCAAAATGTGGGCATTGACAGCACAGTCGTCAGAGGCGGTCAGCGTCACCCGAGCTGTCAGGCGGGAATTGCCACAAAGGTATTATTACCTAATTATTTCAATGTCTCTGATTGATTTTTTCTTAGTTTTTTGCAGTAATATTATTCAATAGTGTGTAGTGTGATATATTTAAATAATAAAGGGGTGAATCATCGCTATACTCAAAAGAAAGGTGTGCATATAGTAATTCAATTATTATGTTCATAAAACAATAAACGAATAGTTTTGCTGGTATTACACTATATACACAGGATATATGTAAGTATCTGCATGTTTTGTTCACCATAACGAACCACTAAGTTGGTATTATGAGTCAAAAAGCAATGAAGAGTGTCCGCCACACCAGCCAGCCTGCCACTCCCTCCCTCAACGACACTTGACTTGCCAACATTCTCCTCCCACCATAGTGTTTTTGCTTTTATTCACTGTATACAGACGTTATATATAAGTATCTACATGTTTTGTTCACCACAACTGTACAACTAAGCTGTTATAGTTAGTTCAGGAACTAAGAGACGTCACTACACACACACACAGTCAGCTGGTGGCTGTCTCCCTCACTCATTCAAGGTCAGATGCACTAAAATTTCTCCCCCAACAATATTGTTTGTAGAGTTATTACACTATATATGCACATTGTATATAAGTTAATGCATATTGCATACACACGAGTTTTCCCACATTGACAGTGGCTTGATGAAAAAACGTGAAGTAATCCCTCACCAATCTGGTGCCCATGGGAGATGGGGATATTTGAGGTAA
The DNA here is from genome assembly GCF_040958095.1 of Procambarus clarkii. Taxonomy (NCBI): domain Eukaryota; kingdom Metazoa; phylum Arthropoda; class Malacostraca; order Decapoda; family Cambaridae; genus Procambarus; species Procambarus clarkii. The sequence continues at coordinate 12,509,410 of NC_091166.1, forward strand.
ATATCTCGAAATCTCTATCTCTTTTAAGGGTCTGATTTGGTGTAGTGGGCTAAGGCATACTAGTTATGGCAGCTATTAGAAGGTAGTTGTGCTTTCTGGGTTTGCAACCCATTCTCGCACTTTCGTATAGTCAATATTGACTTATTAAATACGTGCATATGTGACATACTAAACATACTAGTTTACCTTGAAAAGATTCATAGAAAACACCGACCCTACCTAACCTTCTTAGTATGTTAAGATAAGCATCTTACTGCTTAGTAATTACAATTATTACTTTAACTATTATAGGTATAGGTTAAGTAATAATTGTAATTACGACGCAATAATATGTTTATCTTAACATACTAAGAAGGTTAGGTAAGGTTGGTGTTTTCTATGAAGCTTTTCAAGGTAAACTAGTACGTTTAGTATGTCACATATGCACGTATTTAATAAGTCAATATTGACTGTAAGAAAGTGCGAGAACGGGTTGGGGTTTGAGGCACACTGGTCGGTGTTGTCTAAAGTTTGCTAAACTTCACTTGTGGTTTAAGCAAGTTAGTGCATATAAGTCTAAATGTTTTATGCACCGTAACTGTAAACCTAAGATTGTAGGGTGCCCAAAGAGCATAGAGGCCACCCTCTACACAGCTAGATAAGTCATGTAGACGACGCCACCTCCGTTACCTAAATTGCTCCTCCCAACATAATCCTTTTCCTGTTATTACACTAATACACACATTATATATTAGTATGTACATTTGAGTTTACCATTGAGAACCACTAAGCTGGTGAATGGTGAATGCACGCAATAGCAGGTGGGCCACATGGTCAGTAAACCACTCTATCTCCCTCCCTCTCTCAGCGTTACTCCTCTCACACAGCGCTAATTATCACAACAATCCTGCTATTATCACAATCCTGGTCATTGTTATCAATGACAGGCGTAATCTGTAATACTGTCATCGGTAAATAACAGGTTACAGATTTATTTTGACATTTTTAGGCGATGCTGTGGTCACAAGCTGAACAGCAGTTCTGCTAGCTCATGCTGCATGCGCCAACCTTTGGTTGCTCCCACAGTACTGTGGTTCTCACACCAGAGAATATTGCCCACGATTTTGTTTAAACATGGCGTCTGTTTACAAAAGCCCTGAGCAAGCTGATGGGAACCCCGTGTAGCAGCGGGCCATTTCAATCGTGTCTGGCACCCAATGGCGCATATATATGTCATGCGCAGTTTAAGGGATAAGTTATATTTTAAAGAATTATAACTGATGTGATATATATGTATATATATATATATATATATATATATATATATATATATATATATATATATATATATATATATATATATATATATATATATATATATATAATATATATATATATATATTATATATATATATATATATATATATATATATTATATATATTATATATATTATATATATATATATAACATATATAATATATATATATATATATATATATATATATATATATATATATATATATATATATATATATATATATATATATATATATATATTAGTATATTTTGGTAGCAGTCTTTCCTGTAGACATATATTATTAAATATGACCGAAAAAGTAAGATTAATAATTCTAACACAAATTTTCTCAATCTTTCGTACATTTCGCTTCACTGTTGGAGGTAAATCAAAAATCAATTCTCCAAAATTCATTTTTATTTCTAGTCTGACGCGACACGAGCGCGTTTCGTAAAACTTATTACATTTTCAAAGACTTTAGTTCACAAATACACAACTGAATAGAACTTACGCATCTCCGATTTTATATCTACATTTGAGTGAGGTGGAAGGGGTGATGTGGCATTAACACAAGACAGAACAAGATGTGGTATTAATAGGGTATTAATTTCATCAACACAAGACAGAACAAGAGTATTAATAGGGTATTAATTTCATCAACACAAGACAGAACACGAAACAATGGATATTGAATAGAAGTGTTTGTAGAAAGCCTATTGGTCCATATTTCTTGATGCTTCTATATTGGAGCGGAGTCTTGAGGTGGGTAGAATATAGTTGTGCAATAATTGGCTGTTGATTGCTGGTGTTGACTTCTTGATGTGTAGTGCCTCGCAAACGTCAAGCCGCCTGCTATCGCTGTATCTATCGATGATTTCTGTGTTGTTTACTAGGATTTCTCTGGCGATGGTTTGGTTGTGGGAAGTGATTATATGTTCCTTAATGGAGCCCTGTTGCTTATGCATCGTTAAACGCCTAGAAAGAGATGTTGTTGTCTTGCCTATATACTGGGTTTTTTGGAGCTTACAGTCCCCAAGAGGGCATTTGAAGGCATAGACGACGTTAGTCTCTTTTAAAGCGTTCTGTTTTGTGTCTGGAGAGTTTCTCATGAGTAGGCTGGCCGTTTTTCTGGTTTTATAGTAAATCGTCAGTTGTATCCTCTGATTTTTGTCTGTAGGGATAACGTTTCTATTAACAATATCTTTCAGGACCCTTTCCTCCGTTTTATGAGCTGTGGAAAAGAAGTTCCTGTAAAATAGTCTAATAGGGGGTATAGGTGTTGTGTTAGTTGTCTCTTCAGAGGTTGCATGGCTTTTCACTTTCCTTCTTATGATGTCTTCGACGAACCCATTGGAGAAGCCGTTATTGACTAGGACCTGCCTTACCCTACAGAGTTCTTCGTCGACTTGCTTCCATTCTGAGCTGTGCCTGAGAGCACGGTCGACATATGCGTTAACAACACTCCTCTTGTACCTGTCTGGGCAGTCGCTGTTGGCATTTAGGCACATTCCTATGTTTGTTTCCTTAGTGTAGACTGCAGTGTGGAAACCTCCGCCCTTTTCCATGACTGTTACATCTAGAAAGGGCAGCTTCCCATCCTTTTCCATCTCGTAAGTGAAACGCAGCACGGAACTCTGCTCAAATGCCTCCTTTAGCTCCTGCAGATGTCTGACATCAGGTACCTGTGTAAAAATGTCGTCAACATACCTGCAGTATATGGCCGGTTTCAAGTTCATGTCGACTAAGACTTTTTGCTCGATGGTACCCATGTAGAAGTTTGCAAACAGGACACCTAGGGGAGAACCCATGGCGACCGCATCTACTTGCTTATACATGTGCCCAACCGGGCTCAAGAAGGGTGCCTCTTTAGTACAAGCTTGGAGTAGTTTCCTCAGAATATTTTCTGGTATGTCAAGTGGAGTACAGGCTGGATCACAATACACTCTGTCGGCTATCATTCCGATTGTCTCGTCCACAGGTACGTTGGTAAACAGCGATTCTACGTCCAACGAGGCTCTTATCCTTGTGGCCCGTGTGCCCCGCAGTAAGTCAACAAATTCCTTTGGAGACTTCAGGCTGAAGGCGCAAGGAACATAAGGAGTCAGCAGGCCGTTGAGTCGCTTCGCCAGTCTGTACGTGGGTGTGGGTATCTGGCTAATGATTGGCCGAAGTGGGTTTCCAGGCTTGTGCGTCTTGACATTTCCATACGCATATCCAGGTTTATATTCCCCAATGATCTTTGGCAGGTGGAGTCCGGATTTCTTGGCGTTCACAGTTTCGATCAGTTTGTTGACCTTTGCTTTTAATTCGGCTGTTGTGTCCTTCGTTACCCTACAGAGTTCTTCAGAGAAGAACTCTGTAGGGTAAGGCAGGTCCTAGTCAATAACGGCTTCTCCAATGATTTCGTCGAAGACATCATAAGAAGGAAAGTGAAAAGCCATGCAACCTCTGAAGAGACAACTAACACAACACCTATACCCCCTATTAGACTATTTTACAGGAACTTCTTTTCCACAGCTCATAAAACGGAGGAAAGGGTCCTGAAAGATATTGTTAATAGAAACGTTATCCCTACAGACAAAAATCAGAGGATACAACTGACGATTTACTATAAAACCAGAAAAACGGCCAGCCTACTCATGAGAAACTCTCCAGACACAAAACAGAACGCTTTAAAAGAGACTAGCATCGTCTATGCCTTCAAATGCCCTCTTGGGGACTGTAAGCTCCAAAAAACCCTGTATATATGCAAGACAACAACATCTCTTTCTAGGCGTTTAACGATGCATAAGCAACAGGGCTCCATTAAGGAACATATAATCTCTTCCCACAACCAAACCATCGCCAGAGAAATCCTAGTAAACAACGCAGAAATCATCGATAGATTCAGCGATAGCAGGCGGCTTGACGTTTGCGAGGCACTACACATCAAGAAGTTAACACCAGCAATCAACAGCCAATTTCTGCACAACTATATTCTACCCACCTCAAGACTCCGCTCCAGTATAGAAGCATCAAGAAATATGGACCAATAGGCTTTCTACAAACACTTCTATTCAATATCCATTGTTTCGTGTTCTGTCTTGTGTTGATGAAATTAATACCCTATTAATACTCTTGTTCTGTCTTGTGTTGATGAAATTAATACCCTATTAATACCACATCTTGTTCTGTCTTGTGTTAATGCCACATCACCCCTTCCACCTCACTCAAATGTAGATATAAAATCGGAGATGCGTAAGTTCTATTCAGTTGTGTATTTGTGAAACTAAAGTCTTTGAAAATGTAATAAGTTTTACGAAACGCGCTCGTGTCGCGTCAGACTAGAAATAAAAATGAATTTTGGAGAATTGATTTTTGATTTACCTCCAACAGTGAAACGAAATGTACAAAAGATTGAGAAAATTCGTGTTAGAATTATTAATCTTACTTTTTCGGTCATATTTAATAATATATATATATATATATATATATATATATATATATATATATATATATATATATATATATATATATATATATATATATATATATATATATATATATATGTCGTACCTAGTAGCCAGAATGCACTTCTCGCCCTACTATGCAAGGCCCGATTTGCCTAATAAGCCAAGTTTTCCTGAATTAATTGTTTTTCGACTACCTAACCTACCTAACCTAACCTAACCTAACTTTTTCGGCTACCTGTTGATTGCCAGCAATCAACAGCCAATTATTGCACAACTATATTCTACCCACCTCAAGACTCCGCTCCAATATAGAAGCATCAAGAAATATGGACCAATAGGCTTTCTACAAACACTTCTATTCAATATCCATTGTTTCGTGTTCTGTCTTGTGTTGATGAAATTAATACCCTATTAATACTCTTGTTCTGTCTTGTGTTGATGAAATTAATACCCTATTAATACCACATCTTGTTCTGTCTTGTGTTAATGCCACATCACCCCTTCCACCTTACTCAAATGTAGATATAAAATCGGAGATGCGTAAGTTCTATTCAGTTGTGTATTTGTGAACTAAAGTCTTTGAAAATGTAATAAGTTTTACGAAACGCGCTCGTGTCGCGTCAGACTAGAAATAAAAATGAATTTTGGAGAATTGATTTTTGATTTACCTCCAACAGTGAAGCGAAATGTACGAAAGATTGAGAAAATTCGTGTCAGAATTATTAATCTTACTTTTTCGGTCATATTTAATAATAGGGGGTACCACCACTGGTGCAATTATAGGGACTCACAGCCTCAGAGAAGGGAACACAGAGCACTCAGGGAAAAACTTGACATTTAACTCTGAATACGAAAGAGTGTTCACTTCTCCTACCACCCCCTTTTTTTTTTTTATTATGATGTACACTTTATTATGCAAGGTTATACAGTTACATATCTGATTTTATACAAAAAATGAACATTAAGAGGACACAAGAAAAAGTTCGCTTCCTAGAGGCTGTAGATTTCCTCGAACTCCTCCGACGCCGGGCAGGAACCGAGGATGCAGCGGGCATTTCCCCTCTGGATCGCGACACTGAGGCGCTGAAAGAGAAAACTTGCTGCTCTAGGGTCTCTTGTGGTGTCAATGAGCTTGGAACCAAGATCCTTAAGAAACCTTCTTGCACTCTCACTCCATGGGCCTAGGGTCTCAGACCCTATTGGAACGAAGTTGTACCTTTGATCTAATTGCCTGTACTTGACTGACTTTTGTTTTTCTCTGTGTGTCGCTGCGGCTCCTGCCGTGCCGGCAGAGAGGGTGATGTATGTCGTTGCCAGGGTGGATACGCAAGTATAGTCCCATGCTAACTGCCTGCCACCCTTCCACGGACGCAGTGTGATTCCGTCTGGTCGGCCGGCAAAGCTAACAGAGTCACGGTTCAGTAGGTTGCGGGGCTCTCTCTCCGCTGGACACTGAGCAGAGGCAAGGCTTCTTTTAATGATGTCGTTGACTTCGTCGTGTCTAGTGTGCCAACCACCCGATTTTCCACAGTGCAGGCCATGCAATCCATATTCGTCAGCATCTGCCTCGCCGCAAATACACCTGTGAACAGTGTGGATAGGGGCAGCAAGGCGGAGAGCGACTGCAATACGGAGCTCCTGCGGATCAAGACGTGTGCCTGTCGCAGACATAGGGACTGCTAAAAGGAAGTCCCCTGCATGGGGAGCCTGCACAGCTGTGAGGCGTGCACGATCACTGGGGGTTGTTGCTGCCTCCAGCAAAGCTGTGGCTTCTTTGTCTACAATGGGGCTGTCCCAACTGGATTGTTTCTTGGCTTTCGGCATGGCTGGTCTGAGTGCTGGGTCTGTCATGGCACCCCATTTCGTGTCGCATTCCGTGTAGTGGGGGTCCTGTATCCCCGCTACATCACTCAGGGTGTCAGGTAGAATTTCCTTAACCAGGTCATCTGATGCTGAGGAGGAAGACAGGAAGGCTGGGACAGCAATTTGGGTGGCGGTGCGGACACCCAAGCCACCGAGCCTGACAGGAAGAGTGGCTTGTTTCCACTGGCATTCGTTGAGGGAGAGGTTAACAACTTTTTCCAGCATGGTCTTCAGTAGGTCATACTCGTCAAGCTTTGGGTTGTTGTAAGATGGGGCGCACCTCAGAAAGTAGGTTAGCCTCGGAAGGGATAGGCATTTGGTGAGGAGATAAAAAGCATCGTGGGCATAGATGTCACCTATTCTGTCTTCCATCCTCCTAAGGTCTGCGATTTTCTTGTCGAGGATCTCCTCAATGGCGTTAGACCCGAGGGGAGCTCCAAGGAGGGTGCTGTTCTCGGCCCTAATGACATGGGCTCCAGGCAAGGCAGACCTTATTCTAGCTACGATGTCTGGGTTGGAGGAGACTACTTCACACTTGGAAGGGTTCAGGACGAGACCCAGGCTTACTTCTTGCTCCCTTATTTTCCTGATATCTGACAAGAGGTGGTCTACGGTGCCAGCTATAGTGCCATCATCCAAAAACCAGATGTTGAACTCGCTGGACAAGCTTTCGGTGATTTCTTTTAAGACTAAGCAGAAAAGAAGGGGAGCAAGAGGATCACCTTGCTGAACACCTTCACATGATCTGATTTCATGTTCACCAAAGAGCAGTTTTGACTCACCACTGTAGCAGGATAGTATGAACGGGTAGAGGGGCCGGAAATGGCGATGTACGGCACAAAGTACTGCATCTCTTCTTACCATGTTGAAGGCATTCTTAAAGTCCAGTTTGAGCAGGGCCTTTTCATCAGAAATGTTTGTGATGTATGCTCGTGCTGCATGGGCAGCCGCTTCACAGCCTTGGGGGATTCCAAATCCTAGCTGGATTGGTTTCAGCAATTCAGCCGCTTGCTGGCTGACAACCCTCGTAGCAGCCTTGGCAATCAGGCGTCGGAGAGTGTTGCCAACAGCGATTGGCCTGATTCCTTCGTCCTTCTTTTTGAGAGCACAGAGGGAGGCACCAAAAAAGAGAGGCCTGATGACCTCAGGTATATCACCAGCCAGGCACGCGTTGACGAACCTTGTGAGTTCCATAAGAAGATCTTGTGCAGCATCACCAACCGCAGGATTTAACATCTGCTTGATATGTTGAGGTTTTAACCCTGTAAAGCCGCCTGCTGACCCAGGTGGAAAAGAAAGGGCTGCTTTGTAGACCTCAGATTCACCAACGGTTAATGGGTCTGAAATGGTGTGGCTGATGGCGGAACGATGTTGTCGCCTTGAGGGGCTCTGGGTGGGTGCTTGCTTTGCAGGGCCCGTGCTGTGGCTGAGTTTCGAGGAGCAATTTTCTCGTCACTGGTGAGGACTCTAATAGCACTTGCGGTATTTCCCTCTTCAATTTTCTTGGTGATTTGTGCTCTGATTTTGTACGTTTCCGGTATGTTGTTGTTACCATTTCTGCGGTGGGTGTGTTTTGCTCGCAGAGGCAGGCGAACTAGCTTGTCCCCCCTTGGGTATTCATTTATCGCCCTCAGGACCGAGGAAGCAAGTGATTTGTCCCTCCTTGGAGGGACGGTGAGGCATACATTCCCAAACAGAAGGACATTATGCCACGCTTGAATGTTTTCCGGTGCATCATTGACCCTTTTCAGAAGATTATAAAGTTTGGCTGCTGCATTTGGGCGGGCTGCTTTTGGGATGTGTGGTAATGTTCTAGCAGACGTCGCTATGATCGCTTGGGTGAGGTTCTCAGATGAGATTAGGTTAATGGGAGTCTCTTCCCTAACTGTTAATGGCAGCTGGCCATTGCTTCCCTTCGGAAGCTGGTGGGAACCGCTGCATCTTTCCTCGTTGAAGGTGTGAAAGCGGATAACACCACCTTTGGAGTTTATGGCGGTGTTTTTGTTGCATACTCGGCAAAAACCTCTTTTAGGAGCAGTTGTTGGCACCTCAAGGCTTGTGGAGTCCTGCCCGACCGCTGGGACTCCTTCCATTTCAACTCGGTTGGGAGAGTTAAACTGTGCATTTTTCTATAGAGGGGAGCAAACACACTGGGTCATGGCCAAGCAACCGGGTGTGGAGCCAGCAACTGGGTGTGGAGCCAGCAACTGGGTGTGGAGCCAGCAACTGGGTGTAGAGCCAGCAACTGGGTGTCGAGCCAGCAACTGGGTGTGGAACCACCAACTGGGTGTGGAGCCGGCAACTGGGTGTGGAGCCGGCAACTGGGTGTGGAGCCAGCAACTGGGTGTGGAGCTGGCAACTGGGTGTGGAGCCGGCAACTGGGTGTGGAGCCAGCAACTGGGTGTGGAGCCAGCAACTGGGTGTGGAGCCAGCAACTGGGTGTGGAGCCAGCAACCGGGTGTGGAGCCAGCAACCGGGTGTGGAGCCAGCAACCGGGTGTGGAGCCAGCAACTGGGTGTGGAGCCAGCAACCGGGTGTGGAGCCAGCAACTGGGTGTGGAGCCAGCAACTGGGTGTGGAGCCAGCAACTGGGTGTAGAGCCAGCAACTGGGTGTGGAGCCAGCAACTGGGTGTAGAGCCAGCAACTGGGTGTGGAGCCAGCAACTGGGTGTAGAGCCTGCAACTGGGTGTGGAGGCATCAACTGGGTGTGGAGGCCGCGGCTGGGTATGGGGGCATCAACTGGGTGTGGAGGCATCAGCTGGGTGTGGAGGCCGCGGCTGGGTGTGGAGGCCGCGGCTGGGTGTGGAGGTCGCGGCTGGGTGTGGAGGCCGGTGGGGCGAGGGTCAGCTCAGGTATATTATATATCTACGTTAATTTTAACTCCAATAAAAAAAAATTGACCTCATACATAATGAAATGGGTAGCTTTATCATTTCATAAGAAAAAAAATAGAGAAAATATATTAATTCAGGAAAACCTGGCTTATTAGGCAAATCGGGCCTTGCATAGTAGGCCGATAAGTGCATTCTGGCTACTAGGTACGACATATATATATATATATATATATATATATATATATATATATATATATATATATATATATATATATATATATATATATATACATATATATATACATATATACATATATATACATATATATATATATGTCGTACCTAGTAGCCAGAACGCACTTCTTAGCCTACTATGCAAGGCCCGATTTGCCTAATAAGCCAAGTTTTCATGAATTAATTGTTTTTCGACTACCTAACCTGCCTAACCTAGCCTAACCTAACTTTTTCGGCTACCTAACCTAACCTAACCTATAAAGATAGGTTAGGTTAGGTAGGGTTGGTTAGGTTCGGTAATATATCTACGTTAATTTTAACTCCAATAAAAAAAATTGACAGATGCTTCACAGCACCTGGTATAGCTGGTACACCTTTAACCCACTACACCACTCAGACCCTTAAAAGTGATGGGAATTTTGGGGTATTTACCCCGCCATATATCCCCACCTCCCAAGGGCACTAGAGCAAGTGAGAGGTCACTCACGTTTTCCAACAAGCTCCTGTTAATATGGGAGAACACAATGTCTATGCCTTATGCACTAACTTGCTTAAACTCACAAGTTTGACGTTAAACAACTTTAGACAACAACCCCTATCAGGAGACTAGAACCCTAGGCAGCACAGATGGGTCACACCACCTGGCATAGCTGGTACGCCGAGGGCCTTCTTCCTCTCCTGCTTTCCACTGACGTTTTCCTCAAACTCATTAGACTCTGTAATGAATCTTAATTCTTTCAACGGTAAATATTACACTCAAACTTTCGGTGTTGCTATGGGTTCTCTGCTCTTCCCTATTCTTGCAAATGTTTACATGGAATACTTCGAAACTGTTCTTCTTCCTTCTATTGATACTCGGCCCTCTCTCTGGCTTTGCTATGTTGATGACATTTTTGGTGTATGGTCTCATGACCTTAGTCTTTTCCAGCCTTTCCTCTCCTCTCTTAACAATCTGGCTCTTTTCATCCATTTCAAAGTTGAATGGAAATCTAATTCCCTCTTTCCTTTTCTTGACGTTCACGTTCACAGCTCTGTGTCCGGGTTCTCTTTCTCTGTCTACCGCAAACCCATGCATAGTGGTATGGACATTCACTTCTTTTCCTACCATCCTCCTCCTGTTAAGAAAAGTGTCTTCGTCTCTCTTCCTCTGCGTTCTACGCATCAGGGACCCTCAGTTTCCTGATTCTGAAATTACCTTTATCTACAAATTATTCTCTCACCTTGGTTACCCTCGAGGCGCCTGCCAGCTAGAAGGACAACGCTTCGGATTCGTAGGCCTGAGGTTATGGGTTTGATCCCCGGTGGAGGTAGAGACAAAGGGGTAAAATGTTTCTTTCACCCTCATGCTCCTGTTACCTAGCAGTAAATATCTACATGGGAGATAGACAGCTGCTACGGGCTGCATCCTGAGGGTGTGTAACAAAAAGGAGGCCTGGTTGAGGACCGAGCCGCGGGGACGCTAAGCCCCACAATCATTTCAAGATAACCTCAAGATAACCCTTTGCATTTAATGAACTGTGCCTATTTTCAAGCTAAGCGAAATTTCTTTCAACCTAAACCTGCTTCCAGCACTAGTAATACTGTGTTATGCCTTCCCTTCATATCTGAACTCAAAACTTTTACTAATACCTTTCGTCCTTTTGACATAAAGCTCGACTTTCGACAAACTAACACACTTCGTAGCAATCTAGTTCACACTGCTCCTCCTGCTTCTAATGCTGTTGGTGTCTACTCTATATCCTGTTCGTCTTGTCTTCTCCAATACTTTGGTGAAACTGACTGTACACTTAATGACAGATTTAAAGAACACAAAAGAAGTGTTAAGTCTGCAGACACAAACAACGCTCTCTTCTGTCATGTTAGGGATTCTAATCATCCTTAAAGAATTGGTCTAATCATCCTTAAAATAAAAAAGGATTGGTCGTCCTCCAAAATAATCTTTCCTGCCTGTTTTCTACACAAACGCCGTCATGTTGAATCGGCTCTGATACACAACATACCTAACATTAACTTGAGTTCTGGCTTTTTTGCTGTTGACTCTTCCCTTTCACAATACATACTCAAATGCTCTAAGGTTTCTAACAAATGTGACCTAACATAAGCTTACCCTTCCATTTATCTTTCTCTTTCTCTTTCCTTCTCTCTTTTTTTCCCTTGTTTTCTCTTACGATCCCTTTCTTATTCCTATTACTATCCCCTTTATTACACTTTACCTTTCATACCTTTTGCCTTGCTTTTCCGTCTTATCACCTTTCTCTTGCCTATTTATTTGCCTTCGCCTCCTTCCCTCACCGTTATGGGCTCACCTACATGAACACTTCGTTCTGAGTAGCTAAATCTAAAACAACATCAACAACCTTCCCTCATCACAATCGACTTGAGAATGGTCCAGGACGGATCGAAACGTCGTCGTCCCTTCACTTTTTAGTGTGTGGTTTGGTAAACATATTTCAGCCACGTTATTGTGACTCCTCGTCTGCATACGAGGGATATCTAGCACAATTTTCACTTTGTCTCATATCTATGAAATTTTGACCGGGAGATAATATCTTTATTATCTACATACTGGAAAAAAGTCATTTAAAACAATTAAATTATTCAGTTATTGCTATTATGCATGTTTTTCTGTTGTCTAAATACATCATAAAGAACGTCCTTAGTGAACCGAGTTGTATTGACTCGCCGTCAATACAACTCTGCCAGAAATGATAATTTTCTGTAAAGGTTCACATCAACATCAACGGTGCACATGTATACACCTTCAATGGACAGGCCTAAGATAGTCATAACAGCAGCATAATACATAGGCATAATTGTTATATACTTTGTAAACTAGATTTAAAATCTTTATTGTTTGTGATTTATATAAATGTCTAGAGTTTTGGTTTCAGTGAATAGGTGTAGTAGGCATCCTTCAGTCTCAGGAGACTATGGAGTTGCACCCTGGATGTCAATTCTGGTGCAGCATCTGGTGTGACTGATGGGGCCAAACCGAGAATGGCAGTCTATCCCACACTGAGCACAAACGAAGTCCGATTCTGGTCTGTCTTCCTGGCTACTGTCTCTCCTTCTCTTTCTCTTTGTCTCCGATTTCTTGGCAAGTGACTCCTCGAACTTGGAGAGACCTCTTTGAACAGACTCTCCCCAGGCTGAACGGTCTGCGGCCAGTGTTTCCCCAAGATCGACTTCCATGGCTTTCAGGTCCCTCTTGCATACATCTTTGTACCGTAGTTGGGGCTTGCCTGTTGGACGCTTTCCCTGCATCAGCTCTCCATACAGGAGATCCTTGGGGATCCTGCTGTCGCCCTTTCACACAACGTGCCCGAGCCAGTGCATTCGTCTCTGTTTCAGCAATGCGTACAAGCTGGTGATTCTTGCTCTCCCCAGGACGTTGTTGATTGTCACCTTGTTCTGCCAGGTGATGTCCAAGATGTGTCGCAGGCAGCGCATGTGGTAGGCATTCAGCTGTCTTTCCTGACGGGTGCGAAGTGTCCAAGACTCACTGCCATAAAGAAGAGTGCTCAGGACACAGGCTGGAGTGTCGTCTCCATGGCACAAAGCCTGTGTAGGTAGATATGGAGAAGCTGTTACCCATGCAGCAGGTCCGTCCTCTCCACGTTGCTGAAATTATCCAATGGAAAGTCAAATGCCAATACACATGGTTCCAGCACCGTCGCTGGAGCTGCCAGAACGAGGTCGAAGTCAACAAGCCTTTTCCAAAAAAGGGGTATGGCCGCAAGGCAGCGGAGGTTTAAAATCAGCGTTTTCCTTCCCCTAGATGGGCTGCCTTCCCAGGCTATTGAGTCCCATCTACCCGGAGCAGCTGGTTTTAAGACGCCAGAGGCACGCCATCGCCCCTTCTCCTGTTGGTAAAAGCAGTTCCGCCAGACATAAAGAGTAAGCCACCCGTGCAGGCCAGGAGTTGGACTTGGTTGTCAGAGGCTATTTGAGACGCATGCCGTATTGGCGCTTTTTATAGGTCATGGGAGCTCTTCCCCCATTACCACCCCGTGGCTATGACAACCCCTTGGAACCTGAATAGGTGTATAACTAATATAAATACATTTTATTATTAAGTTACATAAATTTACACTCTCTGGTCTAAAAGTTTTCTGTATCCAATCCTTCGGCCATCCAGCCTACACCCGGCCATTTAGTTATAGAACTCTCAAGCATCCCGTTGCTGATGTTTGTTTTGCTTCAGTTTGAGCCAATGACGCTGCTCACACGCCAGAGGGATGGAAGTTCCTTGGTGACTGGCCTCCTGGCCGACGTCTTTACTCACCTTCAGGAACTCACCAACTTCACGTAAGTCACCATACCACCTTGTCTCATTATTCTTGTCACCTCACCAGGGAGTAAGGTGGAGTGTGGACGATATGTGAGTAGGAATAGGAAAAAGAGATAGAAGATAGAAGAATCTGGAAGAGAGGGAGGAGTGGGGAAGTGAGCAAAGAGATCCAGGCACAGTAGGATAATTCTCCCTAGCAGTATTGTAAATGGGGACATAAATGTGCTGTGTTTCTTTTCCTGACAGCTTCCTTCTGGCCCACTATTTTTTCCATGAACGTCTGTGATGGCTCTCTTCTGGCCCACTATTTTTTCCATGAACGTCTGTGATGGCTCTCTTCCGGCCCACTATTTTTTGTGCGAACTCTTGAAAGATCTACCATCTGTTCCACTATTTTTTTTTAACCAGAGGCGACAGTATGTTCCAGTCATTACTAATTTAACGTGATTGTCAGCGACTGACTGTTCCACTCATCCCTAATTTTATTTTTCAGTGAATTTCGATGATGGACGGTTCCAGACATGATTAATTTTATTTTTCAGTGAATCTCGGTGATAGAGGGCTCCAGAGATTATTAGTTTTATTTTTCAGTGAATTTCGGTGATGGACAGTTCCAGAAATGATTATATTTTTCAGTGAATCTCGGTGATAGACGGTTCCGCTCATGACTAATTTATTTCTTTAACGAATCTCGGTGACTGACGGTTTCAGTGATATCTAATTTTTCTATAAAACTCTTTGATTGACGGTCGTAGTCGCATTTTTTTAAATTCATTTTCAAAGATTGTTTAACAGTATTAAACAATCTGTATTTTTTTAATAGTATTAAACAATTTTGGGTCTGTAGACTGAAAACTAAACATTTATCAATATCTGACCAAAGACTGCATACCAAATATGCATCAGAGTTTAGTCTAATATTTGTTTATGGAACATTATAATTAAGAAAACTGCAGAAGGACTGTTGGCCCATACATACATAGTATATTTTATTTATATCCATGCTAAGCTCATATATATATATATATATATATATATATATATATATATATATATATATATATATATATATATATATATATATATATATATATATATATATATATATATATATATCCTTCAATCAATCAAAGCATCAACAGATAACCCAGAGCATGAGCCAGCCTCTACATCACTCAGTACGTCACATTAATATCTCCAAGATAGCATAATATATTTGTTACTTAGAGTATGCAGTTCTCAATATATTCTTTAAGGAGAGAGAAAGAGGGGTCTAAGATGCTGAAATACAATAACAGACAGAAAGAAATAATATAATGGATAGAGAAAAGAACTTCTGCATATATTCATAACTTACAACACTTCCAGGACTAAAATATTATTTTTTTGTCCCTTTATTGCTAGGACGCACCGCTTTATGCTCCATTGAAATCTCCAGATAAAAATGTTTCCAACAATATTGTTATTCTCATTCATCACGTCACATCAAATCATTTCTGATTGTAAGAGGGGCTGCTTGTAGACCACATTGTCATTAAAAGTCGATTAGCACCCAGGTGCAAAATTTTAGAGCAGTGTAGTATTCAGATAGTTGAGGTAAAATTCATTATAAAATGAAGTCTTGTTATATTATTGAAACTTACAAACATTAATAATTGTGACACTGACCATGCATTTACAAGCACAACTGTGAGCATGAATGAGACAGATAAACACAGCTAACCTAACCTAACCTCATCAGGATTATATTAAATTCAAACAATTATATAGTAATAAGCATAAGAATAAGCATTTTAATTTTATAATTGTATTATTATTCTTAATAGTGTACTTTCTAGTTTCAGCAAAAACGAAGAGAGAACACACTCACACTAGGAGCAATAATAGTACGGAATAATTACAAAGGGAGATCACTGCAATGTTAGTACTAGATAGTTGTAGGGAGATCACAGCAATAGCAGTACAGGATAGTTGCAAGGAGATCACAGCAATGTCAGTACTGGATAGTTTCAGGGTGACCACATCAATGTCAATACTGGATAGTTGCAGGGTGATCACAGCAATGTCAATACTGGATAGTTGCAGGGTGACCACATCAATGTCAATACTGGATAGTTGCAGGGTGATCACAGCAATGTCAGTACTGGATAGTTGCAGGGTGATCACAGCAATGTCAGTACTGGATAGTTGCAGGGTGACCACATCAATGTCAATACTGGATAGTTGTAGGGTGATCACAGCAATGTCAGTACTGGATAGTTGCAGGGTGACCACATCAATGTCATTACTGGATAGTTGCAGGGTGATCACAGCAATGTCAGTACTGGATAGTTGCAGGGTGATCATAGCAATGTCAGTACTGGATAGTTGCAGAGTGATCACAGCAATGTCAGTACTGGATAGTTGTAGGGTGATCACAGCAATGTCAGTACTGGATAGTTGCAGGGTGATCATAGCAATGTCAGTACTGGATAGTTGTAGGGTGATCATAGCAATGTCAGTACTGGATAGTTGTAGGGTGATCACAGCAATGTCAGTACTGGATAGTTGCAGGGTGATCATAGCAATGTCAGTACTGGATAGTTGCAGGGTGATCACAGCAATGTCAGTACTGGATAGTTGCAGAGTGTTCACAGCAATGTCAGTACTGGATAGTTGCAGGGTGATCATAGCAATGTCAGTACTGGACAGTTGCAGGGTGATCACAGTGTAACAAACTAGGCTGTTGTAAGAATTATCCAGAGTGGTTTATCGACAAAAGAGAATGGGAAGCTGAGCCGCATGGTGACCTGACCCCCAGGGGAATTCGCGGTGGAAATAACCGACGCTTTGTTCATAGCTGCGTAGAATGAATCATCCTATAGTATTCAGTAATTTAGAGAAAATTAGCCTTTATTCATTTTGCATTAAAATTGTATTGTATAATAGTACTGGATACAATATCAAGAGTATTCTAATTAGTGAGTTTAAGTCACCATCAGTGACGTCACGAATCAGATCTAACTTTTAAGGCGGAGTGACCGGCGGTCATAGGTCAGCAGGGTTGACATGTCTAGTATTTCTCAAAGTTCAATTAACCATTTTGGGGATCGGGAACAGCTTTGCCGTTAGATGTTTGTGTAACTTAATTTAAGTAAAATAATTCAACCAGTCTGGATCAATTCAGTACAAACAGAGGTTAATTGTTATAACTTAACCTTGCTAAAGTAACTGGGTAAGCGATGCGGAACAATACAATGTTCTAGTCTGAGCGAGATCAGACGAGGAGAGATCAGTGTGATCTGCCGAGCAGCTGGGAGAGGTCAAACATCTTACCTCTCCCCAAGACCAGCCCAACACCTAGAGCTGGAAAACATAGAGGTATAGTTGCTATGGTTATGTATAGAAATAGTCTCATTTGCCACTCAGGTCAAGTAGGGAGTGTTAAAGTGATAGGGAGTGAACATTTTTAGATTTTGTTTTAGTTTTTCTTTTAATAAATTAAATTTGTTAATATTTTTGCATTTCATTATTTCCATGTGTTTTTTGTGTAAACTTGTCCTGGTCACGTGGTCCACACGAGGCAGAGTTGTATTGGGCGCCGATTCTAACATCGAATCGGAATTATCATTACCGTGTAATTTATTCCACACTCAAGGTCATCGTATATAGTGGGGATCAAGCCCCAAGGTTGATTAATTAGCGTGATCGATCCAGACCTCGATCATTGCTCTGTAGAGCTGGTCTGGTGGTGGCAGCATAGAGGCGACTCTAGGGTTTGCTCAGAGCTTAGGTCACGTCATACTGGGTGTAGAATCCTAAGTCGGTCAATCGTCTTAGGACCACGTGGCGTGGAGTTGGCTTTGGTAAAAGTTTGGAGTCCCTTGGTAGAGAATAAAAAGTAAGAATACGGGTAGAGGGCAAAGAAAGAAGGAAGTAGAGGGAGAGAAACCCAAACTCGAGTTACAACAGCAATGTCAGTACTGGATAGTTGCAGAGTGATCACAGCAATGTCAGTACTGGATAGTTGCAGGGTGATCACAGCAATGTCAGTACTGGATAGTTGCAGGGTGATCACAGCAATGTCAGTACTGGATAGTTGCAGGGTGATCACAGCAATGTCAATACTGGATAGTTGCAGGGTGATCACAGCAATGTCAGTACTGGATAGTTGCAGGGTGATCACAGCAATGTCAATACTGGATAGTTGCAGGGTGATCACAGCAATGTCAGTACTGGATAGTTGCAGAGTGATCACAGCAATGTCAATACTGGATAGTTGCAGGGTGATCACAGCAATGTCAGTACTGGATAGTTGTAGGGTGATCACAGCATTGTCAATACTGGATAGTTGCAGGGTGATCACAGCAATGTCAATACTGGATAGTTGCAGGGTGATCACAGCAATGTCAGTACTGGATAGTTGCAGGGTGATCACAGCAATGTCAATACTGGATAGTTGCAGAGTGATCACAGCAATGTCAGTACTGGATAGTTGCAGGGTGATCACAGCAATGTCAGTACTGGATAGTTGCAGGGTGATCACAGCAATGTCAGTACTGGATAGTTGCAGGGTGATCACAGCAATGTCAGTACTGGATAGTTGCAGGGTGATCACAGCAATGTCAGTACTGGATAGTTGCAGGCAAATCACAGCAATGATAGAAACACAAAATTGTATTTAGATCGCCAGTCTTATTCCAACAGTTGACCAGGATAATTGTAAATCCGACACCAGCATCTATTCCAGGTTTCCTCTTCAGATCTTGAATATATAAATATGAGCAACACAGAATAATAATAATAATAATAATAATAATAATAATAATAATAAATAATAATAATAATAATAATAATAATAATAATAATAATAATAATGATAATAATGATAATAATAATAATAATAATAATAATAATAATAATAATAATAATAATAATAATAATAATGATATTAATAATAAATAGTAATAATAATAATAATAATAATAATAATAATAATAATAATAATAATAATAATAATAATAATGAGAAAATCAAGTGAATACATGAGGGAATTTGAACTTTCAACCTGGGCTACTCCCAATCAAATGCCATAAACCAATAAACCACAATTCGCATACAGCACTTCCAACAGATTTTTCTCGTTGATTCGTAACCTGAATGTGATTTCTCTGTGCAGCAATCATATTAATAATAATAATAGTAATTATAATAATTATAACAATAATAAAAATAATAATAATAATAATAATAACAATAATAATAATAATAATAATGAGGAAAAACCATTGGGATGTGAGACGGCGTGAACCTGCGACCAAGATATTGCCAGCCGCACACTCTGCCACTCACAAGTAACGCGACACTTAAAAGGTTAGAGCTGTCACTCACTGACAGATTACACTTTTACAACCTCATTGGATCCTAAGACAGCAAACTCGTTGCGAGGTAATACTCTGATGATTCCGAGATTCGGTGATTAACTAATCACCGAAAGTACTATATGCACAATTTATGTATCCCGGGATTAGTACTTACATTAAATTTCACACCTGTCATGCCCTTTCGCAGCTGACACTGATGACGTCTCCAGGTGGCAGGTAGACTGTAGAATTTAGCGAGGGAAAGCCAATGCTGAATGAACAATATTGGATAAGGTTTCGACCTCCAGCTATCCAGATGATAGATTGCAATTCCTGGTGTACGGTGTTGTAATACACGAGCTGGTTAATCACCCCAAACACGATCCTCAATAACTCTAGTGAAATTTGCAACATTCACTCACAGTCTTTATTACTGTACAATAAACCCCACACTTCTTAACACACAGATAGTGTATTTCCCCACACTTTGCCGTTTTCTGTTTGGCGCGACGAGAGACACTGGCTCTCCTCCTCCACACTTCCTGTTTTCTGTTCGACACAGGGAGTACACACCCCGCCGTGTATAACCCGTCCTCTTAAAAATAACGTCACTTTTCGCTCATATGCGCACTATGGCCAAATTTGGACGTAATATGAAATGAAATCGACTCAGAAAAGTGACGTACTGTTCCGTTTTCTGTTTGAGTCGTCCGGCTTACTCGGTAAGGTTAAAAGAGGAAACTTTCAATTAACGTTTTCCATAACGTTTTGAAACTTAATGAGAATTTCCTGCTCACCTATCAGAGAACCCTTAATTTACTGTTGTTGAAAAAAAATCCCAAATTTATCTTAATTTTCTTTCATTTTCAAATTAGGTCCATTTTCGGCCATACGGGCAAACGGCCAAAAGCGACGTTTTTTTTTAAGAAGACAGGTTGTAAATACCTTCCTCATGTCCCGTTATAGCGAACACCCAAATTCTACTCACATTTCTGGAATATTTCACACAGTATATTTGTGTAAAATATTCCTACAGATAATCTACAAGTATAGAAATGTTCTTACAGACAATCACTGCTAGATGGACAATCACTCCTCTCTCAGATTCACAAATGATACCGAGTCCTTCTCCTGAACTTGTTACACTTGATTTCACCTTTCTCTCTCTCTCTCTTCCTGTGAAATCACTCTTTCAGGTATTTAACACTGCTGTTAAATTCACATATCAACACACACGTGGTTCTTGGTCTGTTCCTGACCGCCGTTTATGTCGAAATTCTTATTCCAGTCCAATATAATATCCTCTTGACACCTGCAATTACCTAGTGATATGGTTCTGGAATATTTACGGGTGTTTGGGTTATACCAATACTTCAGGACCTTGGGACAAAGCGACTTATCTTGGAGATCTTGAGACAGTGATCTTCTGCTGTAACTCTTGAGAATGCTGTGATGTCATCACTTGTTGGCCAATCAGAGTCGGTGGCCTCTCCGGCACTTTACATACTCTGCTTCCATTGGATCCGGCACCTGTTGATCCTTGTGATGCCGTGTTTGGTTCCCCCCCCCCCCCTCCCCCACCAACACAGTGCCCCACAGTCTTCGAAGAGGATGGAGTAATCTTGTGGTTACCTTCCAACCGTTTTGAGGAGAGGAGAGCCTATCCTGCCTCCCCACTACCATCTTGTAGCAATAATGCCCCCCCCCCCCTCTCAGTAGAGGGTATCATATCCTTGGTGATTTGAGTGTGCATTCTGCATTGCACGACTTCCAGATAACTCAGATCACATCCATTGACCTGCTTGAACTTCTCTCAATAAGATGAATTCAGAGACATACAAGTAGACACACTTTGGACATCAACTAACGAAGTTAGTTCTTGCACGCACACATCAAAGCAATAAGTTACTACGCTGAGAGATCTTCCTTTTACATTACCCCCAATTTCAAATGCATATTGCTTGCAATCATGCATTACCACGGTGTTCACAGAAACTTCAAGATTAACACAAACTTATGGTTACATATAGATGATTGCAACAAGAAATGTTGAAGCATACTTTCAATATGACAGCTTGAGTGATTCATGTGGACCCCTCCATCCTCTGCATCTGCTGCCGACACTTGATCTTCATCATAAAATGTCAATCTTCTTTTCTGCTTCTTCTCAGGTGTTGAAATGTCCTGCAGCTGCGTGGTAGAGCTCTGGGGCATGCACCGGTGCAACAAACGGCTCAACACCTCAACATATGTCACCAGACACATGACTCACACAACCAATTAGACCACACAAGGCAAACTCATCAATACCTGTGGTGCACCTGACTCCTAGCTGTAATGACAGCTGGCTGTCAAACACATTGACACTTTTGCTTCTTCTTGGAGCCCCATAATGAATCCATTCAGACATTTGACACGTCGTGTCTCCAAGCGAATGGTATAATTCTCCGTCATCTTTTCTCATCTCTCTTGACAGAACAGCAAGCAAACCCAAGCACTGTAAAACACAATCAGCGCATCCTTCAATGTTGACACAGTTCACCTCTGCACCGTCGACAAATATCACTTGGTCCGGTGTTGTATGACACCTGACACCTTGGGTAGAAAACCACGTTCCACCCTGAATTGCATCTGAGACTTCGGTCATTGCTGAAATTATGGCATCTTCAATGCTTTTAATTTCCTCATAAGATGTCATCTGACTCATGGCACATTGGATGACAAATCGAGTGACATCTCGTCCCACCGAATTGATCGTTCCGGTAGAGACCAGTCTGACACCACAGTCAACTGTCTCCATCTTCTCTAGTGTCGGTTGACACCTGACACTAAAGGCATACCATCTTCCATGAGTGTCGACACACATAGCTATCTTAAGTCTGACACCACTGCAAGCTACTTCTTTCTTTTGGGTCCCGTCACACTTGACACTCATAATGATTCCACGAATGAAATCTTTTTCCTTTCATTTAAATTCTTCGTCGCAACAGACAAGACTACACTGTCGGCTACCGTCGTCTTCTTTGTCGCATGACACATGACACCTTTTTTGACACCGTTAGTAGTGCCTCTTCTTTTAACAGCTCCACCTGCTGGGACGACAGATCGGACACACCCATGAACTGTCGTCCCTTGAGTCTCCCTGACACTTGACACTACTGTTGACACTTCCTCCTTCCTGCACACTAGTGAAATTCCCTATAATCCCACGTGACTTCTCAAAAGGCAAGAATGTGCCACGCGTTATCAGGTACACGACGTTAGCATCACCTTTGAGTTCTTGAGTTCTGCTCCGTG
Organism: Procambarus clarkii; assembly: GCF_040958095.1. Classification (NCBI taxonomy): domain Eukaryota; kingdom Metazoa; phylum Arthropoda; class Malacostraca; order Decapoda; family Cambaridae; genus Procambarus; species Procambarus clarkii. Next base: position 12,532,000 of record NC_091166.1, read on the forward strand.
TTCCACAGAAATGTGCAGGCATGGTGATATCTTGACACTCCCCCGATGTCTCCCTCTGATATCACACAGTTGTCAGCCATGACAGTCGTTAGGACAAGCTGATGAGGTAACGTAGCAGGTTACGATCCTACTAACTACTTAACGTCCCTTATTCTGTACACACCAGTGACATGGTCATATCCAAGGTCACTTGAGGTCATATCATAGTCAGCAACTCACTCGCCACCACATCCAGTGGTGGCGAGTCAGTCACGGTAAAGTGACTTCACCTTATCGCAGATGTCACTTCCGTACCTACCTTATTGTCGCAGATATCGTTGATCAAACGATCACCTTGGGTGACATTAGTTCATCCATCGACAACTTCCACTGGCTGTCTACAGACTCCCTTTGAATCTCTATCTTCTTGAGCTGATGTTTCACTTCCGGTCAACGCCTCATCACCTAACACGAACGCTATCCTGCGTTGGAACTCAAGATTTGCTTGTTCGTTCCATCTCTTCATAGCAAACTGAACACACTCTTGTTGACTCATGTTCCTCAACTTGGTTATTATTATAGTGCGGGTTGGTGGTGTTGTCGTCGTTGTTCCTTCTTTACGGACAACCCAACCCACAACTCAGTAGACTGCTTATACTTAACCAGGAGATCACACTAGGCGCTTCTGGCTCTTGGAGTGGGGCTCAACGTCACACGTTTAGAGGATGCGGCTCCAATACTTAGCCTCGTTGACACGTGCACACACCCACTCGAGCCGCTGTGACTCCCCCACTCTCTCCTTATGTGATATGATCTTAATCCCCCTTTGACTTATTAGTTTTCCATCCTACCCCGCCCACAGCGGTGGTTCTTGGTTTTTTTTTTCTCTCTCTCTCTCTTTCTTTACTATTTCGTGGGAAGCCTCACTAGGACAAGGGCAAACACCAGCAAATTGGAATACATTTACTGGACAAAGCACATACACAATACATACACACATATAATAATAATGAATCCTATACTCTATACTATTACAATCAGGTTGCACTCCAACACCATCAGAACTCTATCATCAGCTTATCAAGTGGCATCCTATCTCCTGATTCACCACCTAATATTACCAACCTCCTCAAGTAGGACAAGTCTTATATTACAATGTTGCACTATCAGCAAGAGAATATATATATCTATGAACATGTACAAGGAAAATCAGCATTGAATGCAATAACATATATCATTATAAATGTTCCTTGATACACAACAATGATCAATCGATCACTCTATCAGTCCTAGAACACATACATCTGTAAGTAATCCAGCCTGCGACTGTAACTCTATACTTCAGTATAAACTTTTTGGTACAAAAATGGCAAACTATCACTCGCCTTTCACTGCGTCTTACACGCTAAAGACAAACACTCTATCAACTCCCTACAAGTGATCATTTAGAACTTCCCTTCCACATCTGGAAGTTCACTACCCTGATATCTTCAGGTTCTTCCGGACTTAACTACCAGGATCCTCTGCAGCTCCTCCAGGCTGCTACACCATGAAGTTTTCCTTGGGGAAACTATGGTGCTTCACTACCTCTACTAGGGTCCTCCACAGCTCTCCTGGCTGCTACACCATAAAGTTCCCTCGAGCAACTATGGTGCTTCACCACCTCTACAGAAGCAAGTGACACTCCTCTTCACTGCTTCTCCTCACAGCTCGAGGTCCTCTCCTCCAGTACCTTAGAGTCTCATCAATTACTCCCTCTGTGCTGGCTTCGAAGTTCTCGGCAACTTCTTCCCCAAAGACAAACCACAGATTGTCTAGTCGAGGGCGCTATCCCTCTGACGGCGTCTGGTCAGGGCGCTCCACACAGCCCACGAAAATGTCTCTGGGCAGCTCAATAAACTCTCCTCGCCGTCCAGGACTTGAGACCACAACTTTCTGAACTCAATTCCACAGCTGGCACGTCTACACACTTCTCTTCTCTTGGAGATTTATCACTAGGAGTTCCTTTCTGACGGGAGCTCAAACGGAGCGCGGCTTTCCCCCTGCGATGTCTGGCCTCAAGTGAGGGGTCAAAGCCCTCCAGAAGCGAGCCTCACGCCTCCAGCAAATTATCCACGTCTCCTAACCAGTCATTTATCTGTTATTCTTATTCACTGCTCATAATCTTAAACTCCGTGTAAAATTTACCCAATTATCTTTACATATGAATCTTCATGTCTGTATTTCCGACCTCCTAGCCAGGTCAGGCTTGATAGAATAATTCTCAAAGGGAAGACTCGTTTTTCGGCTACCTGGGATCATAACACTATGTTATAAAATTCTAATACTGTACGGGAATTGGAACTTTAAGTACCCATCTCGACAACTTAATCCTTGGTGTATAACTGTATTCTCACTGAACTTCCCCGATGAATGAGATCTTTCAGGCCAAGACCATATGCCTCATGGCCTTGAACTTCGACTTCCATCTCAGGCAACATTCTTCCTTCATACTATACAGTGCTAACCACCTCCACATGTGGCTGGCATTTGTCCCCTTTAGTAGTAATGATGCCTGACCCACCTCCACACAGGTCACCCGTACTTAGGGAACATGTCCTCTACTTATCCCGTCGTCCACGACGACTCTTCGTGGCACACATGGTACTTACATACCCAGTCATACTTGATATGTTCCTACCTAACAATTTCACCCGTTCCTAAGTACTGCTTACCACCATGAAATGCAAACAACACAGAATACCAAACATTACTTTACTCAACTTTGCAACTTTTAACTTGAGTTATAGCTCTTGGGCTCTGCTTTAGCCCTACACGTTGGGCGTCAGATTTGAGAGCATACTCCGGGTCATTGTAAACACAAAGGACCCATGTTGGGCGTCAGATGTGTGAGAGAGGCCCCCTTTGCATCCACACTCAATGGATGTGAGAATATGGTTTTCCTGTTTTCTTTATTCACATCTTAGCCCCACCTTGGGCGTCCGATGTGTAATGATAAATTTTACCACACAAGACAAGAGCATACCGGGCGCCAGAATGTGCGATATTAGTGGTTAATGAGATGTGGATTCGATTTTTTGCTTTAGACAAAGGAATACACTCCGGAGGCGTGATCAAAACGCCAAAGATATGAGCACTTCAAGTGGAAATGAAAGCCAGGGGGTCTTCAAATTCCACAAGCAATACCAACCCTTTCTTAAGTTGTTCGCTTTGCAATTTGCTTGCAAGCAAATCTAGCAGGTAGAAGATGGATTCTAACACCAAATTTGTATTTATTGATTGGGATTAGAGGGTTAGAGCCCGAGCCAGCTTAAATCAATGACATTGTCAAGAATGCAAGTGAAATATGGTGGGGGGGGGGGGGGGGGCAGTACTGCAGAATGAGGAATAACATCAAAGTCACGTGTTTTAGCAAAATTAGGTTTATTCGACAACTTACTGACTAATACACAGTAACCCTCGTTCTTTACATTAATCAAGAGTGTCACTTCAACAACTGTCAAAACCACCATTTCGTAGCAGGTCTCCTGACCCACTACTCTACAGGTGCAAAGAGACTAACAGTCTCGACCCACTGGACAGGTCATGGACAAAAGTAAACTAACCTGAACACTAAGTAAACGCTATTGGCAATTATTGCTCTAGCTACTGGCAGTATCAAAACACTTCAACACAATAAATTTACATATACGTAAATTAATACTCAAGGCAAAGTCACCAAGATATTCAGCCACAATATCAACACCAGTTAATTACTTTTCTCTGAAAAGTTCACCAAGACATAATATTACAACAGCTTGAGCCAGTAACCGGGTTCTTTCTGCCTAATGTGCCTTAGAGCCTCTTCTATAATCCCACTCCATATCAATGGAACGTTCTCAAAAATTGCCGGTAGCAAGTAATAGTGCAAGGAATAAAGGGAGGTAAACAAGATGCAATTACATCTTCATCAATATATTATCTATTGAGGTATAACTACACTTATGTACACAGTGTCGCTTTAACCCAGGAAACTCAATATCCCTGCAGTGTTCTTCATATCTCGGTGAGTCTACTATCATAAAGTCTACGTCGTTCAAGCTCAATGGTAATCACCGGCGAGTTCACCTTCCTCAACATGGGCTCGTCCACACACTGTATTGTCACGATGTCCCAATACCCCACATCTGCTCTTCAGAAACTTTCTGACAGAAGACTTCAGCAACATGCTGACAGAGGTCACAAATTATTTCCATTGTGTGTCTCTAGCAACACACTAGCAGCACTTCTCAACAGACGGCCACTACTGTCGTCTTGTAACTCCTCTTGGCTAAATCCCGGGTACATCGGTCAATACGACAGTGATTAAGTACAACAGCTAACACACTGTCTACTACCGACGGCGGCCACGTGTCCTCTCACAGGAAAAAGTCAGGGACCAGATTCACGAAGCAGTTACGCAAGCACTTACGAACCTGTACATCTTTTCTCAATCTTTGGCGGCTTTGTTTACAATTATTAAACAGTTAATGAGCCCCAAAGCACCAGGAGGCTGTTTATAACAAAAACAACAGTTGATTGGCAAGTTGTTTAAAACTTGTAAACTGTTTAATAAATGTAACCAAAGCCATCAAAGATTGAGGAAAGATGTACACATTCCTAAGTACTTGCGTAAGTGATTCGTGAATCTGGCTGCAGGAGTTTGGGACTGCCCGAGGTGAACTCTTTTCCACAGGGCAATAAACTTTCCACGTCACCTCTGTGGACATAAAAGTCGTTAGCCAGACAGAAAGTATACAAGCGGAACATAGGATGTCAACCTTTTACCAGGGAACTGTGAAATGTAATCAGATGCACACTCTAGATGGCGATGATGTTGTTACTTCACTCACCAGAGGGCATCATCATCGCCCACACCTCATAACATAAGAGGAAAGGTATGAAACAGGAACCTTTCACAGACGCCACACCTCCTTCAACAGTTGGCATTGTCCTCGTCTCACTTAATGCCATGGAGTTGGAGTGCAGGTCCATAGATGGCATCGATATCACCACACCTCACCCCATAATAAGCGTTGTTATTGTAACACCTCCCACACCAAAAAGAATTTGGTTTGGTTTCCAAAAAGAAAATAAACCAAATTATTATTTTTAATAAAACAAATTAGACTTATGCAGATTGACTACCAATGTCTGGAGAATGTCCGGGTCCTAGAGCTTTTCCAATAGGGATACCTTGAACAGAGCGAACACCACGACCACGGGCAATGATCTAACAGACGTGACTGTCAGGAGCGGGGCCACCTTCCATGCCTTGTTTATTTTAAGCACTGAGACTTTGAGGAAGATTGAAAAACTGAGGCGCACTGCTAACACCTTCCTGAGTCAGCGGTACCGCTGGTGGCTGGATGCAGAAGGCATAATCGACTTGAGAATGGTCCGGGACGGACCCAAACGTCGTCGTCCCTTCACCTTCTAGTGTGTGGTCTGGTCAACATACTTTATTCACGTTATTGTGACTCATCGCCTGCTTGCAGAAGGCGTTTCCTGTGCGGATCTGGATGTCCCCAGGGAGATTCTGGAATACAGGAAGTAGACAACTTTGGTTACCAGGTACAGCTTGGGGATAAGTTTCAGTGTTTTGGCCGTTGACTGGGTTCACGCATGTTCCCACGACGACAGTCTGTTCATTGAAGGAAGTCAGGGGTCAGAGCCACGTGGTTGAAGGCCTGGTCAATGACTGTAACGCAACGATCGAGGATGATACCTTGAGTGACAGTGGGGGTGAAGACTGCGTTCACTCTTCTAACTTCAGGGCTGCCAAAATTCCTTATAATGTTGGTACCTGGCTCACTAGTTACATTAGTAATATCAACCTTTCTAGACCTGTCACTCATTACAACATTTATTTGACTACCAAGATCCTCAAACACTTCTAGGTCCCTTCCGTTGTCATAACCATCGTCACTGAGCGAACGTCCTGTCCGTGGTATTGCTTCATCATGCTGACGTGTATCAGCCTCTTCATCTGGTCCATCCACTGTTCCTTGGTCACCTCTAATAATCATCTCACTGAGTGACCATATGCCATCTCGAATGGAGAGGACTCCAGAGACTTACTCGGCACTGATTCTATGGCAAAGATAAGAAAATCACAGAAGATACTGAAGAAATATCTGTCTAGATGATTAATAATTTTCGCAAGCCTGTAATATCCATAACGGGCCGTTTTCATCACTCTTGTTCCAAACATTGAGGGCACAATACCCTGTGCACATACCTCTGAAGTCGGGGAGTTCTTGGTCGATTCCATTGGCACCACACCTTATATGTCCGAAGGTATGAGTCACCTGCCGTCATAGTTACTCTAGGGTAACTGTAGGTTCTTGCAATTGGGAGTTCCTTCTCTTGCTTTGTTGTCCAGGTCGCTCTAGTCCTGTGCTTTGGTTCGGGGTTAGAGTCGAGAGTGTTCGCTGGAGTGCTGTCAGCAACCGGTGGGGTAGATATAGGGATAAACAAGTCATTGTCATTTCATCTCAACTGCGTCTGCACCTGTAATCTGGTTTGTAGTGCTACTTCAGGTCTTGCCAACTTTTCAACAGGACCGTCCAGAACTATGAGATGGCTACTGTCTAAACTCAAAGCTTAGTCATTGGCCAGTATGACCTCTATCCCCTCTACTGCCAAAGTACACTTGACATTGAAATATGGCAATTCCAAATGTATTTCTACTAAGGAGGGCAACGTACCACATAGAGGGAAGCTCACCTAAAATAACCCTTTGTTTCCTATCAGTAAGCACTTTCTCGGGTAACGAGTTCCTCAGAATCAGAAAATGGGCTGCTCCACTATCTCAGAGAATCACTACAGACCGGCCAGTCTGGTCACTCGATGCATACCCTTCCGAAGTGTAGGGGCAAACAATCCTGGTTTCTCTCTATATGTGCATAGAGACTGGGTTTCTACTGCTGATGTTACACATCTCACCAGCATAACCTGCCTATGCGGGTCGTTACCTGTTCTAGTTCTACACTTACCAGATATGCGCCCATTCTGTTCACAGGTCCAACACACTATGTCTCTCCTAGGTTTTGGTCTACCTAGGGGTGTTTTTTCGGCACCACGTGGAACGGTCTTCTTTTCCGGCTAATAGCTAAAAATTGGTTTGGAGTAGCTCTTTGTAACATACCTGATACAGGGCCTATGGGTTAGAATATATTTTTCAGCCATGGTGGCTGCAACACCCAAGGTCTCTACTTGCTGCTCCTCCAAGTATGTCTTCAGATCACCGGACAAACACTCTTTGAGATCTTGTAATAAGACGAGTTGTTCCAGTTGTTCTTTGGTCTCCACCTTCCGAGAGGCGCACCATTCGTAAAACAGTCACTCCATAATACAAGAGAACTCTGTAAAGGTGGGCCCTGATTTCTTCTTAAGGTTGAAACGTCTGTCTATATGCCTCAGGCACCAACTGGTAAGCCATCAGCACCACCTTCTTGATAGCGTCGTAATCACTAATGTCACATACCAACAGTGTGGAGTATGCGGTTTGGGCGTTCCTAGTCAGCACCAATTGGATCATAATTGCCCAATTGTCTCTTGGCCAGTCTAATGATGCTGCTACTTTCTCGAAAGCAGCAAAGAACTTTGACACCTCCTTCTCATGGAATTTAGGCATCATTTTAATGTTACGCACAGGGTCGAATCTATTGGACTCTTTTCTACTACTTAATGTTAGCACTTCTAATTCATATGTCCGTTATCTCTCCTTTTCTTCTCTTTCTCGCTCCTCTCTTTCTCTCCTTTCTCCATTTTCCAAACGCTTAATTTGCATTCCCAATCCAACCGTGTCATTTCCATTTCCTTCTCCAACCGTTTCACTTCGATTTCACGTTTTATTTCCATTTTCCTCTTTACTCTTTTCTTCTTTTCTCTTTCTCTTCTTTCTTGGGTTTCTTTCCCTTTTTCTTCTCTCTCTAGTTCTAGCTTTTTTCACTCTATTTCACGTTGGATTTCTAATTTTCGCATTTTTAACTATTAATAGGCTCACATTAAATTCTTCTTTGTCATTATCGCCATCATTTCCCTCGTCTTCCTTTTCGGTGGACACCATAACACTTTCTCCTTCACTATGGACTTCACTTTCCTGAGTATCAATAGTCTGTTTCTGAGCAATTGTTCACTTTCGTAACACTGCGCTCCATGTAACACTGCACTTAACACTGACACAAAAAGGGGAAATCTATACAAGGGGATTGCAATAATTACTTGAAGAATTCTATCAAACTTTTGGCAATTATGTTACAGCCTGCTTGAGACAGTAACCGGGTACTTTCTCCGAATGTGCCTTAAGGCCTCTTTTACTATTCTCTCACCCCAAGTCAATGGTAAGTTCTCAACAATTGGCTATAGCAAGAAATAATGCAAGGAATAAGGGGGTAAACAAGACGCAATTACACCTTTACCAATATATTATCTATCGAAGTATAACTATACTTATGTACACAGTGTCGCTTTCACCCAGGACAATCAATATATCAGCAGTGTACTACAAATCCCGGTAAGTCCACTATCTTCAAGTGTTCGTTGTCCACGCTCAATGGTAATCACACTGATTACCATTGCGAGATCACCTCTCAATCACTTGATTACCAGCTGCGAGTTCACCTTCCTCAACATGGGCAAGTCCACACGCCATATCGTCACGATGTCCCAATACCCTACATCTGCTCTCCAGAAACATAATGACAAAGAGCTTCAGCAACATGCTGACAGGGGTCACAAATAATCACTTCCATGGGTTTCTAACACCCTTGCAGAAGTCTCTAGCAACACACAAGCAGCACTTTTCAGCAGGTCACTACTGTCGTCTTGTAACTCCTCTTGGCTAAATCACGGGTGTGTCGGTCCACACAACAGTGCATAAGTACAACAGCTAACACACTGCTTACTACCGCTGGCGGCCACTTGTCCTCTCTCTGGACCAAGTCAGGAGTTTCGGACTACCCGAGGTGAACTTCTTTCTGCAGCGATATAGACTTTCCAAGTCACCTCTGTAGACATAAAAGTCATTAGCCAGACAGAAAGTATACAAGATGAACATACTTTGCCAATCTTTCACCGGGAAACTGTGAAATGGTCAGATGCACACTCTAGATGGCGTTGGTGTCGTTACTTTACTCACCAGAGGTCATCATCACCGCCCTCGCCTCCTAACTGAGGTACGAAACAGGAGCTTTTCAAAGATGCCACACCTCCGCCAACAGATGGCCTTGTCTTCGTCTCAATTAATGCCTTGTAGTTGGAGTGCAGATCTATAGATGCGTCGATATCACCACACCTCACTCCATAGAAAGCATTTATATCGCTACATTTAACAACAACAAGTAATTACTTTAACAATGTCCACCAAGACATACAATCACAATTAAATAATTAATTACTCAATTAATTTACATTAATCCTTCTGTTATTCGGACAGACAACACTCAATCAAATAATTTACGTTAATGACATTCTGTCAGTCAAACAGTCAACAGTTCAAAGATAATTAATTAACAACAATTACGTTAACCACTGCACTGCGATGCCCGACATTACTCATGGCAGGAGTTGCACAGGCCACTAAAACCTGATTTTATGATATTGTATCATTTAAGACGCACGCTAGGTTGTTGTTGTTTTTGTTGAGTTAGGGGTGACGACGATCGTGGGATCGGATGCGCCCCGGCGTACCCGTGAAGGGCGAATCGCAAAGCCAGGAAAGGTGAAATGCCAAGCCAAAACACGAAACGAGAGACGCCAAGCACTAGAAACTAATATGCCATACGGCAAAGCAACACACAAAGGGAGAGGCAGAAGCACATAATAGAACAGGGCAAACAAACAGCCAGAAGGGCACACAGCATGTCATAGAGCAAATACACAGGAAATCAGAGCACATACTTGCCCAGGAACTTGGCCCGTGGGAACCGCACATTAAACGCCTCCCAGAACACCCATTGCAAAGGGTCCCGTCCATCCACCGGGGACGCCATAACATCCGGAACCGGGGTAACAAACACCTGCAAACTGGGGACCCAGATGGTAGTACTCAGGAGGCGAGAAGTCGCTACCCGCCCCCACAGAAAGGGAACTTGCCCACCATGAAAGCACTCCGGTCCGTCAGACAGCAGTAACGCAGCAATCTTCGATCAGTGACCCGGCGGCATCACAGACACCGGCAACACGTCCCCCAGGGCCCCAACGCGCACCCGCACCACAGGGGTACCCGCGGCCTCGGGCACACACCCAGATTACAGCAGGGAACCCGGACGGCGCGCATCCTTCCGTAACGTCACCACCAGGCCACGCCCAGCACCAGAGTCCACACCATCCCTGGCAGCGGAAGCCACCACCCCCCACTGTGGAGAGTCCCCCGGCGGAGAAAGAACCGAAGGCACGTCCGAGACACAGGCACCAGCACCGGCAGGCACATGGACCTCCACCACCACCACGAACCGCGGAGACATCGACGCATCCGTATCCACACTGTCAACACCCGAAGCCCCACAGTCACTGAAGTCACCAACTGTGGGACATTTAGGGCTTGACTCTATTTATTTAAATATTAATGTAATGAAATTCTATTACGAAGGACCACCCGCTTTTATAGTAAAGAGGGAAACTAATAAAATATGATCATTAGAAAATTCCTAGATGAACCAGTAACTATGGATAAAATACTAGAGAATATGATCACTTATATAATTAATGGGCTGTATAATTTAACTGAATCAAAGCCTCAAACACCTACATTGGGGGGTTATTACTGGAACTTCATATATGTCCAGGAACTAGTGTGGTTCGTGCACCAGTTCATTATGCAATAATCTAATCCTATGACCAATTATAGAATCATTGTATTTGGTACCAATAAGAACATAGATTATGAACATGAGAAATTAATAATTATAATAAACACATGTTAATCCAGAAAACAGTGATCCGCAAGAATAATGTATTACAGATAATGTAATTTAAGGAATACGGAAAAGGGTCTTAGCTTGAAGACGTTTTCCAAGACATCGGTTATGACTCATCCTCGGAATCTCCTGAACTCACCATGGAACCCTGGGAGATGATTAACACGGGAAATGACAGCTCGGGGAATTCTTCACACATGCTGCAAATCAAATATATTCAGTAGCAACATATTAAGTTGCTAAACATCTATGTTCAAGAAAATTAAATTAGAGAATGGAGACAGATAATAACCTGTGGTTTTTTATAGTCGCTCTGCGTGACGACAAGCTACCCAGCTATATCCTATCCTAAATGATGCATCAAACAGGAATAAAGGTACTTAGCTAATAGGGCACTGTGTAAGTTAAGGCTTGCCGAAGTTCGCGTCCTAGGTTCAGGCGTCGTAGTAACGAACACGTGGTGTCGAGCCTAGCCTAGATGTTGACGCGCTCCTCTGGCCGGTCACGTTGTGCTACACGGAACAAATTAACAGGTTCCTGGCTGAATGTCAAGTTAATTCTCTTGACAATTCAACATGGCGTATAAAGTGACACTGACACCAGCTAAGTTGTTGTCTGCAACTGTTCTTCACACCTCACAGTGGCGACTTTCGTCTACCGCTCTTGGTGGCGTCCACCCCGGCGGCTTGGGTAATGGCGTCTCTCTCTCCCCGCTCCGCGTCCTGCATTTGATACACAAATTATTTTCTACGAATAATATCATTTCTCGCAGTTGTGATTGAAATGCTCGGATAAGGACGGGTTTATTATTCAGAGGAGTTAAATATTATTATTCGCCCGTTTTACGATGGTAAACAAGCAATGGAGATGAATTAAAGTCTCTCCAGGGCATTCACGCGTGACGTTAAATTTATTACCAGATAACAGTTATAACTATAAACGCTCTATTTGGCATTAGTTGGGGATCAGTTTATCTGTAAATAATTATCACACAGAACACCGTTGTTTTATAGAGAATCAAACTCAATTCTCAAACACACTGGATATAGTTGTGTTTATTATAATGGAATCTGACGCAATACTGGCGTCTGGTGACGTAAGAATTCTAGCCTTATTGTACAGATGTAATTATTAGTACATGTGAACTCTACGTTTGGTTAATTTTAATTACTACAATGATTAGTAGATTTAGTAATAATTAATAATAATACAACAGTGTTGTATTAGTGTTGGAAATTTCCAACACCAACGTCGGCCCAGGAAGAGGACGAACGCCAGGAACGTTTGGGCACCGACCGGATATCGTCAGAGCCGGTAAGGGACCCAGAAACACGGGTACCACGAGCCGAAGGAACCGACGCCAGAACGGCAGCAGCCTCTACCACAGGGGAAACTGGGCCACACACAGCAGGAGTCTCCGCAGCCACCCCAGCACCAAGCACATCCGGGACCCGAGTCACGGACACAGGGCCAGGCGCAGCATCAGAAGACGAGGGAGAAGACAGCGACGTCACACAGGGGGCTCCAGGAAGGCCCACGAGAGCAGCTGGAACAGCGACAGGATCAGGCAGACCAACCGACGGTACCTCAAGAACCGGAGGAGGGACGGCAACAACTGGAGGAACGGCAGGCGCCGCCGGGAAAGCTGCAGCAGCAAACGGGACGAGCACCACCTCATCAACATCACCGGAGACTGCCTCCAGAGGGAGTGGTGGGAAATCCTCGTCGCGGAACAAGTTGACAGGAGCAGCAGGGGCCTCAGAGCACCCGGCAGCCTGATGCCCCAACAGGCCACACCGGAAACAGGTACGAGGCTGCCGGGAATAATACACCCAGACGTAGTATCCCATAAGCCGGACAGAAGAAGGTATATCCGACCGCAGGCGCATCCCCAACGTGCGAATGTTTGTATGCCTCCCAGCATACCGCCCCGAGGAGAGCGTGTTCACCCGCACGCTGACAACAGTACCAAACCCCCCGAAGTAACGCCGGAGGAGGTCATCAGGGAATTCCAGGGGCGCACCATGGATACTGACATAAGTCAGGGCACCATTGCAGTCCGAAATCGCCACAGAGCCGGCATCATCTGGCAACGGCAACGTACGCCCCCCATACCGACGGAGGAAGTCCCGGTACTCGTCCTCCCCCACGAACTTAATAACAACCCGATGGGCCGTAACCAGCTCCACACCGTAAACAGCTTCCACCGGGACACAAAGCATGTCACACACCACCATCTCGATGGTCGGATAACCAGCCTTACAAGTGAACTCCAGGCCCACGGAGTTCACACGCTGAACAGGAGGAAGATGGCCCCCCCCATGTCAGAACTGCCACATCAACGCAGCCAGGCAGGCAACAAAACTCGCGCGGTAGGTTGGGTACGCAATTGACACCTGAGGCCTCCAGTGAACGGCAGTTTTTTCGAAAAATATTCCCTGAATGCCCTAGGGCTGTGGGCTGGATCAGTTCTGTGTGAGCATCCACGGGTTACCCACACATCTCTGGCTCTCAATCCCCTGTCGGAAGCAGTGTTGAAAGATCGCCCTCTGATGGTGAAATTCAGACCTTATTGTTTGAGAAGATTAGTATATATTGATATTGATGAAGTAAGGCACAATAAAGACCTAACAGAAGAGTCGGATTCAAGTGATGCAGCACGGATGAGGACAATACAGCGAGCGTATGCATAGAAGCTAAGCACTCGCTAGGCTTTCTGCGACCTCCCAAGTCAATATTATCACCACCCATGTCATCTCCAATTTTTGAATAAAGTGATACTCTAGATGAATTGTTTTCTAGGTTTAGTGCTGATGCTTCTGATACAAGTAGCATAGATAAACAGAGTGTTACCGGCTTCCATGGTGGTGTTACTATCCCAGTGGTGGTGGTGCCAGTACAAGGAGCCCGGGTGAATTCGTGAGGGAGGACTGTGATAGTTTTGTACCGCACAAAGCACAATTTGATGATTATGATGTTGGTGTTGTACTCACTTTCTCATATACAGGTGCCGATATGAAATGTGTGATACCAGAACAGAATTTTGAAATTGATCTTTTCCTAGATCTTTTGACGACTATCTTACACATTGATCTCTTCCTAGATATTTCAACCCGTTCTCGCAAATTCGTAAAGTCAATATTGACTTATTAACTACGTGCATAGGTGATATACTAAACATAATAGATACCCCTAAAAAGATTCATAGAAAACACCGACCTTACCTAACCTTGTTAGTATCTTAAGATAAGCATCTTATTGCTTCGTAATTACAATTATTACTTAACCTATACCTATTATAGGTTAGGTAATAATTGTAATTACGAAGCAATAAGATGCTTATCTTAAGATACTAACAAGGTTAGGTAAGGTCGGTGTTTTCTATGAATCTTTTTAAGGGTATCTATTATGTTAAGTATGTCACCTATGCACATATTTAATAAGTCAATATTGACTTATTAAATTTGCGAGAACGGGTTGGATATTTACAATCCTACCTTACACATGGATTTTGTCCAAGATCTTTTCAATCCCACCATGCACTTAACAAGCTTGGCTACATACCACGTACAGGAACTAAAGCCAAGGGTGTACGTAAGTGCATTATTTGCAAGCACAAAGAACGAAAAACCAGGAAGCGAGAATCTGTGCATCGAGTACAAAGTTGCGCTCTGTCTCATGGACTGCTTCTTTGAATATCACTCACATCCGAAGTACTGTTTAATACAGTGTGTGAGACTGTGTAAATAGTGTGTGAAAGTGTACATATTGTAAATAGTGTGTGAAAGTGTCCTTATTGTAAATAGTGTGTGAAGTGTACATACTGTAAAGAGTGTGAGAAATTGTACATATTGTTAATAAATTGAATATTGAACAAGTAATATTATGACAAAAAAAAAATGTTGTGGACACATTACTGACACATCACCACAGTTTCCTGGAACATTAGGAAAGTTCTTCTGTATAAATATTGTAAAGGATACAAATGTGCATCAGATACGATTAAAAAAATCTAATTAGAAAGCATTTAAAATGCATTGAAAAAATAAATTAAAATATATTTTCATACATATCTATATCATAGATATTCTATATCTCTATAAAATCTATTATCACTCTTTCATATAAGCGTTTCTCTTTGACATTTGAGCAGTTATACAATTATTATCTTTTTAAAATCCTTTCTATGATTAAAACCCCAAAAATAGTTAATAATGACATTATTCTTGTATCATTTTATTTATGCTTTTTGTGTTCAAGAATTATTTTCAATAAACCACGACCAGTTTCTCCAACATATGATAAAGTGCAATCATTACAATTTATTACACAAACACCATTACCTACATCGTTTTTATTATTATTATTACCATTATCAATACTACAGATATGTAATGATAATGTCTTCTCACACACATAATAACATAGGATAAGTCACAGGTTGTTCAGTTTGGAGTGTGAGCACGAGACGAATATACTCCTCCACAATTTGAGGCTAGTCTGGGTAGTTCCTCAGTGAGTGGCCTGGCAGTGTGATGTCAGAGGAAGTTGCAATACGACAGGGTGTTTGGCTGCCTACTTGTTGTTTTATTTATTTATCTTACCAACATGATGGCGACGTGGAGAGGTGCATGGTTTCCATTAATGGATCATGTATTCCTACATGTTGATTAATAATGATTATATCTTCAGCTATTCAGTGAGAGTTTTTCTTTTAATGAGTTTCAGGCATAAAGTAAGTTATTTGGAGAAATTGGTAATTTGCAGTAAATACTTGTTGCTTGACTAAAAAGTACATGTTCTGTTTCACTGAGAAAGAGGGTGGTCCTTTATTTACTCTACTGATGCCTATTTATTCATCGTTCCTCTAGACATGAACCATATCTTAGTTAGTATCACAATAATAATGTATATCTTGATTCAACCTAGTAAGCAACTGAAAGGCAAACAGTACTCTTTATCCTATTACATATAATGCTTCAGACACGATGTTTACCCTACCAGAGAAGTCACAGGCAGCCAAAGCACTTACTCATGTCAGTAAACCTGATTAAGTTTTCCAGAGAAGGCAGTATTGAAGATTGCTGCAACCTCTGCTTAGTTTCTGCACTATTTATATTAGGCAAACTTGGAATATTGGACTAGGAGTCATAGTAAATGAGCTTGGCTAATTTAATGACTGCAATATTGAAGGTTTCAGTGTGAGCGTGTGAGGGATGGCGGGTGGGGGTCGCAAGTGCAGGGTGAATGGGGCGGCATGGTGGGGGAGCTGGTGCGTGGCGAGGCAGACATCGCCGTCGCCGCCCTCGACATCACTCACAAGCGCAGCACCGCTGTCGACTTCCTTCTTGGTTTTCTCTACTCTAAGTACGCTTGCGGTTACATTTATTTGCTATTAAGCATTATAAATTTGATCCGAGCTTGGATTGAACTTTGTTGGTTAAATATTTCAGGCCTATTTTTCCAGAAAGAAGTGGCAAATCACCCATTCCATAATGATAACTACTTATATTAAGTTTGAAGTAATTCTAATTCACAGCAATATGTTTGCAACAGTTAGACATTGGCTTACAATTAACAAACCAATGAGCAATTATATGTGTGAATGATGTTGTTACGGCCACTATGGACCAGTAACCGGGTCCCTGATGGATGAACCTCGTTTATAGTCCCCGACCCCAAGTTGGTAGTACACTTTCAAGAAATGGTTGTATAGTGCAATAGAATAAGGGGAAATTGAAAATACACACAGTTCCCTTCACCAATATATTTATACATGCACCGTTAAATATCTTAAATAAAACGGACTATTACCACAATTATTTACAATAGTGTCACTTTCACACAGGACACCAAAAGTGCACACATGCAGTGTTCACCAACCCCAGAGTTTTCACCATTCAGTACCTTGTCCACTCGTATTGGAAAACACTGGCGCGTTCACCTTTTATGTGGGCCAGCCCACCGACACAGTATCACAAGGTGCCTATACCCAACTATCACCAGCCACTCCCTGGCAGAGGATTTCTGTCACACGCTGATCGGGGTCAAAACAACCAGATACAGGGTAGCTAACCCCCTGGCAGAAGCCTCTAGCGACCGGCTAGCAGCACTTCACAACAGGCACCTCACTGTTGTCTGTTACTCTCCTAAGCCAATCCCGGGGTACGCCGATCTCTTCCAACACTGTGTAAATCAGCAGCTAACACACTGCTCAGATCGGCGGCGGCTTACTTAGTCTTCTTCCAGAACCAAACTGAGAGTACGTGGACTGCCCAAGGTAACCTGCCTTTCTCAGTACGACTGCTTCCACACGTCACCTCTGTGGACATAAAACGTCATCAGTTACATGGATGGTACCATGAGGTAACACTCATTTACCTGGGAGTTGACATTATGCTCCGTAGCACAATCTAGGTGGCGCTGATCTTGATACGTCCACCACCAAAGGTCATCCACAACGACCTCTTTGTCTGACCAAGGCAGGAAATAGGAGCCATTGTCACTGCTACGCCACCACCAATTGATGGCATTGTCCACGTAGTGTCCAATATCAGGGGGTTGGAGTGCGGCCCATAGGTGGCGCTGGAATTGCCACTCTACAATCCGACGAAGGAGACGAGACCCCCTAACAGATGTGAACCCTTTACCCTTACGAAGTGTGGATTCACTAGAAAAGACTAGTGTTGCTAGTCGATGCTACAGCTTTCAAGAGCTCTGAAAGTTACCTCGGCGACAAAGACATGTGCTTGTGTGCAAGAAAAGTTCATATAAGCATAAGTCGCTGCACAATTTGGCAGGCAATTTAGAACACTGCTTTTCAAGGTGTTAATTATAATAAATTTACGTTAACATGCTAACCATTAGGAACGAACAATTGTTTCAGCCATTTGTGTAACCAATTCATAATTTTAAAACACATCAAAAATAATAGTTTTGTGAGTCTCTTTCTTCAAAGGAAGAGCTAAAAATATGAAAACAAGATTTAAAGCAAATTTGATGTTATCTTGGCTATATACAATAAATTAATAATAAAAACCAGATATTTATATAGCAGATACTGAAATTTAGAGAGAAACATTTCCGAAAATTTATTATCTTTTTTATTGGGCTCTTGAGAGTGTAGATAAATGGTTCAATTACAAAAAAATGATTGAAAAATGTCTGAAACAATTTTATAAGTTATATATTATTGTAAATTATAATACCAATAATGTTATAATTCTTCAAATTAGTTCATTTTTATGCAGACCATGAGCTACAATAACGTGGCTGAACATATGATAACGAAACTACACATCAGAAAGTGAAGAAACTGCAACGTTTCGATCCGTCCTGGACCTCGAATTGATAATGGTCCAGGATGAACCAAAACTTTGTTGTTTCTTCCCTTTCTAACGTTTGCTTCATCAGTTACTTTTTATGTATGCAGACGAGGAGTCACAATAACGTTGCTGAAATATTTTGACTAAACCACACACTAGAAAGTGAAACGTCGTCGTCCCTTCATTTTCTAGTGTGTGGTTTGGTCACCACATTTTATGTATAATAACGAATGTAATCATCTTATTAGGTAATAAAATCAAAGCTCGGTAATAAATGGAGATTTATAAACTGGACCTAATTTCCATGTATCTCCATTGTAAAACCTCAACTGACAAAAGCCATATGCTCCTGTGTAGGTAAAACCTCATAAATCATTAAACGAAAGCTGCCCTTCATTTGGATTATAATATCTTTCTGTAGAAAGTTTCCTTCTTTATCTCATAAAGACCATTATGTGTAAATAAATAAAAACAATATTATCACTAAAGTTATATAATAGACGGCAATAAAATTCTAAAGTTTTTCACATGCAGTGTTTTATTAGTGTTTTGCTGTTAGATACCAACTGGTGATGCGTCGCCCGTCAAGCAGTGACTATGTGTGGACAGCGTACACCAAACAGATGGAGAACAGGGCATGGGCAGCGATGGGGGCGGTGGTGGTGCTCTCGCTGCTGGTCACGACCCTGGTGGTAATCTGCTCCGGCCGACGGGGACACCACATCTCCCTCTCTGATACACTCATCACAGTCTTGGGATTCCTGATGGGTCAAGGTACTGTTACGATTATCGTCACGTTCATACATTTCCCAAGAGTTATTACTGACTCGTTCATCAAGAGTTATTTTGCTTATCTTATGTACTGTACATACTTGATGGCCCAGATTTTATTTCAATTCAAACAGGAAGTGTCAGAGTTGCACGGTTTTGGAGAAATTTAGATTTTAAGGAATTCTTAGGGGGGCTACATGTTAAAAAAAAAAAAGCTGTTGCGGTGCTGAGGATTTCAGTCTATTCAAATCGGTCTCGAAGAGCATCCTTTGATGTCTTTGAGATTATCTTTTATGTCTTTGAGATTATCTTTGATGTCTCTGAATGTATTTTTGATGTCTTTGAGTGTATTCTTGATATCTCAAAGAGTATCTTTGAAGCCTAACAATATCTTAGAATGTTTCCTTTGATATTTGACGAATATATAAGTGAGGAAACTTTGTAAAGAAGTTACCTGCTTGATGGGGTTCTGGGAGTTCTGCTCCCTATGCCCGGCACTGGGCCAGGCTTGACTTAGGTTACATAGTTACCCACAATAATTTAATACCTTTACGAAAGAGTACTGTTAGTTGAGAAATAATGTAAAAATGATTCCTTAAACTATTTTTCATGTGTATTCTTAATTAACATATGACATGAAAATAAAGTCTTTATAAACTTTATACTGCATAAAGAGTAATGCTAGTTATGAAAAGATGTAAAGACGTTATTATAAATTATTTACAGTATCACGAATTGTAATGCTGGTTAAGAAACGTTAAGAAAAGATTGTGTTATTAAATTTGTTACTGCATAAAGCGTAGTTGGTTTAAGAACAGTGTTAGTAAGAAATATTAAGTTGATGGAGATAAATACATTGACAGATTTACAAATAAATTTCGGTAAATGACTAAATAAATACTGTGTAATATTTTTTTAAATAACAATATATATAATTTGTAAATAAATAAATTAATCATTTGTAACTAGAATAAATAAATAATTTGTAATAATTAATTTGTTGAGAAATAGTATTGGTGTTGATAATATGTAACAAGGAACTAGTTACTGTATAAAGATGTAATTGTACATTTTGTTTAAAGGAATACGAAGAACATTTAAGAGAATGCGAACAAAACAGATAACATGAATTGAACTTGTCAAGAATATGCTGTAAACAAGGGCGCCTGACTGCTGAGTGGATAGCACTTCAGATTCGTAGTCCTGAGGTTCCGGGTTTGATCCCCAGTGGAGGTGGTGACAAATGGGCAAAATGTTTGTTTTGCCCTAATGCTCCTGTTACCTAGCAGTACATAGGTACCTGGGAGTTAGACAGCTGCTTCGGGCTGGTTCCTGGGGGTGTGTAACAAAAAAGAGGCCTGGTCGAGGACCGAGCCGCGGGGACGCTAAGCCCCGAAATTATCTCAAGATAATCCTGAAGATAACATGAATAACGTGTAACAAGTTGTGCAAAGAACATGTAAGAACATTCTGAAAACATGGAGAATTTGAAAAAACACAACGAATATGCGAAGAACATGGATTGAACTTGCAGAGAATATGCTGAGAACATGAATGACGTTAAACAAGTTGTGCAGAGAACATGTAAGGCCATGTATGAACATTCTGAGAACATGGAAGGAACATATAATGTGTGCAAAGGTCATGCTGTGAAAATTTGCAGAACATGGTGAGAACATACAGATGAACACGCAAAGAGTGCAGAGATGTTACGTATTTACACTCGAGTATTGACAAAATACAGTAAGATGCATGGTAATATCTGTTTTACAAGAAATATTGTTTCATGAGACAATGTCTCAAGATAATAACCGAACATTATAGAGTTATAGACGTAGAACGGATAAAATGAGAGATGTAAAAATAAATTCTAATTCAAATTCTTGTAGGGTAAAGTTGTGATGGGATTTGGGGAGGGATGAGGTTAAGGAGTAGTTGGGGAAGGGGTTGAGATTTGGGGGAAGCAGGTGGTGAGGGATGGGGAAGATAAGAGAGCGGGGAGCTGTGGAGTGAGGGAGGAGATAAGCGAGCAGGCTGGAGTGGGTGTTATGATGATTATAAGGAGGAGGCAGGTGTGTTGGGGGGTGAGGTTTTCTTTTCTTGTTACATCTGAAATAAGACTCCTAATAAATATATTCTCTGAAAATGAGCTTCATTTTACCTTAACTTTACTCTTGAATGGGTAAAGCTTAGCGTGCATATTTTTCTTAATAATAATTGTTTAACAAACTCCTAATGAACATATTCTCTGAAAATGGTCATGATGCGATTTTACTAAAAACACATTCGGAACTCCTTTTAAGGTTCTTACAATTTTAAGGGTGGCAGCTTAGCGGTAAATTTGGCCCGAAACCAATATTTACAGCTTAGCTGCTATTACCACTACTAGTGTTGTAGTAGCTTAGACAAAGTCTGGAGCTGAGCAAAGAGCTTGAGTGAGGCCGGGGGGTAGAGAGCTCGAATGTGGGTGGAGTGCATAGAGCAGAGCTCTGAATGCGGGCTGGGTCGAAGAGCTCGAATGCGGCATGGGTCGAAGAGCTCAAATGCGGCCTGGGTCGAAGAGCTCGAATACGGGAAGAGAGCGTGGAAACTTGATGCAGCTGGAATCTGGCTGTCTGCTCAGTAGTGAGGCCGAAGCGTCTTGTGATGGTAAAACTGGACTCATGGGGTGTTACACTCTTGCTGGTAAATTTTTATAGGTGTTGATTATCTGCGGTATTTCTCAAGTAACTGCACTGAACCACTTTTGGAATTTAGACTGATGATGTTTCTCTGAAGAGGACTTATATTACAAGCTTCTCTTCACCTTGGACAAACTGACCGACATTTAGTAGGTTACGTATCGGTTAGCCTGATTGATCCTGTACCCTTGGGGAGAGATTTTAATTGTAATAAACTGTACACTTGGGAATTGTTAGGGGACCTCGAATTAGTGGAGAACTTCACGGAAAGTGAAACACTTAGAGAGGTTTTGTAGAATTAACAGACCCATCACATTATCTGTACATAAACTAAGGAAAATATGGAGTAAGTATAGTACTAATTAATATAGCTGCTTCACCCGAAATACGGACAATAATAATAATAATAATAATAATAATAATAATAATAATAATAATAATAATAATAATAATAATAATAATAAATGAACAAATTCACAAATGCATTGACAAGGATTCGAACCTATGTGTTGGATGTTCCCAACTGTACCACGACACAGAAAAATTTCAACCTTCAGTGCTACAGCCCCCCCCCCCATTCCTCACGAAGATCCCGAGGCTTCCACTGAAGTCTAGCCGGGGTTTCACACAATTCCCCGATGTGCCCGGGCTCAAGTCAACCAAATAGTTCTACCTCTGATGCCCCTATTTCAATACACAGACAAATCACAATAACGTGATATACAAATGAACAAATTCACAAGTGTCTTGATGAGTATTCAAGCCTAATCAAGGTTAGAATCCTAGAATTCGATCCTAGGTTCGAATCCTCATCAAGGCCTTTGTGAATTTGTTCATTGATTTATCACGTTATTGTGATTTCTCTGTGTAATAATAAAAATAATAATAATAATAATAATAATAATAATAATATTAATAATAATAATTAAAAATACTAATAGAGTATTAAAACCAAGTTTTGAGATTTAACCTACATCTTTTGTCACGGTACATTATACAATGTTCTGAACATGATTCTAGGAGCATGCGTTTATGTCTGGCTGACACACTTGGTGTTTATCAATAGACGTCGTCGTGATTATGCTCCCCAGGTCCGGCAGCTGGACACCCCATATGAATACTGTCAAGCAGTATACTTCCCAGTGATAGCAGCCACATAGTGAGGACCGACGATTTAAATGCAATCTCAGGACCCAATATATCCTTTCACGAGCAAAGATCACGTTCACTCCAAAACATCTATTACTTACGGGCTATTCATGCCCGTGCCACTTCTTGGGTGGCTTAATTTTCATCACTCAATCATCAATGCTCCCCAGGAACTCGCCAAGGAATGTCAACGTTTCAGAAAAATAACCAATTATCCAGTTTTCTGGGAACTGTGGGCAGGGGTTCGTGGACTTATTGTTTCCACTCTGAACACCACAATCTGTGCATATAAGAAGTAATAAGATTAGTGAACTTTGCTTCCTCAAGAATAATTTTACGGTTAATCGGATATATTTTACTAAATGATTTCTTGCCCCTATATTGTCTCTATAGAATCTATAATTTCTTCTCTTATTAGGCGGTTCTCTTCTATATTTGAACAGTTATGCATTTTTTCTATTATTAAAATCTTTTCTACGATTAAAATCCCAGCAATAGTTAGTAATGACATTATTCTTATATAATTTTGTTATTTTTTTGTGGGTGTGTTCTTCAGCTCTTTGCAATAAAACACGACCAGTTTCTCCAACAAATGATGAATGGAATCATTACAATTTATTACATAACTTACCTTGAGGTTACCTTACCTTGAGATGGTTTCGGGGCTTAGCGTCCCCGCGGCCCGGTCCTCAATCAGGCCTCCTCGTTGCTAAACTGGACAACCAGGCTGTTAGACGCAGCTGCTCGCAGCCTGAAGTATGAGTCACAGCCTGGTTGATCAGGTATCCTTTGGAGGTGTTTATCCAGTTCTCTCCTGAACACTGTAAAAGGTCGGCCAGTTATGCCCCTTATGTGTAGTGGAAGCGTGTTGAACAGTCTTGGGTCTCTGATATTGATAGAGTTCTCTCTCTCAGAGTACCTATTACACCTCTGCTCCTTAACAGGGGTATTCTGCACATTCTGCCATACCTTCTGATCTCATGTGGTGTTATTTCTGTGTGCAGGTTAGGGACCAACCCCCCTCTACTATTTTCCACGTGTAAAATATTATGTATCTCTCGCACCTACACTCAAGACAGTCATTACCTACACCGTTCTTATTATTATCATTACTACCATTATTAATGCTACCATAAAGTAATGCTAGTGTCTTCTCACAGGCATAATAAAATAGAATAAAAACTACACACACACATGCAAACACACACACACACACACACACACACACACACACACACACACACACACACACACACACACACACACACACACACACACACACACACACACACACACACACACACACACACACACACACACAGGTGGAAACTTAGTACCCAAATGAGCCGCAGAGACGTTAGAAAGAATTTTTTCAGTGTCAGAGTAGTTAATAAATGGAATGCACTAGGCAGTGATGTGGTGGAGGCTGACTCCATACACAGTTTCAATTGTAGATATGATAGAGCCCAGTAGGCTCAGGAATCTGTACACCAGTTGATTGACAGTTGAGAGGCGGGACCAAAGAGCCAAAGCTCAACCCCCGCAAGCACAATTAGGTGAGTACAATTAGGTGAGTACACACACACACACACACACACACACACACACACACACACACACACACACACACACACACACTGGAGAGCAGAGAAAGATACCAGAATGTCAGGATGAGAAAAGAGGCAGAAAGACAATACGAAAATGACATCGCAAGCAAGGCAAAGACTCAGACTAAATTGTTGCATAGCCACATCAGGAGAAAAACAACAGTAAAGGAACAGGTTATGAAATTAAGGATAGGGGCGGAAGGATTCACTACAAATGACAAAGAAGTGTGTGAGGAATTGAATAAGAAATTCCAGGAGGTCTTCACCTTAGAGAAAGGAGAAATTCCAGAGGTAAGTGTGGGAATAGCTAACCAGGAACCACTGGAAGATTTTGAGATTACCAGCAGGGAAGTAAGGAAGTGTTTACTAGAGTTGGATGTGACAAAGGCTATAGGCCCAGATGGAATCTCCCCTTGGGTTCTAAAGGAAGGAGCAGGAGAACTGTGCCTACCACTCTCCATAGTGTATAACAAATGCAACAGGGGAACTGCCAGATATTTGGAAAGCAGCTAACGTAGTCCCGATATACAAGAAAGGGGATAGACAGGAGGCACTGAACTACAGGCCTGTGTCCCTAACCTGCATACCATGCAAGATGATGGAGAAGATTGTGTGAAAAAAACTAGTGGAGCATCTGGAGCGTAGGAACTTTGTAACACAGCATCAACATGGTTTCAGGGATAGCAGGTCCTGCCTCACAGGGTTACTTGAATTCTACGACCAGGCAACAAAAATAAGGCAAGAAAGAGACTGCATATTTTTGGACTGTCAGAAAGCCTTTGATACAGTGCCACACAAGAGGCTAGTGCGAAAGTTGGAGACGCAGGCTGGAGTGAAAGGGAAGGTACTCCGGTGGATAGAGGAGTACCTAAGCAACAGGAGACAACGAGTCTGTGTGAAGAGTGAGGTCTCAGATTGGCGAGACGTTACAAGTGGAGTCCCGCAAGGGTCAGTCCTTGGACCTATACTGTTTCTGGTATATGTAAATGATCTCCCAGAGGGTATAGATTCGTTCCTCTCAATGTTTGCTGACGATGCAAAAATTATGAGGAGGATTGAAACAGAGGATGATAGTAGGAGGCTACAAGATGACCTAGATAGACTGAGTGAATGGTCCAACAAATGGCTGTTGAAGTTCAACCTGAGTAAATGCAAAGTAATGAAACTAAGCAGTGGAAACAGGAGGCCAGACACAGGATACAGAATAGGAGATGAAGTACTTAATGAAACAGACAGAGAGAAAGATCTAGGAGTTGATATCACACCAAACCTGTCTCCTGAAGCCCACATAAAGAGAATAACGTATGCGGCATATGCGAGGCTGGCTAACATCAGAATGGCGTTCAGGAACCTGTGTAAGGAATCATTCAGAATCTTGTACACAACATATGTAAGACCAATCCTGGAGTATGCGGCCCCAGCATGGAGCCCGTACCTTGTCAAGCACAAGACGAAGCTGGAAAAAGTCCAAAGGTATGCTACTAGACTAGTCCCAGAACTAAGAGGCATGAGTTATGAGGAAAGGCTGCGGGAAATGCACCTTACGACACTGGAAGGCAGAAGAGTAAGGGGGGACATGATCACAACCTACAAAATCCTCAGGGGAATCGACCGGGTAAACAAGGATGAACTATTCAACACTGGAGGGACGCGAACAAGTGGACACAGGTGGAAGCTGAGTACCCAAATGAGCCACTGAGACATTAGAAAGAACTTTTTCAGTGTCAGGGTAGTTAGTAAATGGAATGCACTAGGAAGTGATGTGGTGGAGGCTGACTCCATACATAGTTTCAAATGTAGATATGATACAGCCCAGTAGACTCAGGAATCTGTACACCAGTTGATTGACGGTTGAGAGGCGGGACCAAAGAGCCAGAGCTCAACCCCCGCAAGCACAATTAGGTGAGTACACACACACACACACACACACACACACACACACACACACACACACACACACACACACACACACACACACACACACACACACACAAATACACACACACAAATACACACACACACACACACACACACACACACACACACACACACACACACACACACACACACACACACACACACACACACACACACACACATACACACACACACACACACACACACATACACACACACACACACACACACACACACACACACACACACACACACACACACACACACACACACACACACAGTGTCAGAGTAGTTAACGGATGGAATGCATTAGGCAGTGATGTGGTGGAGGCTGACTCCATACACAGTTTTAAATGTAGATATGATAGAGCCCAGTAGGCTCAGGAATCTGTACACCAGTTGATTGACAGTTGAGAGGCGGGACCAAAGAGCCAAAGCTCAACCCCCGCAAGCACAAATAGGTGAGTACAAATAGGTGAGTACACACACACACACACACACACACACACACACACACACACACACACACACACACACACACACACACACACCCATACACACAGGTGTGTATAAGATGTGTGCATCTCTGTGTGCTGTGTATGCACACAGATGTGTAAAACCCATAAGATGAAGTACTTAATGAAACAGACAGAGAGAAAGATCTAGGAGTTGATATCACACCAAATCTGTCTCCTGAAGCCCACATAAAGAGAATAACGTCTGCGGCATATGCGAGGCTTGCTAACATCAGAACGGCGTTCAGGAACCTGTGTAAGGAATCATTCAGAATCTTGTACACCGCATATGTAATACCAATCCTGGAGTATGCGGCCCCAGCATGGAGCCCGTACCTTGTCAAGCACAAGACGAAGCTGGAAAAAGTCCAAAGGTATGCTACTAGACTAGTCCCAGAACTAAGAGGCATGAGTTATGAGGAAAGGCTGCGGGAAATGCACCTTACGACACTGGAAGACAGAAGAGTAAGGGGGGACATGATCACAACCTACAAAATCCTCAGGGGAATCGACCGGATAAACAAGGATGAACTATTCAACACTGGTGGGACGCGAACAAGGGGACACAGGTGGAAGCTGAGTACCCAAATGAGCCACAGAGACGTTAGAAAGAACTTTTTCAGTGTCAGAGTAGTTAGTAAATGGAATGCATTAGGAAGTGATGTGGTGGAGGCTGACTCCATACACAGTTTCAAATGTAGATATGATAGAGCCCAATAGGCTCAGGAATCTGTACACCAGTTGATTGACGGTTGAGAGGCGGGACCAAAGAGCCAGAGCTCAACCCCCGCAAGCACAATTAGGTGAGTACAATTAGGTGAGTACACACACACAGTAGGCCGGGAGACGATAGGAGACACACACGTTTAGTGAGGTCCGCGGAAATTCGTCAATTTCTCGGGACATTGAAGGAGTATAGAGGCTAGATCATAGTATTTGGCCTCTCGCAGTGTGTAGCTAGCAGGGTGCAACATAGCATAGTCATATCGCTAGCGATAGTGCGAAGATTTGGCGAAGAAACCAAATTTTTTTTTTTTTTTTTTTTTTTTTGAGATATATACAAGAGTTGTTACATTCTTGTACAGCCACTAGTACGCGTAGCGTTTCGGGCAAGACCTTAATCCTATGGTCCCTGGAATACGATCCCCTGCCGCGAAGAATCGTTTTTTCATCCAAGTACACATTTTACTGTTGCGTTAAACAGAGGCTACAGTTAAGGAATTGCGCCCAGTAAATCCTCCCTGGCCAGGATACGAACCCATGACATAGCGCTCGCGGAACGCCAGGCGAGTGTCTTACCACTACACCACGGAGACTGTTTAATTGAGCTAGAATTAAATTGGAGCTAGTGGCATCACCGGTGCATGTAAGTGTGCTACCTGACCAGGTGGGACGCCCCGCCGTGGAA
Source organism: Procambarus clarkii (assembly GCF_040958095.1). Classification (NCBI taxonomy): domain Eukaryota; kingdom Metazoa; phylum Arthropoda; class Malacostraca; order Decapoda; family Cambaridae; genus Procambarus; species Procambarus clarkii. The sequence goes on from NC_091166.1 coordinate 12,560,295, forward strand.
CTACCTGATTGTGCTGTTGAGTGGTGACTGTGATCAGTGGTACAGTGAATTAGTGAACTGTCACACAACGATACAGTGACTGACTCCAGAGCTTTGTGTAGACAGAGAAGAACCGACCTCATCAATCTACCAGCACTTAGTGAATCACCTAGTGGGAGACAATGACGGATAACCATCGTCATCATACATCGTCCTTACTCATCTGGTTGTGTGAGCGGGAGGAGACTGGTATGTACCCCCTCTCTGGTCAATTAATCAGTTGTACAGATTGAGGTAAAATATTATCAAATTCTTGTTCAGGATATCATATATATTTAAAAATCTCAGGGTGGCTAATTTGGTTAGAGGTAACGCATAAGGGATATCTTGACACATACACGCATGTCCGCCCACGTACGTATACACGCACACAAGTTTGCACACGCTAAAACACACACACACACACATGCACACACGCGCACACACACACACACACACACACACACACACACACACACACACACACACACACACACACACACACACACACACACACACACACACACACACACACACACAATCGTTCAGTCAAGGGAAAAGGCATTAACACCTGGGATCAGGACCTTACTATCCCCCCCTTGACACCCCCATCTGACCTGACCTGACCTGGTCGCCATCTCCAGCCCCCCCCCACCCCCAGTCCCCAGCATCGCCCATACACACACTCTTTCCCTCCCCACTTTCTCCCCCTCTCTCCCTCTCCCACTCCCTCTCTCCCACTCTCTCTCTCTCCCACTCTTTATCTCTCCCACTCTCTCTCTCTCCCACTCTCTATCTCTCCCACTCTCTCTCCCACTATCTCCTGCTCTCTCTCTCTCTCTCTCTCTCTCTCTCTCTCTCTCTCTCTCTCTCTCTCTCTCTCTCTCTCTCTCTCTCTCTCTCTCTCTCTCTCTCTCTCTCTCTCTCTCTCTCTCTCTCTCTCTCTCTCTCTCTCTCTCTCTCTCCCTCTCTGCCCCCCCCCCACACACACACACACACCTCCCCCCCTCTCTCCCTCACCCGCTCTCTCCCTCACCCGCTCTCTCCCTCTCCATCTCTCTCCCTCTCCTCTCTCTCCCTCTCTCCCTCCCGCCTCTCTCTCCATCTCCTCCCCCCTCCCCTTCTACTTTCTTCTCACTTCAGTGGAAGGGTCGGAAAAATTTATCTCTCCCTTTATCACTCCCTTTCTCTCTCTCTCTTTCTCTCTCTCTCTCTCCCTCCCCCATCCCGCTCTGCCCTCCTGACAAATCCTATCACGGCACAACTATAGGAACAGGGTCACGCATGGCAGCCAGAGGTACCAGGGGAACAGGGAAGAGCCAAGATGACGAAATGAAGGAAATATTCGCCCAGTTTCTGGAGGACATTAAGAGTGAGATGCAAGAAATGATGCAGGAAATGAAGAACGAAATAAGCAACCTGAAAAGAGAGCTGACAGCAGCAAAGGAGGAGATTAGAGCCCTCAAAGAGAATGGTATCGAGGCTGAGAATCAGAAAACCATCTAGGGAGAAGGTGGTAATAGTTTTTTGGATGAGAATGCCACAATAAAAGCAACATTTGCGGAAATACTAAAAAAAATAACTCTGAAGTAATGACTGCAGTGATGGAGGTGGCCATGAAAGCAGCCACCTCACAGGAGGTGGCACGCTCCACTAGCCAACTGCTGGAAAGGAACAGATCAGTGGTTGCTGTGGGTATTAAAGAGCAGGAAGGCTCTAATAGGACAGAGTGGAATGACAAGGACAAAGCAGCTGTGAATGAAGTTCTAAAGGCACTAGACATGGAAGGGGCTGAGCATAGCATTGAGAAGGTTTTCAGGCTAGATTGGTACAACAAAGACCGAGACCGAATGATAAAGATAGTGTTTGCAAACGAGAGCACAAAGGAGAAGATCCTATCAAGGAAGAGCTCCCTGAAAAATGTGGGAAAATTAAAAAAATGTATTCCTCCAGAGAGACATGACAAGGGAGGAGAGAGCCGTGGCGTCAGAAGCAAGGAAGAGGCGCAGGGCGAGAGGGAAAAACCAGGAAGTCACAGCTCCCAACACAACACCCCCAGAGGCGAGGGGGACACCCACAACCAGCTACCCAGTAACACCAGAAGGGAGGACAACCCCACCTCCCTCCTCTGCATAGAAAACCCCCCTACCCCAAACCCTCCCTGCCCCCACCCAAATGTTCAGCCAAATCTCCATCCCCCCCACACCCAATCCCCACCCTTCTACCCCTCCCTTCCTCCCGAGTCCTCCCTCCCCCCCTTTCCTTCCCGTCCTCCCTCCCCTTTCACCTCATACCCTCCCTGTCCCTTCCACTTCACTGGATCCCCCGCCCCTCATCCCAGTATCCTCTGAGACCCTGTTATCCACCTCACAGGTCCTTACACCCATGGAACAGCCTCCCCCTGTGGGATGTGGGCAGCTGTGAAGCATGTGCAGGAGCTGTGTGGGATGTGGGCAGCTGTGAGGGATGTGGAATGTGGGCAGCTGTGAGGGATGTGGGATGTGGGCAGCTGTGAGGGATGTGGGCAGCTGTGTGGGATGTGGGCAGCTGTGAGGGATGTGGGATGTGGGCAGCTGTGAGGGATGCGGCAGCTGTGAGGGATGTGGGATGTGGGCAGCTGTGAGGGATGTGGGCAGCTGTGTGGGATGTGGGCAGCTGTGAGGGATGTGGGATGTGGGCAGCTGTGAGGGATGTGGGCAGCTGTGAGGGATGTGGGCAGCTGTGAGGGATGTGGGATGTGGGCAGCTGTGAGGGATGTGGGCAGCTGTGTGGGATGTGGGCAGCAGTGAGGGTTGTGGGCATCTGTGAGGGATGTGGGCAGCTGTGTGGAATGTGGGCATCAGTGGGGGATGTGGGCAGCTGTGAGGGGTGTGCGCAGCTGTTTGAGATGTGGGTAGCTGTGAGAGTTGTGGACAGCTGTGTGAGTTATTGGTATCTATGTGAGGAAATGCTGTTGTGTGGGATGTGGGCAGCTGTGAGAGATGTGGGCAGCTGTGAGAGATGTGGACAGCTGTGTGAGATGTTTGCAGCAGTGTGAGATGTGAGCAGCTGTGAGGGATGTGGGTAGCTGTGTGTGATGTGATCAGCTACGTGGGATGTGGGGAGCTGTGTGAGATGTGGGGGGCTGAGTGGGATGTGGGCCGCTGTGTGGGATGTGGGGAGCTGTGTGGGATGTGGGCAGCAGTGAGGGATGTGTGCAGCTGTGTGGGATGTGGGCATCTGTGTGGGATGTGGGCAGCTGTGTGTGATGTGATCAGCTACGTGGGATGTGGGGAGCTGTGTGGGATGTGGGCCGCTGTGTGGGATGTTTGGAGCTTTGTGGTATGTGGGGAGCTGTGTGCGATGTGCGCAGAAGTGAGGGATGTGTGCAGCTGTGTGGGATGTGGGCCGCAGTGAGGGATGTGGGGCGCTGTGAGGGATGTGGGCAGTTGTGTGGAATGTGGGCAGCAGTGAGGGATGTGAGCAGCTGTGAGAGATGTGGGCAGCTGTGTGAGTTATGTGCATCTGTGTGAGTTATAGGCAGCTGTGTGGGATGTGGCAGCTGAGTGAGGTGTGGGTAACTGTTAGAGATGCGGGGCAGCTATGAGAGATGTGGGCAGCTGTGAAAGATGTGGGCAGCTGTGTGGGATGTGGGCAGCTGTGTGAGCTGTGAGAGATGTGTTCAACTGAGAGATATGTGAGCAGCTGTGTGGGTTGTGGCGTGCTGTGTGAGATGTGGGCAGCTGTGTGGGTTGCTGCAGTTAAGTAGGATGTGGGCAGCTGTGTGAGTTATGGGCATCTGTGAGTTAAGGGCTGCTGTGTGGGATGTGGGCCGCTGTGTGAGATGTGGGCAGCTGTTAGGGATGTGGGCAGCTGTGTGGGATTTGGCTAGCTGTGTGAGATGTTACCAGCAGTGTTAGATGTGGGCAGCTGTGTGAGATGTGGGCAGCTGTGTGGGATGTGAACATTTGTGTGGAATACGGGGGGCTGTGTTGGATGTGGGCAACTGTGTGGGATGTGGGCAGCTGTGTGGGATGTGGGCAGCTGTGAAGGATGTGCAGGAACTGTGTGGGATGTGGGCAGCTGTGAGGGATGTGGGCAGCTGTGTGGGATGTGGGCAGCAGCGAGGGTTGTGGGCATCTGTGAGGGATGTGGGTAGCTGTGTGGAATGTGGGCATCAGTGGGGGATGTGGGCAGCTGTGAGGGGTGTGCGCAGCTGTTTGAGATGTGGGTAGCTATGAGAGTTGTGGACAGCTGTGTGAGTTATTGGTATCTATGTGAGGAAATGCTGTTGTGTAGGATGTGGGCAGCTGTGAGAGATGTGGCCCGCTGTGTGAGTTATAGGCATCTGTGTGAGTTATGGGCTGTTGTGTGGGATGTGGGCAGCTGTGTGAGATGTGGGCAGCTGTTAGGGATGCGGGGCTGCTGTGAGAGATGTAGGCAGCTGTGAAAGATGTGGGCAGCTGTGGGGGATGTGGGCAGCTGTGAGGGATGCGGGCAGCTGTGAGAGATGTGTGCAGCTGTGTGAGTTATGTGGCATCTGTGTGAGTTTTGGGCAGCTGTGATTGATGTGGGCAGCTGTGTGAGATGTGGGCAGCTGTTAGGGATGCGGGGCAGCTGTGAGAGATGTGGGCAGCTGTGAGAGATGTGGACAGCTGTGTGAGATGTTTGCAGCAGTGTGAGATGTGAGCAGCTGTGAGGAATGTGGGTAACTTTGTGGGATGTAGGCAGCTGTGTTGGATATGGGCAGCTGTGTGGGATGTGGGCAGCTGTGTGGGATGTGGGTAGCTGTGTGGGATGTGGGTAGCTGTGGGAGATGTGGACAGCTGTGTGAGTTATTGGCATCTGTGTGAGGTATGGGCTATTGTAGGGGATTTGGGCAGCTGTGTGAGATGTGGACAGCTGTTATGGATGCAGGGCAGCTCTGAGTGATGTGGGCAGCTGTGAGAGATATGGTCAGCTTTGTAGGATGTGGGCAGCTGAGTGAAATGTGGGCAGTTGTGAGAAATGTGGGCAGCTGTGAGATATGTGGGCAACTGTGTTTGATGTGTGCAGCTGTATGTGATGTGATCAGCTGTGAGAGGTGTGCGCAGCTGTGTGGGATGTGGGTAGCTATGAGAGATGTGGACTGCGTTGTGAGTTACTGGCATCTGTGTGGGATGTGGGCAGCTGTGTGTGATGTGATCAGCTGTGAGAGGTGTGCGCAGTTGTGTGGGATGTGGGTAGCTATGAGAGATGTGGGCCGCTGTGAGGGATGTGGGCAGCTGTGAGGGATGTGGGCAGCATTGTGGGATGTTGGCAGCTGTGAGAGATGTGGGCACCTGTTAGAGATGTGATCAGCTGTGAGAGGTGTGCGCAGTTGTGTGGGATGTGGGTAGCTGTGAGAGATGTGGACAGCTGTGTGAGTGTTGGGCATATGTGTGATTTATGGGCTGTTGAGTGGGATGTGGGCAGCTGTGTGAGATGTTGGCCGTTGTGAGGGATGTAGGCAGCTGTGTGAGATGTGGGCAGCATTGTGGGATGTTGGCAGCTGTGAGAGATGTGGGCACCTGTGTGAGTTATGTGTGTCTGTGTGAGTTATGAGCAGCTGTTTGGGATGTGGGCAACTGTGTGAGATGCGGGGCAGCTATGAGATATGTGGGCAGCTGTGAGAGATGTGGGCAGGAGTGTGGGATGTGGGCAGCTGTGTGGGATGTGGGCAGTAGTGAGAGATGTGGACAGCTGAGAGAGATGTGGGCAGCTGTGTGGGATGTGGCGAGCTGTGTGAGATGTGGGCAGCTGTGTGGGTAGTTACAGTTGTGTGGGATGTGGGCATCTGTGTGAGTTAAGGGCTGCTGTGTGGGATGTGGGCCGCTGTGTGAGATGTGGGCAGCTGTGTGGGATGTGGGCCGTTGTGAGGGATGTTAGCAGTTGTGAGGGATTTGGGCAGCTGTATGGGATGTGGGCGGCAGTGAGAGATGTGGGCAGCTGTGTGAGTTATGGGCATCTGTGTGAGTTATGGGCATCTGTGTGAGTTATGGGCAGCTGTGTGGGATGTTGGCATCTGTGTGAGATGTGGGCAACTGTTAGAGAAGCGTTGCCGCTGTGTGGGATGTGGGCAGCTGTGTGAGATGTGGGCAACTGTTAGGGATCCGGGGCAGCTATGTGGGATGTGGGCAGCAGTGAGAGATGTGGGCATCTGAGAGAGATGTGGGCAGCTGTGTGGGATGTAGGTAGCTGTGAGAGATGTGGACAGCGTTGTGAGTTATGGGCATCTGTGTGAGTTATGGGCATCTGTGTGAGTTATGGGCAGCTGTGTGGGATGTTGGCATCTGTGTGAGATGTGGGCAACTGTTAGAGAAGCGTTGCCGCTGTGTGGGATGTGGGCAGCTGTGTGAGTTTTGGGCAACTGTTAGGGATCCGGTGCAGCTATGTGGGATGTGGGCAGCAGTGAGAGATGTGGGCATCTGAGAGAGATGTGGGCAGCTGTGTGGGATGTAGGTAGCTGTGAGAGATGTGGACAGCGTTGTGAGTTATGGGCATCTGTGTGGGATGTGGGCTGCTGTGTGTGATGTGATCAGCTGTGAGAGGTGTGCGCAGCTGTGTGGGATGTGGGTAGCTGTGAGAAATGTAGACAGTTGTGTGAGTGTTAGGCATCTGTGTGAGTTATGGGCTGTTGAGTGGGATGTGGGCAGCTGTGTGAGATGTGGGCCGCTGTGAGGGATGTGGTCAGCATTGTGGGATGTTGGCAGCTGTGAGAGATGTGGGCAGCTGTGTGAGTTATGTGCGTCTGTGTGAGTTATGGGCAGCTGTGTGGGATGTGGCAGCTGTGTGAGATTTGGGCAACTGTTAGAGATGCGGGGCAGCTATGAGATATGTGAGCAACTGTGAGAGATGTGGGCAGGAGTGTGGGATGTGGGCAGTAGTGACAGATGTGGACAGCTGAGAGAGATGTGGGCAGCTGTGTGGAATGTGGCGAGCTGTGTGAGATGTGGGCAGCTGTGTGGGATGTGGGCCGTTGTGTGGAATGAAGGCAGCAATGAGGGGTGTTAGCAGCTGTGAGGGATGTGGGCAGCTGTATGGGATGTGGGCGGCAGTGAGAGATGTGGGCAGCTGTGTGCATTATGGGCATCTGTGTGAGTTATGGGCAGCTGTGTGGGATGTGGCAGCTGAGTGAGGTGTGGGTAACTGTTTTAGATGCGGGGCATCTATGAGAGATGTGGGCAGCTGTGAAAGATGTGGGCAGCTGTGTGGGTTGCTGCAGTTAAGTAGGATGTGGGCAGCTGTGTGAGTTATGGGCATCTGTGAGTTAAGGGCTGCTGTGTGGGATGTGGGCCGCTGTGTGAGATGTGGGCAGCTGTTAGGGATGTGGGCAGCTGTGTGGGATTTGGCTAGCTGTGTGAGATGTTACCAGCAGTGTTAGATGTGGGCAGCTGTGTGAGATGTGGGCAGCTGTGTGGGATGTGGGCAGCAGCGAGGGTTGTGGGCATCTGTGAGGGATGTGGGTAGCTGTGTGGAATGTGGGCATCAGTGGGGGATGTGGGCAGCTGTGAGGGGTGTGCGCAGCTGTTTGAGATGTGGGTAGCTATGAGAGTTGTGGACAGCTGTGTGAGTTATTGGTATCTATGTGAGGAAATGCTGTTGTGTAGGATGTGGGCAGCTGTGAGAGATGTGGCCCGCTGTGTGAGTTATAGGCATCTGTGTGAGTTATGGGCTGTTGTGTGGGATGTGGGCAGCTGTGTGAGATGTGGGCAGCTGTTAGGGATGCGGGGCTGCTGTGAGAGATGTAGGCAGCTGTGACAGATGTGGGCAGCTGTGGGGGATGTGGGCAGCTGTGAGGGATGCGGGCAGCTGTGAGAGATGTGTGCAGCTGTGTGAGTTATGTGGCATCTGTGTGAGTTTTGGGCAGCTGTGATTGATGTGGGCAGCTGTGTGAGATGTGGGCAGCTGTTAGGGATGCGGGGCAGCTGTGAGAGATGTGGGCAGCTGTGAGAGATGTGGACAGCTGTGTGAGATGTTTGCAGCAGTGTGAGATGTGAGCAGCTGTGAGGAATGTGGGTAACTTTGTGGGATGTAGGCAGCTGTGTTGGATATGGGCAGCTGTGTGGGATGTGGGCAGCTGTGTGGGATGTGGGTAGCTGTGTGGGATGTGGGTAGCTGTGGGAGATGTGGACAGCTGTGTGAGTTATTGGCATCTGTGTGAGGTATGGGCTATTGTAGGGGATTTGGGCAGCTGTGTGAGATGTGGACAGCTGTTATGGATGCAGGGCAGCTCTGAGTGATGTGGGCAGCTGTGAGAGATATGGTCAGCTTTGTAGGATGTGGGCAGCTGAGTGAAATGTGGGCAGTTGTGAGAAATGTGGGCAGCTGTGAGATATGTGGGCAACTGTGTTTGATGTGTGCAGCTGTATGTGATGTGATCAGCTGTGAGAGGTGTGCGCAGCTGTGTGGGATGTGGGTAGCTATGAGAGATGTGGACTGCGTTGTGAGTTACTGGCATCTGTGTGGGATGTGGGCAGCTGTGTGTGATGTGATCAGCTGTGAGAGGTGTGCGCAGTTGTGTGGGATGTGGGTAGCTATGAGAGATGTGGGCCGCTGTGAGGGATGTGGGCAGCTGTGAGGGATGTGGGCAGCATTGTGGGATGTTGGCAGCTGTGAGAGATGTGGGCACCTGTTAGAGATGTGATCAGCTGTGAGAGGTGTGCGCAGTTGTGTGGGATGTGGGTAGCTGTGAGAGATGTGGACAGCTGTGTGAGTGTTGGGCATATGTGTGATTTATGGGCTGTTGAGTGGGATGTGGGCAGCTGTGTGAGATGTTGGCCGTTGTGAGGGATGTAGGCAGCTGTGTGAGATGTGGGCAGCATTGTGGGATGTTGGCAGCTGTGAGAGATGTGGGCACCTGTGTGAGTTATGTGTGTCTGTGTGAGTTATGAGCAGCTGTTTGGGATGTGGGCAACTGTGTGAGATGCGGGGCAGCTATGAGATATGTGGGCAGCTGTGAGAGATGTGGGCAGGAGTGTGGGATGTGGGCAGCTGTGTGGGATGTGGGCAGTAGTGAGAGATGTGGACAGCTGAGAGAGATGTGGGCAGCTGTGTGGGATGTGGCGAGCTGTGTGAGATGTGGGCAGCTGTGTGGGTAGTTACAGTTGTGTGGGATGTGGGCATCTGTGTGAGTTAAGGGCTGCTGTGTGGGATGTGGGCCGCTGTGTGAGATGTGGGCAGCTGTGTGGGATGTGGGCCGTTGTGAGGGATGTTAGCAGTTGTGAGGGATTTGGGCAGCTGTATGGGATGTGGGCGGCAGTGAGAGATGTGGGCAGCTGTGTGAGTTATGGGCATCTGTGTGAGTTATGGGCATCTGTGTGAGTTATGGGCAGCTGTGTGGGATGTTGGCATCTGTGTGAGATGTGGGCAACTGTTAGAGAAGCGTTGCCGCTGTGTGGGATGTGGGCAGCTGTGTGAGATGTGGGCAACTGTTAGGGATCCGGAGCAGCTATGTGGGATGTGGGCAGCAGTGCGAGATGTGGGCATCTGAGAGAGATGTGGGCAGCTGTGTGGGATGTAGGTAGCTGTGAGAGATGTGGACAGCGTTGTGAGTTATGGGCATCTGTGTGAGTTATGGGCATCTGTGTGAGTTATGGGCAGCTGTGTGGGATGTTGGCATCTGTGTGAGATGTGGGCAACTGTTAGAGAAGCGTTGCCGCTGTGTGGGATGTGGGCAGCTGTGTGAGTTTTGGGCAACTGTTAGGGATCCGGTGCAGCTATGTGGGATGTGGGCAGCAGTGAGAGATGTGGGCATCTGAGAGAGATGTGGGCAGCTGTGTGGGATGTAGGTAGCTGTGAGAGATGTGGACAGCGTTGTGAGTTATGGGCATCTGTGTGGGATGTGGGCTGCTGTGTGTGATGTGATCAGCTGTGAGAGGTGTGCGCAGCTGTGTGGGATGTGGGTAGCTGTGAGAAATGTAGACAGTTGTGTGAGTGTTAGGCATCTGTGTGAGTTATGGGCTGTTGAGTGGGATGTGGGCAGCTGTGTGAGATGTGGGCCGCTGTGAGGGATGTGGTCAGCATTGTGGGATGTTGGCAGCTGTGAGAGATGTGGGCAGCTGTGTGAGTTATGTGCGTCTGTGTGAGTTATGGGCAGCTGTGTGGGATGTGGCAGCTGTGTGAGATTTGGGCAACTGTTAGAGATGCGGGGCAGCTATGAGATATGTGAGCAACTGTGAGAGATGTGGGCAGGAGTGTGGGATGTGGGCAGTAGTGACAGATGTGGACAGCTGAGAGAGATGTGGGCAGCTGTGTGGAATGTGGCGAGCTGTGTGAGATGTGGGCAGCTGTGTGGGATGTGGGCCGTTGTGTGGAATGAAGGCAGCAATGAGGGGTGTTAGCAGCTGTGAGGGATGTGGGCAGCTGTATGGGATGTGGGCGGCAGTGAGAGATGTGGGCAGCTGTGTGCATTATGGGCATCTGTGTGAGTTATGGGCAGCTGTGTGGGATGTGGCAGCTGAGTGAGGTGTGGGTAACTGTTTTAGATGCGGGGCATCTATGAGAGATGTGGGCAGCTGTGAAAGATGTGGGCAGCTGTGTGGGTTGCTGCAGTTAAGTAGGATGTGGGCAGCTGTGTGAGTTATGGGCATCTGTGAGTTAAGGGCTGCTGTGTGGGATGTGGGCCGCTGTGTGAGATGTGGGCAGCTGTTAGGGATGTGGGCAGCTGTGTGGGATTTGGCTAGCTGTGTGAGATGTTACCAGCAGTGTTAGATGTGGGCAGCTGTGTGAGATGTGGGCAGCTGTGTGGGATGTGGTCAGCTGTGTGATCTGTGAGAGATGTGTTCAGCTGAGAGAGATGTGAGCAGCTGTGTGGGATGTGGCGTGTTGTGTGAGATGTGGGCAGCTGTGTGGGTTGCTGCAGTTAAGTAGGATGTGGGCAGCTGTGTGAGTTATGGGCATCTGTGAGTTAAGGGCTGCTGTGTGGGATGTGGGCCACTGTGTGAGATGTGGGCAGCTGTTAGGGATGTGGGCAGCTGTGTGGGATTTGAGCAGCTGTGTGAGATGTTACCAGCAGTGTGAGATGTGGGCAGCTGTGTGAGATATGGGCAGCTGTGTGGGATGTGAACATTTGTTTGGAATACGGGGGGCTGTGTTGGATGTGGGCAACTGTGTGGGATGTGGGCAGCTGTGTGGGATGTGGGCAGCTGTGAAGGATGTGCAGGAGCTGTGTGGGATGTGGGCAGCTGTGAGGGATGTGGGCAGCTGTGTGGGATGTGGGCAGCAGTGAGGGTTGTGGGCATCTGTGAGGGATGTGGGCAGCTGTGTGGAATGTGGGCATCAGTGGGGGATGTGAGCAGCTGTGAGGGGTGTGCGCAGCTGTTTGAGATGTGGGTAGCTATGAGAGTTGTGGACAGCTGTGTGAGTTATTGGTATCTATGTGAGGAAATGCTGTTGTGTGGGATGTGGGCACCTATGTGAGATGTGGGCAGCTGTGAGAGATGTGGCCCGCTGTGTGAGTTATAGGCATCTGTGTGAGTTATGGGCTGTTGTGTGGGATGTGGGCAGCTGTGTGAGATGTGGGCAGCTGTTAGGGATGCGGGGCTGCTGTGAGAGATGTAGGCAGCTGTGAAAGATGTGGGCAGCTGTGGGGGATGTGGGCAGCTGTGAGGGATGCGGGCAGCTGTGAGAGATGTGTGCAGCTGTGTGAGTTATGTGGCATCTGTGTGAGTTTTGGGCAGCTGTGAGTGATGTGGGCAGCTGTGTGAGATGTGGGCAGCTGTAAGGGATGCGGGGCAGCTGTGAGAGATGTGGGCAGCTGTGAGAGATGTGGACAGCTGTGTGAGATGTTTGCAGCAGTGTGAGATGTGAGCAGCTGTGAGGAATGTGGGTAACTTTGTGGGATGTAGGCATCTGTGTTTGATATGGGCAGCTGTGTGGGATGTGGGCAGCTGTGTGGGATGAGGGTAGCTGTGTTGGATGTGGGTAGCTGTGGGAGATGTGGACAGCTGTGTGAGTTATTGGCATCTGCGTGAGGTATGGGCTATTGTAGGGGATTTGGGCAGCTGTGTGAGATGTGGACAGCTGTTATGGATGCAGGGCAGCTCTGTGTGATGTGGGCAGCTGTGAGAGATATGGTCAGCTTTGTAGGATGTGGGCAGCTGAGTGAAATGTGGGCAGTTGTGAGAAATGTGGGCAGCTGTGAGATATGTGGGCAACTGTGTTTGATGTGTGCAGCTGTATGTGATGTGATCAGCTGTGAGAGGTGTGCGCAGCTGTGTGGGATGTGGGTAGCTATGAGAGATGTGACAGCGTTGTGAGTTACTGGCATCTGTGTGGGATGTGGGCAGCTGTGTGTGATGTGATCAGCTGTGAGAGGTGTGCGCAGTTGTGTGGGATGTGGGTAGCTATGAGAGATGTGGGCCGCTGTGAGGGATGTGGGCAGCTGTGAGGGATGTGGGCAGCATTGTGGGATGTTGGCAGCTGTGAGAGATGTGGGCACCTTTGTGAGTTATGTGTGTCTGTGTGAGTTATGGGCAGCTGTGTGAGATGTGGGCAACTGTTAGAGATGCGGGGCAGCTATGAGATATGTGGGCAGCTGTGAGAGATGTGGGCATGAGTGTGGGATGTGGGCAGCTGTGTGGGATGTGGGCAGTAGTGAGAGATATGGACAGCTGAGAGAGATGTGGGCAGCTGTGTGGGATGTGGCGAGCTGTGTGAGATGTGGGCAGCTGTGTGGGTAGTTACAGTTGTGTGGGATGTGGGCATCTGTGTGAGTTAAGGGCTGCTGTGAGGGATGTGGGCCGCTGTGTGAGATATGGGCAGCTGTGTGGGATGTGGGCCGTTGTGAGGGATGTTAGCAGTTGTGAGGGATTTGGGCAGCTGTATGGGATGTGGGCGGCAGTGAGAGATGTGGGCAGCTGTGTGAGTTATGGGCATCTGTGTGAGTTATGGGCATCTGTGTGAGTTATGGGCAGCTGTGTGGGATGTGGGCATCTGTGTGAGATGTCAGCAACTGTTAGAGAAGCGTTGCCGCTGTGTGGGCTGTGGGCAGCTGTGTGAGATGTGGGCAACTGTTAGGGATCCGGGGCAGCTATGTGAGATGTGGGCAGCAGTGAGAGATGTGGGCATCTGAGAGAGATGTGGGCAGCTGTGTGGGATGTAGGTAGCTGTGAGAGATGTGGACAGCGTTGTGAGTTATGGGCATCTGTGTGGGATGTGGGCAGCTGTGTGTGATGTGATCAGCTGTGAGAGGTGTGCACAGCTGTGTGGGATGTGGGTAGCTGTGAGAAATGTGGACAGTTGTGTGAGTGTTAGGCATCTGTGTGAGTTATGGGCTGTTGAGTGGGATGTGGGCAGCTGTGTGAGATGTGGGCCGCTGTGAGGGATGTGGGCAGCTGTGAGGGATGTGGTCAGCATTGTGGGATGTTGGCAGCTGTGAGAGATGTGGGCAGCTGTGTGAGTTATGTGCGTCTGTGTGAGTTATGGGCAGCTGTGTGGGATGTGGCAGCTGTGTGAGATTTGGGCAACTGTTAGAGATGCGGGGCAGCTATGAGATATGTGAGCAACTGTGAGAGATGTGGGCAGGAGTGTGGGATGTGGGCAGTAGTGACAGATGTGGACAGCTGAGAGAGATGTGGGCAGCTGTGTGGAATGTGGCGAGCTGTGTGAGATGTGGGCAGCTGTGTGGGATGTGGGCCGTTGTGTGGAATGAAGGCAGCAATGAGGGGTGTTAGCAGCTGTGAGGGATGTGGGCAGCTGTATGGGATGTGGGCGGCAGTGAGAGATGTGGGCAGCTGTGTGCATTATGGGCATCTGTGTGAGTTATGGGCATCTGGGTGAGTTATGGGCAGCTGTGTGGGATGTGGGCATCTGTGTGAGATGTGGGCAACTGTTAGAGAAACGTTGCAGCTGTGTGGGCTGTGGGCAACTGTATGAGATGTGGGCAACTGTTAGAGATCCGGGGCAGCTATGTGGGATGTGGGCAGCAGTGAGAGATGTGGGCATCTGAGAGAGATGTGGGCAGATGTGTGGGTTGTGGGCAGTTGTGTTGGATGTGGGCAGCTGTGTGAGATGTGGGCAGCTGTGTGGGATGTGGACAGCTGTGTGGGATGTGGGCAGCTTTGTGGGACGTGGGCAGCTGTGTTGGATGTGGGCAGCGGTGACGATGTGGGCTGCTGTGAGGGATGTGGGCCGCTGTGTGGTGTGTTTACTAGTTGTGTGTTTACTAGTTGTGTTTTTGCGGGGGTTGAGCTTTGCTCTTTGCTCTTTGCTCAACTGTCAATCAACTGTTTACTAACTAACTACTAACTTACTAACTACTTTTTTTTTCCCCCACACCACACACACACACACACACCCTAGGAAGCAGCCCGTGACAGCTGACTAACTCCCAGTTACCTATTTACTGCTAGGTAACAGGGGCACTTAGGGTGAAAGAAACTTTGCCCATTTGTTTCTGCCTCGTGCGGGAATCGAACCCGCGCCACAGAATTACGAGTCCTGCGCGCTATCCACCAGGCTACGAGGCCCTCCTGTGTAGGAGCTGTGTGTGATGTGGGGGTTTGTGTGGGAGGTGGGCAGCTGTATGGGATGTGGGCAGCAGTGAGGGATGTGAGCAGCTGTGAGGGATGTTGGCAGCTGTGTGGGATGTGGGCAGCAGTGAGAGATGCGGGCAGATGGGCATCTGTGTGAGGTATGGGCACCTGTGTGGGATGTGGGCAGCAATGTGAGATGTGGGCAGCTGTGTGGGATGAGCGCAGCAGTGTTGGATGTGGGCAGATGTGAGAGATGTGGGCAGCTGTGAGAGATGTGGGCAGCTGTGTGGGAGTTGGCGAGCTGTGTGAGATGTGGGCAGCTGTGTGGGTTGTGGGCAGTTGTGTGGGATGTGGGCAGCTGGTGTTTTATGGGCATCTGGGTGAGTTATGGGCAGCTGTGTGGGATGTAGGCAGCTGTGTGAGATGTGAGCAGCTGTTTGGGATTTGGACAGCTTTGTGAGATGTTAGCTGCTTTGTGATATGTGGGCAGCTGTGTGAGATGTGGGGAGCTTTGTGGGATGTGGGGAGCTGTGTGGGATTTGGGCCGCAGTGAGGGATGTTGGCCCTGTAAGGGATGTGGGCAGATGTAAGGGATGTTGGCCGCATTGTGGGATGTGTGCAGCTGTGAGAGATGTGGGCCCCTGTTTGAGGTATGGGCATCTGTGTGAGTTAAGGGCAGCTGTGTGGGATGTGGGCAACTGTTAGAGATGCGGGGCAGCAATGAGAAATGTGGGCTGCTTTGAGAGATGTGGGCAGCTCTGTGGGATGTGGGCAGCTGTGTGGTATGTGGGCAGGTGTGAGAGATGTGGGCAGCTGAGAGAGATGTGGGTACCTGTGTGGGAAAGGCGAGCTGTGTGAGATATGGGCAGCTATGTGGGTTGTGGGCTGTTGTGTGGGATGTGGGCTGCTGTGTGAATTATGGTCATCTGTGTGAGTTATGTGCAGCTGTGTGGGATGTGGGCCGCTGTGTGAGATGTGGGCAGCTGTGTGAGATGTGGGCAGCTGTTTGAGTTATGGGCATCTGTGTGGGATGTGGGAACTGTGTAGGATGTAGGCAGCTGTGTGGGATGTGGGCAACTGTGTGGGATGTGGTCAGCTGTGTGGGATGTGGGCAGCTGTGAGGGATGTGGGCAGCTGTGTGGAATGTTGGCCGCAGTGAGGGATGTGGGCCGCTGTGAGGGATGTGGGCAGCTGTAAGGGATGTGGGCAGCTGTGTGGAATGTTGGCCGCAGTGAGGGATGTGGGCCGCTGTAAGGGATGTGGGCAGCTGTGTGGAAGGTAGGCAGTAGTGAGGGATGTGGGCAGCTGTGTGGGATGTGGGCAGCAGTGAGAGATGTAGGCAGCTGTGTGGAATTTGGGTAGCTGTGTGAGATATTAACAGTTGTGTGAGACGTGGGCAGCTGTGTGACATGTTAGCAGCTGTGTGAGTTATGGGCATCTGTGTGAGTTATGGGCCGCTTTGTGAGATGTGGGCAGCTGTTAGGGTTTTGGGCAGCTGTGTGAGATGTTAGCAATTGTGTGAGATGTGGGCAGCTGTGTGAGATGTGGGCAGCTGTGTGGGATGTGGGCTGCTGTGTGGGTTGTGGGCAACTGTATGGGATGTGGGCAGGTGTGTGGGATGTCCAGCTGTGTGGGATGTGCGGAGCTGTGTGTGATGTGGGGGGGGGGGCTGTGTGGGATGTGGGCACCTGTTAGGGATATGGGCAGCTGTGTGGGATTTGGGCAGCTGTGTGATTTATGGGCATCTGTGTGAGTTATGGGCCGCTGTGTGAGATGTGGGCTGCTGCTAGGGATGTGGGCAGCTGTTTGGGATTTGGGCAGCTGTGTGAGACGTTAGCAGCTGTGTGAGATGTGGGCAGCTGTGTGAGATGTGGGCAGCTGTGTGGGATGTGGGCTGTTGTGTGGGATGTGGGCTGTTGTGTGGGATGTGGGCAGGTGTCTGGAATGTGGGCAGCTGTGTGGGACGTGGGCAGCTGTGTGGGATGTAGTCAGATGTGTGGGATGTGAGCAGCTGTGTGGGATGCGGGCAGCTGTTTGGGAGGTGGGCAGTTGTGTGGGATGTGGGCAGAAGTGTGGCATGTGGGCAGCTGTGTAGGATGTGGGTAGCTGTGTGGGATGTGGGCAGCTGTGAGGGATTTGGGCAGCTGTGTGAGATGTTAGCAGCTGTGTGAGATGTGGGCAACTGTGTGAGACGTGGGCAGCTTTATGGGATGTTGGCAGCTGTGTGGGATGTGGGCAGCTGTGTGGGATGTGGGCAGATGTGTGGAATGTGGGCAGCTGTGTGGGATGTGGGCAGCTGTGCGGGATGTGGGCAGATGTGTGGGATGTGGGCAGATGTGTGGAATGTGGGCAGCTGTGTGGGATGTGGGCAGATGTGTGGAATGTGGCCAGCAGGGAGGGATGTGGGCAGCTGTGAGGGATGTGGGCATCTGTGTGGGATGTGGGCAGCTGTGAGTGATGTAGGGAGCTGTGTGGGATGTGGGCAGCTGTGTGGGATGTGTGGAGCTGTGTGGGATGTGGGAAGCTGTGTGGGATGTGCGGGATGTGGGCAGCTGTGTGGGATGTGTGGAGCTGTGTGGGATGTGAGAAGCTGTGAGGGATGTGGGCAGCTGTGTGGGATGTGGACAGCAGTGAGGGATGTGGGCAGCTTTGCGGGATGTTTGCAGCTGTGAGAGATGTGGGCAGCTGTGTGGGATGTTGGCAGATGTGTGGAATGTGGGCAGCAGGGAGGGATGTGGGCAGCTGTGAGGGATGTGGGCATCTGTGTGGGATGTGGGCAGCTGTGAGTGATGTAGGGAGCTGTGTGGGATGTGGGCAGCTGTGTGGGATTTGGGCAGCTGTGTGGGATGTGGGAAGCTGTGTGGGATGTGGGCAGATGTGTGGGATGTGGGCAGCTGTGTGGGATGTGTGGAGCTGTGTGGGATGTGGGAAGCTGTGAGGGATGTGGGCAGCTGTGTGGGATGTGGACAGCAGTGAGGGATGTGGGCAGCTTTGCGGGATGTTTGCAGCTGTGAGAGATGTGGGCAGCTGTGAGAGATGTGGGCAGCTGTGTGGGATGTGGGCAGCTGTGTGGAATGTGGGCAGCTGTGTGGGATGTGGGCAGCTGTGTGGGATGTGTGGAGCTGTGTGGGATGTGAGCAGCTGTGAGGGATGTGGGCAGCTGTGTGGGATGTGGGCAGCAGTGGGGGATGTGGGCAGGTGTGCGGGATGTTGGCAGATGTGTGGAATGTGGGCAGCAGGGAGGGATGTGGGCAGCTGTGAGGGATGTGGACATCTGTGTGGGATGTGGGCAGCTGTGAGAGATGGGGGCAGCTGTGTGAGTTATGGGCATCTGTTTGAGTTATGGGTAGCAGTGTGGGATGTGGGCAGCTGTGAGAGATGTGGGCAGGTGTGTGGGATATGGGCCGCTGTGTGGAATGTGGGCAGCTGTGAGAGATGTGGGCAGCTGTGAGAGATGTGGGCAGCTGTGTGGGATGTGGGCAGCTGTGTGGAATGTGGGCCTCTGTGAGAGATGAGGGCAGCTGTGAGAGATGTGGGCAGCTGTGTGGGATGTGGGCAGCTGTGTCGGATGTGGGCAGCTGTGTGGGATGTGGGCAGCTGTGAGAGATGTGGGCAGCTGTCTGGGATTGGGGAACTGTGTGGGATGTTTGCAGCTGTGTGTGATGTGGGCAGCTGTTTGGGTAATGTTGTTTACTGTTATCGTTGTGCGATGCTCAATGATGTTAATTTCCTGTTCAATGCTATGTGTTATTTCTTGTTCAATGTGTTGATAGCGAAGATTTATTGTAATATAATCTTTTAGTTGTTAACTAGTCAGTGTTGCAAGTCTGTATGTCTGCGTTCTGATAGTTGGAGTAACTTATATACTGATGACCACAGGTGATGTATGTTGAGGAGGAACCCTGAGGAGGGAACCTCTCTCCCCTCCCGGGGGCACCAGGGCAGTGGACTCTCCCAATCTGGTGAGTGGCTGGGTAAGGGGTAAAGAGGGGCGGTGGTGGGGAGTATACGTCCCCCTGGTGGTTTTGGGACGGCAGATGGGAGCTGACACTCTCGCAACATCCATGCGTTTGGCAGAAACCACTGAATCTCTCCCATTAAGCACAAATCTATTATGTATCAGTTGACCAGGTTGTGTAAACCGACTGTCACCAAGGCTCTCCCAGTAGTCACAAATAGTGAAGTGTAAACTAACCAAGTTGCGGAAACCAGTGGTCTCTAGTGGATAGGAGAGCTATTGAGATGAAAAGAGGATGTGGGAGGAATCCTAAAATTATCAAACGTAACCCAAAACCGAATAAGGGTTTTGTATTCATAGATTATCCTACTCCCCTTCCTCCCACCTTATATACATGTCGTGCCAAGGTCATCCCTCTCGTCATCCCTTTCCCCTATCATCCATCCCTACCTCCATAGAGAGAGAATAAGAGACTGACAGTCTCTTAAGACAGATAGGAAGACAAAGACATGAACATAAACAGAATAAGACGTAGGTAGACACATACAGACTGATCTGGGATGCCCAGATCACTGGCTCACACAGCCTACGTGTTAACCGAACCTCTCCCTCCAATGATAACCAAATATGACCAACCCTTCTCTGAAAGTGAGATGTGCTTGCGATATATATATCGATATATATGGATACATACACAAGAAACAGAGAGACAGAGACAGGAAGATAGACAAACACAAACATAGAGGGTGGCAGACAAAAACAGAAAGACAAAGAAAGAAGAGATAGATAAATCGATAGATATGGTAGCCCGAAGCATCTGGCCTCCAGCCTCAAACAGGCTGACATTCTTATATATTAATATTGATATAATAATAATGAGAAAATCCGTAGGGATCATGATGATGATTGGAACATATGTAGCGGAGATTCCCACGCACACGCCCCAGACAATCATATCACGACTAGGTCAAAAGCATTACAACCTGGAGTTCTACTGGACATACGAGGGTTTTCTGAGGCTTCCACTGAAGCCAGGACAGAATTTTCACACAATCCCCCATGCAATCCGGCTCTGTCATCTAGGAATGTTCTACCTCAGGAAGCCTCAATACACAATCATGTGTTCAGTGGAACGCCAGGTTGCAATCCTTTTTACCTTGTCAAGGCCTGGTTGTCTGGGGAGTGTGTGTGGGAATACTCACTTTATAGGTTCAAATCCTCATCACAACTCCAACGGATTGTCTTATTGATATATCACTCCAGAGCGTTTACTCTCTGTTTAATAATAATAATACTAATACTAATAATAATAATAATAATAATAATAATAATGTGCATGGTACAATTGGTTGTTCATTTAGGTGGTAATGTGGGTTTGATGCCGGCGTCGCTGTGCGTGGTAGCTGTAACATGTCTGCTGCTGCACCAACTGCTGCTGGCTCACTACAACAGCGGCCTCATCACTGCCCTGGCAGTGGGACCACCTCTCACACTCATCTCTAACTTAAACGATATCAACCGCAACCCCTCACTCACTCTTGGCTATGTTAAAGGTTCTTCTCTAACCGAACATTTTAAGGTGAGAGTTATATTATATTGTAATCAAGTACCCTAAAAACATGTATCCACACTTTCATAGCAGGTAACTCAAAATGGTTTTTTTGTTTTTCTTCGATAAAATCTATCTTAAGTTGGATATGGGCTTGGATATTTAAAAGGAAATAAAGAGTATATATGTAATGAACTCAGAGTGGAAAACTGTTGTAGAAAGAGTGGCCCAAGGATATGTCCTGGGACCCGTGTTGTTTAACACTCACACACGCACACATATATTTAAATATATGTATATATATATATATATATATATATATATATATATATATATATATATACATATATATATATATATATATATATATATATATATATATATATATATATATATATATATATATATATATATATTAGTATATTTTGGTAGCAGTCTTTCCTGTAGACATATATTATTAAATATGACCGAAAAAGTAAGATTAATAATTCTAACACGAATTTTCTCAATCTTTCGTACATTACGCTTCACTGTTGGAGGTAAATCAAAAATCACTTCTCCAAAATTCATTTTTATTTCTAGTC
Organism: Procambarus clarkii; assembly: GCF_040958095.1. Classification (NCBI taxonomy): domain Eukaryota; kingdom Metazoa; phylum Arthropoda; class Malacostraca; order Decapoda; family Cambaridae; genus Procambarus; species Procambarus clarkii. The sequence continues at coordinate 12,580,878 of NC_091166.1, forward strand.
TGACGCAACACGGGCGCGTTTCGTAAAACTTATTACATTTTCAAAGACTTCACAAATACACAACTGATTAGAACTTACGTATCTCTGATTTTATATCTACATTTGAGTGAGGTGGGAGGGGTGATGTGGCATTAACACAAGACAGAACAAGAGGGGATATTAATAGGGTATTAAAAGTATCAACACAAGACAGAACAGAAACAATGGGTATTGAATAGAAGTGTTTGTAGAAAGCCTATTGGTCCATATTTCTTGATGCTTCTATATTGGAGCGGAGTCTTGAGGTGGGTAGAATATACTTGTGCAATAATTGGCTGTTGATTGCTGGTGTTGACTTCTTGATGTGTAGTGCCTCGCAAACGTCAAGCCGCCTGCTATCGCTGTATCTATCGATGATTTCTGTGTTGTTTACTAGGATTTCTCTGGCGATGGTTTGGTTATGGGAAGAGATTATATGTTCCTTAATGGAGCCCTGTTGCTTATGCATCGTTAAACGCCTAGAAAGAGATGTTGTCTTGCCTATATACTGGGTTTTTTGGAGCTTACAGTCCCCAAGTGGGCATTTGAAGGCATAGACGACGTTAGTCTCTTTTAAAGCGTTCTGTATTGTGTCTGGAGAGTTTCTCATGAGTAGGCTGGCTGTTTTTCTGGTTTTATAGTAAATCGTCAGTTGTATCCTCTGATTTTTGTCTGTAGGGATAACGTTTCTATTAACAATATCTTTCAGGACCCTTTCCTCCGTTTTATGAGCTGTGGAAAAGAAGTTCCTGTAAAATAGTCTAATAGGGGGTATAGGTGTTGTGTTAGTTGTCTCTTCAGAGGTTGCATGGCTTTTCACTTTCCTTCTTATGATGTCTTCGATGAAACCATTGGAGAAGCCGTTATTGACTAGGACCTGCCTTACCCTACAGAGTTCTTCGTCGACTTGCTTCCATTCTGAGCTGTGGCTGAGAGCACGGTCGACGTATGCGTTAACAACACTCCTCTTGTACCTGTCAGGGCAGTCGCTGTTGGCATTTAGGCACATTCCTATGTTTGTTTCCTTAGTGTAGACTGCAGTGTGGAAACCTCCGCCCTTTTCCATGACTGTTACATCTAGAAAAGGCAGCTTCCCATCCTTTTCCGTCTCGTAAGTGAAACGCAGCACGGAACTCTGCTCAAATGCCTCCTTCAGCTCCTGCAGATGTCTGACATCAGGTACCTGTGTAAAAATGTCGTCAACATACCTGCAGTATATGGCCGGTTTTAAGTTCATGTCGACTAAGACTTTTTGTTCGATGGTACCCATGTAGAAGTTTGCAAACAGGACACCTAGGGGAGAACCCATGGCGACCCCATCTACTTGCTTATACATGTGCCCATCCGGGCTCAAGAAGGGTGCCTCTTTAGTACAAGCTTGGAGTAGTTTCCTCAGAATACTTTCTGGAATGTCAAGAGGAGTACAGGCTGGATCACGATACACTCTGTCGGCTATCATTCCGATTGTCTCGTCCACAGGTACGTTGGTAAACAGCGATTCTACGTCCAACGAGGCTCTTATCCCTGTGGCCCGTGTGCCCCGCAGTAAGTCCACAAATTCCTTTGGAGACTTCAGGCTGAAGGCGCAAGGAACATAAGGAGTCAGCAGGCCGTTGAGTCGCTTCGCCAGTCTGTACGTGGGTGTGGGTATCTGGCTAATGATTGGCCGAAGTGGGTTTCCAGGCTTGTGCGTCTTGACATTTCCATACGCATATCCAGGTTTATATTCCCCAATGATCTTTGGCAGGTGGAGTCCGGATTTCTTGGCGTTCACAGTTTCGATCAGTTTGTTGACCTTTGCTTTTAATTCGGCTGTAGTGTCCTTCGTTACCCTTTGGAACTTAGTTTGGTCAGAGAGTATGATGTTCATTTTCGCCAGATATTCGTCTTTTTTAAGAATGACATATATTGGCGACTTGTCACCTCTCCTGACAACTATCTCCTTGTTCTCACGAAGGCTTTTAGCTGCTGCTTTAAGCTCGGGGGACAGTATGGTGCTTCTGTAGTTGCCTCGATTCTTTCCTCCTTCTGCAATAAGTTCTGCTTGTAAGGTATCTTTATCCTAGTAAACAACACAGAAATCATCGATAGATACAGCGATAGCAGGCGGCTTGACGTTTGCGAGGCACTACACATCAAGAAGTCAACACCAGCAATCAACAGCCAATTATTGCACAAGTATATTTTACCCACCTCAAGACTCCGCTCCAATATAGAAGCATCAAGAAATATGGACCAATAGGCTTTCTACAAACACTTCTATTCAATACCCATTGTTTCTGTTCTGTCTTGTGTTGATACTTTTAATACCCTATTAATATCCCCTCTTGTTCTGTCTTGTGTTAATGCCACATCACCCCTCCCACCTCACTCAAATGTAGATATAAAATCAGAGATACGTAAGTTCTAATCAGTTGTGTATTTGTGAAGTCTTTGAAAATGTAATAAGTTTTACAAAACGCGCCCGTGTCGCGTCAGACTAGAAATAAAAATGAATTTTGGAGAAGTGATTTTTGATTTACCTCCAACAGTGAAGCGTAATGTACGAAAGATTGAGAAAATTCGTGTTAGAATTATTAATCTTACTTTTTCGGTCATATTTAATAATATATGTCTACAGGAAAGACTGCTACCAAAATATACTAATATTAAAGTGCACGACCCAGCAGCAAGGAATCAAGCCTTCACGATAAAATATCACCAGGATCTGATTCGTGATCAGATATACAAGGCAGAGAATGAAATCAAAGACAACAAAACGCAACTACTTCATGCTACAAACGAGTGGAGAGATAGCAACATCGACCATAGTATCCGTACCCGCATTGAACAACACCTCGACATCCTCACAGACCAACATCACCTCAGCACTGAAACAAGGATTATCAAGAAACTAACAACATTATATGGAGGACCTATGGCAATTCCACGACCAAGAGATGGCTTCCTGAACCTTGCAGGAATTAACATCACTGAGGACCAAGTCACTCTCCTAAATCTGGGCATAAACTGTCATGTTATGTCCAGACCGAGTGAAATGGCCCGGAAAGTAGAGTTGGAAATTCTGTTGGACGACATATTCGACCTCGAGACACAAAAGAAGGTAACTACCAAAGATACCTTACAAGCAGAACTTATTGCAGAAGGAGGAAAGAATCGAGGCAACTACAGAAGCACCATACTGTCCCCCGAGCTTAAAGCGGCAGCTAAAAGCCTTCGTGAGAACAAGGAGATAGTTGTCAGGAGAGGTGACAAGTCGCCAATATATGTCATTCTTAAAAAAGACGAATATCTGGCGAAAATGAACATCATACTCTCTGACCAAACTAAGTTCCAAAGGGTAACGAAGGACACTACAGCCGAATTAAAAGCAAAGGTCAACAAACTGATCGAAACTGTGAACGCCAAGAAATCCGGACTCCACCTGCCAAAGATCATTGGGGAATATAAACCTGGATATGCGTATGGAAATGTCAAGACGCACAAGCCTGGAAACCCACTTCGGCCAATCATTAGCCAGATACCCACACCCACGTACAGACTGGCGAAGCGACTCACCGGCCTGCTGACTCCTTATGTTCCTTGCGCCTTCAGCCTGAAGTCTCCAAAGGAATTTGTGGACTTACTGCGGGGCACACTGGCCACAGGGATAAGAGCCTTGTTGGACGTAGAATCGCTGTTTACCAACGTACCTGTGTACGAGACAATCGGAATGATAGCCGACAGAGTGTATCGTGATCCAGCCTGTACTCCTCTTGACATGCCAGAAAGTATTCTGAGGAAACTACTCCAAGCTTGTACTAAAGAGGCACCCTTCTTGAGCCCGGATGGGCACATGTATAAGCAAGTAGATGGGGTCGCCATGGGTTCTCCCCTAGATGTCCTGTTTGCAAACTTCTACATGGGTACCATCGAGCAAAAAGTCTTAGTCGACATGAACTTGAAACCGGTCATATACTGCAGGTATGTTGACGACATTTTTACACAGGTACCTGATGTCAGACATCTGCAGGAGCTGAAGGAGGCATTTGAGCAGAGTTCCGTGCTGCGTTTCACTTACGAGACGGAAAAGGATTGGAAGCTGCCTTTTCTAGATGTAACAGTCATGGATAAGGGCGGAGGTTTCCACACTGCAGTCTACACTAAGGAAACAAACATAGGAATGTGCCTAAATGCCAACAGCGACTGCCCTGACAGGTACAAGAGGAGTGTTGTTAACGCATACGTCGACCGTGCTCTCAGCCACAGCTCAGAATGGAAGCAAGTCGACTAAGAACTCTGTAGGGTAAGGCAGGTCCTAGTCAATAACGGCTTCTCCAATGGTTTCATCGAAGACATCATAAGAAGGAAAGTGAAAAGCCATGCAACCTCTGAAGAGACAACTAACACAACACCTATACCCCCTATTAGACTATTTTACAGGAACTTCTTTTCCACAGCTCATAAAACGGAGGAAAGGGTCCTGAAAGATATTGTTAATAGAAACGTTATCCCTACAGACAAAAATCAGAGGATACAACTGACGATTTACTATAAAACCAGAAAAACGGCCAGCCTACTCATGAGAAACTCTCCAGACACAAAACAGAACGCTTTAAAAGAGACTAACGTCGTCTATGCCTTCAAATGCCCACTTGGGGACTGTAAGCTCCAAAAAAAACAGTATATAGGCAAGACAACAACATCTCTTTCTAGGCGTTTAATGATGCATAAGCAACAGGGCTCCATTAAGGAACATATAATCTCTTCCCATAACCAAACCATCGCCAGAGAAATCCTAGTAAACAACACAGAAATCATCGATAGATACAGCGATAGCAGGCGGCTTGACGTTTGCGAGGCACTACACATCAAGAAGTCAACACCAGCAATCAACAGCCAATTATTGCACAAGTATATTCTACCCACCTCAAGACTCCGCTCCAATATAGAAGCATCAAGAAATATGGACCAATAGGCTTTCTACAAACACTTCTATTCAATACCCATTGTTTCTGTTCTGTCTTGTGTTGATACTTTTAATACCCTATTAATATCCCCTCTTGTTCTGTCTTGTGTTAATGCCACATCACCCCTCCCACCTCACTCAAATGTAGATATAAAATCAGAGATACGTAAGTTCTAATCAGTTGTGTATTTGTGAAGTCTTTGAAAATGTAATAAGTTTTACGAAACGCGCCCGTGTCGCGTCAGACTAGAAATAAAAATGAATTTTGGAGAAGTGATTTTTGATTTACCTCCAACAGTGAAGCGTAATGTACGAAAGATTGAGAAAATTCGTGTTAGAATTATTAATCTTACTTTCTCGGTCATATTTAATAATATATATATATATATATATATATATATATATATATATATATATATATATATATATATATATATATATATATATTTATATATATATTATTAAATATGACCGAGAAAGTAAGATTAATAATTCTAACACGAATTTTCTCAATCTTTCGTACATTTCTTTTCACTGTTGGAGGTAAATCAAAAATCAATTCTCCAAAATTCATTTTTATTTCTAGTCTGACGCGACACGAGCGCGTTTCGTAAAACTTATTACATTTTGAAATACTTTACTTTACAAATACACAACTGAATAGAACTGATTGATTGATTGATAAAGATTAAGCCACCCAAGAGGTGGCACGGGCATGAATAGCCCGTAAGTGGTACAATTTATTTTTCTCAGTATTCTGAGGTTGCATTTAACCATCAGGCTGTTATCGCGGAAGAGGATACTGCTTCACAGTCTTTATGAGGGTGTCCAGCTGCTGGACACCTTTGTTGACCAGGAGAGTGGCTGTGTTGATGGCTTCAGGGTGGCCACTGCATGATTCACGAACTCTTAAAGCTCTTCTAAGGTCATTGGTTGCTTCACATTCCAGAAGATAGTGAAGTAATGGCTTTTCTGTGACAGTTTGGCAGAAGATGCACTCTCTCTGTCGGGGTTCACCAATCTCCCAGTTGCATCTGTAACCTAGACGTAGTCTATATAGCCTAACTGCTATTTCCCTGTGGATTCCTTTTGGGATATTTAACCTTTCTAATTTCGTTGCCTGAAGATACCATGTTGCAGATGGCGAACCTTCAGCTATTCTCTGGTGCAGGTAGGCTTTGTTGAGATGTGAGAGTTTTTTGGTGATGATGTTTTTTATGTTCTCTAGGCTGGGTTGAATTGTTTTATGTATCACTGGATGACGAGTTGCCAATTTAGCAATTTCATAAGCTTTTTCATTTAATGTGATTCCAATATGGGATGGGATCCAGTTTAAAGTTATGTTGAGGCCTTTGCCTTTAGCGACTGCTCCTTGATACAAAATGGTGGTAATTATTTCCACATTATCCTTCCACTGTTTTTGTCCTAATATTTGAAGTGCAGCTTTTGAGTCTGTGTGTATGATTGCATTTTGAGTGTTTTGTGCAATCACATATGCGAATGCCTGTTGTATGGCAAACAGCTCAGTTTGGGTTGATGATACTAGTCCTCCCAGTCTCCAATATGCCTGAACGCTGGTCGTGCAAAGAGCAGCGCCAGAACTCTCATTTTCTGTGTCCACCGATCCGTCTGTGAAGATGTGGGTGGCTCCTGCTACTGCTATGCTATACATTTGCTCTTCTATTATATGCGCCTTAGGATTGTCGGATCATAGGCAGCCTTTTTCATTGGGAGACTTTCTATTACTATTTTGAAAGTAGGCTCTTCCCACGGCGCGGAAGGAGTGTAATTTGGGTGTGGATGATCACCCTCTCTATCAAGAATCATGTTTTTTAAATGTAGTCTGTTTAGGACTTTTCCTGCTCTTGCAACCCAAGAGTTTCCATTGTTTTGGCCTAGTCCAACCACCAAGGCCTGCCGTACTGGGATTGGATCAGAAGAAATAATTATCTTACTGATAATTGTAGCTGTCCTTTGTGATATTCTTTCTTGTAGAGAGGGCAAACCCGTCTCCAGTCTAAGAGTTTCTAGCCTGGTCCACATGGGGGCTCCCAGTGCAGCTCTCATAGCATTGTTTTGGGCAACTTCAAGCTTTTTCCACTGTTGGTGTGATAGATTTGTGAGTGCAGGTGCGGCATAATCGATCACTGATCTGACTGCCTGTACATAGTATGTGCGAAGGACTTGCAGATTGGCTACTCCAGAAAGGGAGGTTAGCGACCTGAGGATTGCCGTCCGGGCCGCAGTTCGCTCTCTCAAGTATGTGACCTCAGCATTAAAATTCATGTGTGTGTCCAGGATGATTCCTAGATACTGATAGGTGTCGACCCATTCTATTGGTTGACCCTGTACTGTGAGTTGGATGTTGGGCTTCGCTATTTTTATGGGCATGGCCTTTGACTTTGAGGGGTTGAGTTTAATCCCAATCTGTTTTGCCTCTTTACTGATGCAGTCTAAGCATTTGGGTGCAAGGCGTGCCGCATCCCTTCCTTTTATGATGATGACAAAGTCGTCCGCGTAGTTTAGCAGCCTGCAGTGATGTGGGAGTTTCAACCTCATTATTCTTTCCATTAAACAGTTGAAGAGAAGAGGGCTAAGAATACTTCCTTGCGGTGTACCATTTTCATGTCTTTTGTACTCAGAGACTGTGCCATGAAGTTTTACTCTTGCTTCTCTGTTTATGAGACCGTTTTTGGTCCAGGAGAGCAGGTTGCCTCTGACCTCTTTGTCAATGAGGCAGCAGAGAATAGCTGGGGCGCTAGCCAGTTCAAAGGCTTTTTCGAGGTCCAGGAATATCAGCATTCCTGGTCTGTCATTCAAGTGGGCTAACAGAGTTGTAATACATTCCACTGTGCCAACCCCTCTTCTATAGGCATACATATCATGGTGCAGTTTAGGCATTTTCCACTCCAGTCTGTTGAGTGCCACTCTGTCAGCCGTCTTGGTTGAGTGCCATTCTGTCAGCCGTCTTGGCTGCACAGCTTTGGAGAGAGATGGACCTGGAATAGAACTTACGCATCTCCGATTTTATATCTACATTTGAGTGAGGTGGATGGGGTGAGGTGGCATTAATAGGGTATTAATTTCATCAACACAAGACAGAACAAGAGGTGGTATTAATAGGGTATTAATTTCATCAACACAAGACAGAACACGAAACAATGGGTATTGAATAGAAGTGTTTGTAGAAAGCCTATTGGTCCATATTTCTTGATGCTTCTATATTGGAGCGGAGTCTTGAGGTGGGTAGAATATAGTTGTGCATTAATTGGCTGTTGATTGCTGGTGTTGACTTCTTGATGTGTAGTGCCTCGCAAACGTCAAGCCGCCTGCTATCGCTGTATCTATCGATGATTTCTGTGTTGTTTACTAGGATTTCTCTGGCGATGGTTTGGTTGTGGAAAGAGATTATATGTTCCTTAATGGAGCCCTGTTGCTTATGCATCGTTAAACGCCTAGAAAGAGATGTTGTTGTCCTGCCTATATACTGGGCTTTTTGGAGCTTACAGTCCCCAAGAGGGCATTTGAAGGCATAGACGACGTTGGTCTCTTTTAAAGCGTTCTGCTTTGTGTCTGGAGAGTTTCTCATGAGTAGGCTGGCCGTTTTTCTGGTTTTATAGTAAATCGTCAGTTGTATCCTCTGATTTTTGTCTGTAGGGATAACGTTTCTATTAACAATATCTTTCAGGACCCTTTCCTCCGTTTTATGAGCTGTGGGAAAGAAGTTCCTGTAAAATAGTCTAATAGGGGGTATTGGTGTTGTGTTAGTTGTCTCTTCAGAGGTTGCATGGCGTTTCACTTTCCTTCTTACGATGTCTTCGACGAAACCACTGGAGAAGCCGTTGTTGACTAGGACCTGCCTTACCCTACAGAGTTCTTCGTCGACTTGCTTCCATTCTGAGCTGTGGCTGAGAGCGCGGTCGACATATGCATTAACAACACTCCTCTTGTACCTGTCTGGGCAGTCGCTGTTGGCATTTAGGCACATTCCTATGTTCGTTTCCTTAGTGTAGACTGCAGTGTGGAAACCTCCGCTCTTTTCCATGACTGTTACATCTAGAAAGGGCAGCTTCCCATCCTTTTCCATCTCGTAAGTGAAACGCAGCACGGAACTCTGCTCAAACGCCTCCTTCAGCGTTTGAGCATATTTAATAATATATGTCTACAGGAAAGACTGCTACCAAAATATACTAATATATATATATATATATATATATATATATATATATATATATATATATATATATATATATTAATATATATATATATATATATGTATATATATATATATATATTAATATATATATATATATATATATATATATATATATATATTAATATATATATATATATATATATATATATATATATATATATATATATATATATATATATATATATATATATATATATATATATATATGCGAACAAGCCTGAATGGTCCCCAGGACATATGCAACTGAAAACTCACACCCCAGAAGTGACTCGAACCCATACTCCCAGAAGCAACGCATCTGGTATGTACAAGACGCCTTAATCCACTTGACCATCACGCCCGGACATAATGAGGTGATAGCCGAGGCTATTTGAACCACCCCACCGCCGGCACTCGGATAGTTATCTTGGGCATAGCATTTTACCAAATCACCTCATTCTTTGGGGCAACACGTGAGGAACACAAATGCGAACAAGCCTGAATGGTCCCCAGGACATATGCAACTGAAAACTCACACCCCAGAAGTGACTCGAACCCATACTCCCAGAAGCAACGCATCTGGTATGTACAAGACGCCTTAATCCACTTGACCATCACGACCGGACATAATGAGGTGATAGCCGAGGCTATTTGAACCACCCCACCGCCGGCACTCGGATAGTTATCTTGGGCGGTGGGGTGGTTCAAATAGCCTCGGCTATCACCTCATTATGTCCGGTCGTGATGGTCAAGTGGATTAAGGCGTCTTGTACATACCAGATGCGTTGCTTCTGGGAGTATGGGTTCGAGTCACTTCTGGGGTGTGAGTTTTCAGTTGCATATGTCCTGGGGACCATTCAGGCTTGTTCGCATTTGTGTTCCTCACGTGTTGCCCCAAAGAATGAGGTGATTTGGTAAAATGCTATGCCCAAGATAACTATCCGAGTGCCGGCGGTGGGGTGGTTCAAATAGCCTCGGCTATCACCTCATTATGTCCGGTCGTGATGGTCAAGTGGATTAAGGCGTCTTGTACATACCAGATGCGTTGCTTCTGGGAGTATGGGTTCGAGTCACTTCTGGGGTGTGAGTTTTCAGTTGCATATGTCCTGGGGACCATTCAGGCTTGTTCGCATTTGTGTTCCTCACGTGTTGCCCCAAAGAATGAGGTGATTTGGTAAAATGCTATGCCCAAGATAACTATCCGAGTGCCGGCGGTGGGGTGGTTCAAATAGCCTCGGCTATCACCTCATTATGTCCGGTCGTGATGGTCAAGTGGATTAAGGCGTCTTGTACATACCAGATGCGTTGCTTCTGGGAGTATGGGTTCGAGTCACTTCTGGGGTGTGAGTTTTCAGTTATATATATATATATATATGTATTATTAAATATGGCCGAAAAAGTAAGATTAATAATTCTAACACGAATTTTCTCAATCTTTCGTACATTTCTTTTCACTGTTGGAGGTAAATCAAAAATCAATTCTCCAAAATTCATTTTTATTTCTAGTCTGACGCGACACGAGCGCGTTTCGTAAAACTTATTACATTTTCAAAGACTTTAGTTTACAAATACACAACTGAATAGAACTTACGCATCTCCGATTTTATATCTACATTTGAGTGAGGTGGAAGGGGTGATGTGGCATTAATCAACACAAGACAGAACAAGAGGTGGCATTAATAGGGTATTAATTTCATCAACACAAGACAGAACAAGAGGTGGCATTAATAGGGTATTAATTTCATCAACACAAGACAGAACACGAAACAATGGGTATTGAATAGAAGTGTTTGTAGAAAGCCTATTGGTCCATATTTCTTGATGCTTCTATATTGGAGCGGAGTCTTGAGGTGGGTAGAATATAGTTGTGCAATAATTGGCTGTTGATTGCTGGTGTTGACTTCTTGATGTGTAGTGCCTCGCAAACGTCAAGCCGCCTGCTATCGCTGTATCTATCGATGATTTCTGTGTTGTTTACTAGGACTTCTCTGGCGATGGTTTGGTTGTGGGAAGAGATTATATGTTCCTTAATGGAGCCCTGTTGCTTATGCATCGTTAAACGCCTAGAAAGAGATGTTGTTGTCTTGCCTATATACTGGGTTTTTTGGAGCTTACAGTCCCCAAGAGGGTATTTGAAGGCATAGACGACGTTAGTCTCTTTTAAAGCGTTCTGTTTGAAAAGAAATGCACGAAAGATTGAGAAAATTCGTGTTAGAATTATTAATCTTACTTTTTCGGTCATATTTAATAATATATGTCTACAGGAAAGACTGCTACCAAAATATACTAATATATATATATATATATATATATATATATATATATATATATATATATATATATATATATATATATATATATATATATATATATATATATATATATATATATATATATATATGTGTGTGTGTGTGTGTGTGTGTGTGTAGGTCGTACCTAGTACCTAATTGATAAATTTAATTTTCATAGATTTCGATTTATTTTAATTTTCATTTAATTATTTCGAGTGACATTGCATTGGAACTGAACTGTTGTTCATCATACCTTTCATTCCGTAAGTATAGTTTTTTTCATCTTTTTTCATTTCGTTTTTTAACTGTTCTTATTTTTCAGTGCAATTGGCGTGGGAATTGAGCTATGTCGATTGATCTGCGTTTTAATTGAAATATTTCGTTAGTATTTTTTTTTTTAAAGAAGAAAATGGACAACGCATATCTTTCACTGCTGCAAATGTGCAACAAATAGCTATGAATCCACCGGCTACAACGTTAATTGCTTTCTTAACGTTATGTCAGAATGACGCATTTGCGAAAACACTGCTGTATTCGGAAGTGCCTCCGTATTACATATGGAATGCGAGTAGAAAGTCATTGAAACGACGCCGCAGAAGAGGAGAGCAGCCTGGCATATTCAAATAAACTACGATAGGCACACTATACACCGTGCATCCCAATCAGGATGAATGCTTCTTTATTCTCATGCTGTTGGTAAATGTGCCCGGTCCAACGTCTTTCCAGCAATTGAGATTTGTCAACGGCGTTACACATGCCACTTTCTATAGTGCATGTCAAGCTCTGTATTTATTGGAGAACGACAGACCATTTGGGAATGCATTAATATTGCTTGCAGGAGATTTCAGGCAAACATTACCTGTAATTCCTCGATCGACACCAGCGGACGAAATAAATGCTTGCCTGAAATACTCTACTCTGTGGCGCCACGTAAAGACGTTAAAATTAACTACAAATTTGCGTGTCCAGCTTCAAAACGATCCATCAGCTGAGATATTCTCACATCAATTCTTGGAAATTGGGAACGGAAACGTGCCAGTTCATCTGACCTCAGGACGAATTTCATTGCATCATAACTTCTGTAATTTAGTGACGTCAAAAGAGGAATCGGTTGAAAAAGCATTTCCCAATATTCAGACCCATTATAAAAATCACGATTGACTGAGTGATAGAGCTATTCATCCGACCAAGTTCAAAGACGTCTACGAACTCAGAAATATTATTCAGTCTTACATTCAAAGGGAGAAAGTCACATACAAGTCCGTTGACACTGTTGAGGAAGCAGGTGAAGCGGTTAATTATCCAAACAGAATTTTTGAATTCACTCAATCTGCCATGGACACCACCGCACGTACTGCAATTGAAAATTGGCGTGCCAATTATCATGTTGCGAAATATCAACCAGCCAAAACTTTACATCGCCACGTGATTTGCAGTAAAAAAAATAATCAGCAACGTCGTAGAAGCAACAATCTTGACAGGACCTGTCAAAGGTAAAGATGTCCTCATTCCTAGCATTCATATGATTCCAACAGATATGTCATTTCAATTTAAAAGATTTTAATTTCCAATTCGATTCGCGTTTACAATCAGCAAAGCTCAGGGCCAATCTTTAGAATTGTACGATTTGTATCTAGACACGGATTGCTTCTCACATGAACAATTACATGTTGCGTGTTCTAGAGTCGGCAAACCAGACAATCTCTATATCTCCACAGACAATGGAATAACAAAAAGTATTGTATACCCACAATCATTGTGAAATTAAACATATTAGAAACATGCGCTTTCTCTTTTCTTTCTTTTCCGTTTAACCAGACTAAGCCACAGCAACGCGTGGCGGGGACAGCTTTTTCAACCAATTCCTCTTTTGACGTCACTAAATTGCAGAAGTTATGATGCAATGAAATTCGTCCTGAGGAGAATTCAACGGGCACCTTTCCGTTTCCAATTTCCAAGAATTGATGTGAGAATATCTCAGCTGATGGATCGTTTTGAAGCTGGACACGCAAATTTGTAGTTAATTTTAACGTCTTTACGTGATATCACAAAGTAGAGTATTTCAGGCAAGCATTTATTTCACCCTCTGGTGTCGATTAAGGAATTACAGGTAATGTTTGCCTGAAATCTCCTGCAAGCAATATTAATGCATTCCCAAATTGTCTGATGTTTCCACGCAAATCTTGCAATGATCGATCAATGATCTTATTGTGCATTCATCCCAAACAATAAGTTTGCATTTCTGCAATACTTTTTCCATGCCGGATGCTTTGGAAATGTTGCACATAGGAGTTTCAATGAATTTAATGTTCAATGTCAATTTCAAGGCCGAATGAGCAGTTCTTTCACCTGGTAGCAATGTTGCAGCTATTCCGGACGATGCAAGAGATACGACTATGCCATTTTAGGATCGAATTGCTGCCAGAATCAATCTAATTAGGAAGTTTTACCAGTTCCTCCTGGCGCGCCTAAGAAGATTTCTCCAAGCCCGTTATTAACAGTTTGAGTTATTTGATCGTAAATGCCTTAATGCTCAAGCATTAGCTTAGGAATATTTGATTTCACAAACAACAACAGATCACCCGTGTTGTAATTTTGTTCACGACGCAATTCTACGTCGAACGAAGCAGCAGCAGATCGATTCAGTGATAGCATTTCCAATTGATTTAGAACTTTGTTCGCAATTTCTAAGCACAAATCCTCAATCATTATCAACGCTTCGTTGTAGATTTCTGCTGTGAAATCCATGTTCATATTTGAATTTTCCTTGCGTATTCGACGGAAAATATCTTAAGCTAAGTGCGATTTATATTTCTCGCATAACACTGTTGGAGATGATGGAAAACAGGCGGTCAATATGATTGCAAACAATGCACGAATTGGATTTGAATGTGACGTGTTTGATGCATCATTAATGCATACATCCCAGTGTCTGTCGTTCTCCAATAAATACAGAGCTTGACATGCACTACGGAAAGTGGCATTTGTAACGCCGTTGACAAATCTCAATTGCTGAAAGACGTTGGACCGAACACATTTACCAACAGCATGCGAATAAAGAAGCATTCATCCTGATTGGGATGCACGGTGTACAGTGTGCCTATCGTAGTTTATTTGAATATGCCAGGCAGCTCTCCTCCTCTGCGTCGTTCAAATGATTTTCTACTCGCATTCCATATGTAATACGGAGGCACTTCCGAATACAGCAGTGCTTTCGCAAATGCGTCATTCTGACTTAACGTTAAGAAAGCAGTTAACGTTGTAGCCGGTGGATTCATAGCTATTTGTTGCACATTTGCAGCTGTGAAATATATGCGTTGTCCATTTTCTTGTTTAAAAAAAATGCTAACGAAATTTTTCAATTAAAACGCAGATCAATCGACATAGCTGAATTCCAACGCCAATTGCACTGAAAAATAAGAACAGTTAAAAAACGAAATGAAAAAATATGAAAAAAAAACTATACTTACGGAATGAAAGGTATGATGAACAACACAGCTCAGTTCCAATGCAATGTCACTCAAAATAATTAAATGAAAATGAAAAAAATCGAAATCTATGAAAATTCAATTAATCAATGGTATCAGAAAATTAAAATGGAATCGTAACATATTTAGTACAACCTGTGTTGCTATTACGTGCAACGGATGGCACTGTTTTTCAAGAAAAAGCATGTTTTTACCTGGCACAGGTGGGGCATCTATATAATAGGTACATCAAATAACTTGCGAATTCGAAAGGAACATTGTGTCACAATTTCAAAGCAATTGGTGAAGAACTTTTGGAGATTACAGCGTGTGTTGCTCTTACGTCCAACAGATGGCGCTATTTTTCAAACAAAGCATGTTTTTTCCTGTCACAGGTAAGGCATGTATATGGTAGATATATAAAAAGACGCGCCTACTCAAATGCAACGTTGTGTGAAAATTTCAAAGCAATTGGTAAAGTCGTTTCAAAGATTTCATTCACTTGAAAAACACATGAAAAACAGTTATTCAGAAAAAGCATGTTTTTTCCGTCACAGACGTGACTTCAGTATTGTATGTATATATAAACCCGCTCAGATACGAATGGAATATTGTGTGAAAATTTCAAAGCAATCGGCGAAGAATTTTCGGAGATTAGCGATTTTGAACAAACGAACATTTCCATTTTTATTTTTTTAGATTAAAAAATATTAAGAACATAAATTATTGATTTAGTTATGCTAGTTTAGGTTAAATTAGGATAGGCTTCAAGTGTAGGTTGCACACATATATAATATATATATATGATATGGGTGGATAAAAATCGGAACTGCCTCGTATGGGTCAATAGGAATTCTGTAGTTTCCTTAATTAATTCTAATATTCATAACTTCTTAACCAGTATAATAATTCAGGTTTAATATATTTTATTAGAGTACAATAATTATGTCGCCGTCTGTCTTAACCTTATCACGGATGTGTGAAGTGAATTATCAGTCATCATGTCCAGGACGCAAATGTCGTGGGAGCAGCGTGGATCACCGTCACATACATTGATCTAATACTGGATCAGTGCTATTAACCGAGACCCAATATTGGATCACAGTCACTAACGGTGACCCAGTATCGGATCACAGTCACTAACGGTGACCCAGTATTGGATCACAGTCACTAACGGTGACCCAGTATTGGATCACACTCACTAACGGTGACCCAGTATCGGATCACAGTCACTAACGGTGACCCAGTATTGGATCACACTCACTAACGGTGACCCAGTATCGGATCACAGTCACTAACGGTGACCCCAGTATCGGATCACAGTCACTAACGGTGACCCAGTATTGGATCACACTCACTAACGGTGACCCAGTATTGGATCACACTCACTAACGGTGACCCAGTATTGGATCACACTCACTAACGGTGACCCAGTAATGGATCACACTCACTAACGGTGACCCAGTATTGGATCACAGTCACTAACGGTGACCCAGTATCGGATCACAGACACTAATGAGGTAACCCCGTATTGGATCACAGTCACTAACGGTGACCCAGTATTGGATCACACTCACTAACGGTGACCCAGTATTGGATCACAGTCACTAACGGTGACCCAGTATTGGATCACAGTCACTAACGGTGACCCAGTATTGGATCACACTCACTAACGGTGACCCAGTATTGGATCACAGTCACTAACGGTGACCCAGTATTGGATCACAGTCACTAACGGTGACCCAGTATTGGATCACACTCACTAACGGTGACCCAGTATTGGATCACACTCACTAACGGTGACCCAGTATTGGATCACACTCACTAACGGTGACCCAGTATTGGATCACAGTCACTAACGATGACCCAGTATTGGATCACAGTCACTAACGGTGACCCAGTATTGGATCACAGACACTAATGAGGTGACCCAGTATCGGATCACAGTCCCTAACAGTAACCCAATATTGGAACACCGTTACTTTGTCATTGACCTACATATACATTTCATTAAGACATGATGCACAGAATATATCTTAGTTCCCATAATTAGAAGATAGTTCCCATAATTCCCGATCCAATCACTTGGGCTGGACGGTAGAGCGACGGTCGCGCTTCATGCAGGTCGGCGTTTAATCCCCTGATCGTCCAAGTGGTTGGGCACCATTCCTTCCGAACCCCCGTCCCATCCCAAAACCTTATCCTAACCCCTTCCAAGTGCTATATAGTCGTAATGGCTTGGCGCTTTCCCCCTGATAGTTCAATTCCCATAATTCCCATCGTTTTATACAAACACAGGTCATTTGACACAGAGTACTGGGAAGATGGGACACATGGGGTTTTACAGATGAGGTCAAATACAAGATGTTTAATTAACATCCCATTTTAGGAGAACAACAGTTGCATACACTGGCTCTCAGTTGAGTCCTTTGGCCAGCACTGGGAAACTTCCGGTGGACCACAAGTGGACCAAACATGTTACAGAGGTCGACCTTTATAACATGTAATGTTGGGCGACAATATTCAGAAAAATGGTTTATTTAAAATTTTTATTTAATGCAGTTTGGTTAGAGAAGTTGGAGGAAAGAAACGGTATGGTCTAGTGATAGGTGTGAGGGAATGGAAATTCCCTCAGCTAGTTTTTCTAGTTATCCAGATTAGGCTAGAGTGTAGGGTGCACTCTAGACAAGAAGTTTTCTCTCTACCAGCACGTGTGTGGTGTTGGATGATACCTTATGCTTAGGGCTATCTTTTAAGACTAGCCATGAGTCTGTGACTGCTCTGTAGAGAGAGTTACAGAATTAATCCGTGTTTTCTGAGAAATGGGACTTGTGAGAGTGAGTGTGGTATGAGAGGGTACTTGCACTCGCTAGCCAACGGTTTCATGGGGGATGGGGGACAGAGGGGTGAACGTCGCCTCCCCCACCCTGTGAGGTATGACGTCAAACGTTGTGTATGCCTGAAGCTCTAGCATGAGGTCTCGGCTACCCCATCCCGCACTGCTCCGTGGCCAGACACCGTGGGCCACACCAGCCACCCCGTGTGCCACCTCATCCTGGGTGGGGCGCTGCGACCGCCTCGTGCTACTCCATGGCCACCCCCTTAGGGCCACACAGTGGCCACATGCCTTGGCCACCCCCTTGGCCACATGCCCCGTTCACACCCTAGGGTCACACCTAGTCGACGCACGTGGGAGCTAGCTAGGTGTTCTTCAGCAAGTGTGATTGTGACCGGGGAAGTGAATGTAAGAGATTGGTAACGTGAGTACTCAATATTATGTAATGTAAGTTACAGTGTCTCGGGACTGATATTAATTCCGGTGCCAGCTGTGTTGTCCTATAGCGCCTGCCAGGCGAGGGAAACAGCTGAGAGGCAGCTGTCTGTACTGACGTCCAGGTGACAGTGATGTGATGCGAGGGTGTTGTTGGATATTTCCAACATCGAATACAGCATTGTTGTATTCTCATTACTTATTACTAACCATACTAAATATTGTAGTAAGTAAAATTAACAACTCGTAGAATTCTCCTGTACTAATAATTCATCTGTGCATTAGGCTAGAATTCTCACGTCACCTGACGCCAGTATTGCGTCAGATTTCTTTACAGTAAAACACATTATATTCAATTTGTGTGAGAATTAAATACGATTCTCCATAATTAAAGCATTCTGTATGACAATTGATTGCAGACGAATTGTTCTCTAACTAAAAGCCGAATAGAGCGTTAGAATCATAGCGTCTACCTCACGATAGTGTTAACGTCATCAATGAATGCCATGGGGAGACATTAATTCCTCTCCCTTATATATTTGCTATTCTTAAATAGTTAAATAATAATATTTCGTTCCTCTAAATAATAAACCCGTCCAGTCTTTAAAGTTTCAAGCGCGAATGCGAGAAATATTAATGTTCAAGACAATAATTTGTGTTATGAATGTCGACTCGGCGTGGGTTGGAGGGACGCCATCCCCCGCAGTCGGTAGACCGTCGGTACGCGGACACGTGCAGAGCCAGAAGTAGGCAGAACTGTACTTATCGTACTCATAAACGACGCCATTGCCCAGCAAATCGGGCAGGTGTTATTCATACTCAGATGAAAGCCGCCACTGTGAGGCGTGAACGACTTTGCAGATAATATCTTCAACTAGTGCTGGTGTTAAATGAGGGACCCCTAGACTTGGTTCCTGACGACACGTGATCAGCCAGCTTGAAACGCATCAATCCAGGATAGGTTCACCGGAGCCTGGGATGCGAAATTACGGCAATCTTAATACTTATACAGTGCCCACAGCTAAGTACCCTTTATTTGATGCATCATTTACAGGTTTAAAATTAGCGGGGTGATTGTTCGTCACGCGGCGAGATAACACCTAATAACAGGTGATTAGAATTCCATCTGTAGATATGAATAATCTTGAATATGAATTGAGCAGTTAAATCAATTGCTACTGGTAGTTATTTATCTTGCAGCGCGAGAGACGAATTCCTCATGCTGTCTTCTCCATGTTAACCGTGCCATTCGTCAGTGTACCAGACTTGGAGATTAAGAGGACTTCCAGGGTTATCTAAAGGAATCTATTACCAGCTAAGGCTTATTTCTTTTTATCCACATTCTTGCAATTTGATACATTCAGAATGTTTAATATTAATGTGTGATTTACTGTAACTCATTACTATGCTCATATTCATGTTCTTCTTTATATGAATATATTATATTTAGCATTATTTATAGGATTAGATTATTATTAATTGAATTAGTGAACGAACCACACTGATTCCTGGACGTACTGACCTCCAGTAATAACCCCCCAATGTAGGTGTTTGAGGTTTGTTTTTTAATAATACAGCCCATTAATTATTCTTATGATCATACTTTCTAGTCATATCCATAGTCACTGGTTTTCTCTAGAATTTTACCTAATGATCTGAAATTCTCAGTTTCCCTCTTTACTTTAAAAGCGGGTGGTCCTTCGTAATTTAATTTACTACTTTAATTATTAATTAATCAGAATCAAACCCAAATATCCCACATTATGGTCCTTATCGAACCGGATAGGCATTAAATTTATAATTAAAATATTAACCATTAATAACTAATCCTTGTGTGATAGAAGCTAGACTAACTATTTAATTAATTGTGTCAACTAACAGTGTAACACACCAGTTAGCCTAGATCACACTAACAGCTACCTTATACATAGCTTTAGTGGGTCATAACCAAGTACCCACAACATTTAGACCTACACTTCATACTGAAGTAGAATCTTTAGGTCACCAAGAGCAACAGCTCATAACCTTATATTAATCACTAACACCAATTAAGTGTTAACCATTTAGGCTATACCAATGTTTCAATATGGCTGTCAGCAGACTGTCCATTATAGCCTGAATCCATGTTATAATTACTGATTCACTCAAGTCAGTGGATCATTAACATGTAGGGATCCAGTATACTAATATAAATTACTGATCTCATACTAGTTAATCATTACTAACCCTGATAACATTTTATTCCACAATTAGGAGTACATTTAGGAGTTACATAATATTTACGGCAGTAGAATACTTGCCAAACACAATTAATTCCTTTGTGTTCATTTAATTTCTTATACACATAATTACACAAGTGTATATTATATAAAATACAAAAAAAACAAAAACACAGCACAATTATTTGCACATTACTGCACCATAATATAATCTTTGCCAACCTTCAGTAGGTAGCAATTTAGGCTGTGATTGTGTTGAATCTGGCACAAGCACAGACTAAATATAGTTGTAGTTTCTCAAGTAGAAATTCGCACGACTAGGCTTGAGCTAGTTAGTGACACATATATTATTTTTTGTGCTGACCCTATCAAGGGTGGGATTAACCATTTATTGTGTAATTATTTTATTGCATATTTCTATGTATGTTTTTGAGTGTTACTGTAAGTCCACTACCCATCCGAGGCTGATTTAGAAGAGCTAAGCTGAGGAACACCTGTAGTGAGACCAAGGTACCACTCAAATCTTAGTTGCTTATTATTAGGTAGGTAGCTAACCTCTAAATGAGGTAAATTACAACCAGCCTCAAGAAATATTAGGCTGTCAATACTTATACCTGCTCTACATCAAGGAGCAGACACCATAGCTATACCACTAGCTACATAAGCCCTATCAGGCTGTCAATAATTATACCTGCTCTACATCAAGGAGCAGACTATAGCTATACCACTAGCTACATAAGCCCTATCAGGCTCAATTTACCACAAGAATGAATCCTTTAGAAAGGAACGCAAGATTCTTGAGAGCTCTTCAAGGCTCAAATGAAATGTCATTTCTGTGTCGAAACTGACCCAGGTGACGTCTACAGACTAGCAAGTTACATAAAGTACGCCACCCAAAAATATGATTATATCAAGACTGTAATCGAGTCCCACAGGAATTTACTCCAGGCCGGTCATACTGTCTCAGACCACTCAAGTCTAACAGAATCTCATCTCGATAACTATGAACATTCTGTTCAAACCAGTTTAGACCGATATAAGGAGGTGCTTGCGAGACAAGATATTCCCGAGTGGGTGGATCAGATCATTAATAGACCTGTATCCAAGTTAATACTCAGCTCAGATGAAATACTTGAGCTAAATCAAGACGAGGAGAATCCTCTAATTAATGCTGATCACTATACAGGATCAACAACTGAAGTTCAACCTTCATTTTCTAACCTCTCATCTAATACAGCTTCATGTGATGATTTGTTCACAGAGTCTGATCAAATTTCAGACCACTCTTCTCAATGTTCCTTGGATTCTATAAGTGCAATACATAATGCTACTGAATTAACTAGCTTATCACCAGAACCCAGAGAAACAGGTGAAGCTGCAGATGAAACAAGTGAAGCTGCAATGATCATTGAATCTGAACCAGAAAATGATAAAGCTAATGCTGCAGCAGCAGCCGAAGCTGTAATCAAAGCTGAGGCTAAGCAAGAAGCCTTAAGCAACACAAGTAATGGTCACAATTGCTCACAACAGCCTTCTAAAGTAAGTGCTGACAATGAGAAGACTATTATAAACCTTGTGCACCAATTATTAAATTTATCTTCACCAGAACAATCAGTTGACTCTTTACAAGACTTTAGTTTTCGGCTTGGGTCACTGATAAATTCTTTCAGTAAAGAGGTGGATCACCCAACTACTGAGTGGATGACTAAAATTATCATCCAGAGAAAATTGTCTGGTGACACACTTAATAAACTATATGTATGCCAGAATGGTAATACCCTGTCAATGCAGGATATATTTACAGGTTTGCGTAATATGAGCAATCATACAGCAGACCAAGCAATTAATGCTAAATCTGAATGCACCAAAACTGTACCTACATCAGTTTCCTTACCAGAAACTTCTAAAGTGACACTGTCACTAGGTAACCAAGGTGCTAATACTCAATGTAACAACAATCAGTCAAATACTGATTCATCAGTGAGGCCTAAGAGTCCCACGGGTGCTCCTAAGAGACCTAATAGTCCAAAGAACACTGCTAATAATCCAAGTAACCAGAATCAGTCAAACACTGATTCATCAGTGAGGCCTAAGAGTCCCACAGGTGCTCCTAAGAGACCTAATAGTCCAAAGAGCACTGCTAATAATTCCACAGATGCTCCTAAGAGACCTAATAGTCCAAAGAGCACTCCCAAGAGCCTGTCAATGGTTCCCCAGAGTACACCAAGTACTCACAAGAGAATAAATAACAAGCAAATGCAAGCATCAAAACCATCACCACCTGCAAATACTGTTTTACCTAAATCGGTAACACCTAAACGATCTGTAGGATGGGGAATGTGCTTGTTTTGCAATCAAAAACATTCTCTGTACAAATGTACTAATTATCCTAATATTTGACACAAGAGTCAGACGACTCAAACAGTTACACAAATGTACTAGGTGTCTCAAACCACATAATGTTAACAGCTGTGACACCCCACTGAACACCTGCAATAGGTGTAGAAGGGGCAAGCATGATGCTGCACTGTGCAAATTAGTTAGGACTAATTATGTCAATCCTAGAATAGGACGTAGAGAATCTACACCAGTACAGTGCTGCAAGGTGCGAGATGTGTACAGCGTAACGTCACAAGCATCTCAAGTGGATGCTGCTTTGCCTACTGCCTGTTACCTATCGTTCGTTACGGCTTGTGACCCTACAACAGCCAAGCTTTAAGTCTAGGGTTACTACAACTGCTGTTGTTTAAAGCGGGGCACCAGTATAACCCCATGAATGATAACAGGCACAGAATTAAAAGTATATCTCCCTTAGGACTGAAGAAATATACGTATGCATTTTAATATATATATATATTTCATATACATCTCAATATGGTATATATGAACAGTGGGTCACTATTAAAGCAAACATCAAATATTGTCTCTCCCAGAGTAAAAAATCTACTACATGACACAACAACAAGTAAACAGACTTATCTCCCACATGTTATTCTTCCTGGTCCCTCGAAGCTACTGAACTCTTGCTCTGTCGCTACCCATAATCCTCTCCCGTCTGCCTCATCCAGGATGAGGGATGGAAACTAAGGACTTTTTAATATTTAAAACTAATTGAACAACCACTTGTTCTCAAAACACATAAGAATGCAAATTACATATAATAGTTACTTGCAAAATATATAAGTACAATGCCACCTGTTTAATTACAGTACATAAACTATTATATATACTAAATAAAAGTGACATCTGGAACTCCTAAAACTGAACAGGTCCAACTTCCCGAATCTAACAGATATTAGACGTGTGCAAAGCAACCGCGCTCCTGTCTCCACTGACGCTGCCACACCACACGATAATTTACAAAAACACAATGTGTGTACATATACAGGCAATGATATAATGGAACAAAACAAGTTATTTTAAATTTATATACGTATTCTGCTAGGAGTACGTAACACTTCCACCTCCAAGAAAAAAAATGCAATAGATTGAAGATCAATGGCATTTTTTCAAAGTAAAATGTATGACACTTGAGATTTATGGTATTAATTACACCAAACATGTAAAAGTAATTAGAACACATTTCTGGACAAAAATGAAAACACTCCAAATATAGTCTTACAGGAAACTCAGAAATTTCAGTCTTATGACTATGTTCTACATATGTGTCACTGGAGTATGCAAATTTATCTCTCCAAGGTACTATCTCATTTATTTCACTTTGTTGCAGATCATATTTCACACTCCTATCTACATTATTATCATTAGCATGAATAGAATTGTCAATAAAGGTAGCTGCTTTCACACAGTTATCATGGCAATTTAGCTTTTCATTTGTTTCTACTCTTCCTTTAAGATCAGTCCCATATTTCCATGTGATCCCTTTTCCACATGGTGAATTTTTCCAAGACAGACTCCATTTCCCATTACTCCCTTTTTCTGGAGCTGAACTGCTTAATTGAAGCTGACTGGATGTTGAGTAGATTTGGGACTTCTCCTGGGTATGCTCTGACACAGACATCTGCTCTTCATCACTCTGGATCCTCTGTGGAACACATACTCTCGCCCAATGTATACTAAAATTAGAGAAATTAGCATTAAACCTCACAATTATGCATAAGACTTTCCCCTTCATAGAACCTTCCAAAACACAAGACACCGACTTAGCAAACCTTTGACCTTCAAACCAAGAAATACAACCCAAGATAAGTGCAAAGACTACCTGATCGAACTGACTCAGATGATTCATAAGGAACACAGAAATCAATTTCCTCATAACTCTGTCATAACGATCAGTGAAAGAAAACAGGCATATGCCTAGGCACCATATCTCAATCATAACTCTCAAGACAAGTTCACACCCTCTGATGGTGTGAACAAGTTCACACCGTCTAGTCTTCCAAAAGACTAACATACCGAAAACTTGACAACCCTCACCATCACTTCCCAAGTGATTTACGTCTGATGACAACCAATCAACCAAGAGGTTTAAGGGTCTTAACATCTTGAAGATGCACAGCAGATTACCTGAGAAACGCCCAAGGACAATCTGAAACCCTTCACAATGATTAACACTAGGTAGGATAACCTTATCCCCCAACTTGAAATACACACCTGGAGCCTCAAACATCTGCTCCCCAGTATGATTTAATCCTTCACCCACAATATGACTCTGAAAATCAACTCCAATATGACTCTGAAAGTCAACACCACACTTGAGTGGAACATACACTTTTATCACTCGTGCATTAAAATTAATTGGATCTGAATATAGAGACACTGCTCTAGCATAACTCACCACTTCCTCAGAACTGGATGCACAACCTACTTGAGTAAACTCTCTCTGCTCAACCACAAGGCTTGACAAAGATGTCCCACAGTCCATTACTTCACAAGAAAATGGCTCTTGCAGAATAAAAGTAGATTTCAACATCCTACACACACTCTGACTCAATGTACACAATGAGAAATACTTACTCCACATGGAATAAGAATCACAACT
This sequence comes from Procambarus clarkii, assembly GCF_040958095.1. Taxonomy (NCBI): domain Eukaryota; kingdom Metazoa; phylum Arthropoda; class Malacostraca; order Decapoda; family Cambaridae; genus Procambarus; species Procambarus clarkii. The sequence continues at coordinate 12,606,289 of NC_091166.1, forward strand.
CCGCAACTTAGATCCAACCGCTACTTTACCACTCTTAATGATTTTACCAAAATTTCCTCCCATGACTTCTGGAGCTGCTTGGAGTACTGTCTGCTCACAATCAATAATATCACTACCAAGCTGGGTCACATCCTCACAGACAACTGAAGAGGGAGGCTCAATGGGTCTCCATCTACTCAACAGAAGCTGATCCTCTGGCTGCTTTCCCACACTCTCCAAAACTGGATCTACAGTACAGACTGTCTCCTTGCTTCTCTCTGAAATCTTAGGGTCAGTTCTACTCAATGCACTTAAATTAAGGGAATCTGAAACGAGCGGGCAAGTAACAGGTAGTTTGACCTCCTCCCCTATTATATCACCTTGACTAGGGTGAGGCGGGGCCTCTACAACAGACTTACTCTCGACAACTGAATCTAAACATGGAGTGAGCGGGAATACTTCTGCCAACCCGACATCTTGTCCTAAACCATTCACTTGGCTGGAATACAGAGTCGTGGCTTTTAAGTTTCTCTCAACTCCTGGCACAACGTTCGTAGTGAGCGGGCAAGACAATGGTACATGGACATCCTTTCCCAATTTATTGGAATAAAGCAGAGTCATAGTATCAGGCTTACTCTCAACAACTAAATCGGACACACAGGAATCTGGAACAACCACATCCCACTTCTCCACTGAAGGGGTACTGGTTACTGGAACAAATGCTTGAGTAACAACATCAGAACTGACAACTGGATTTATATTAGTACTGACATCAGCACAGGTAGAATGGACAAAACCATCTTCTACAACAGGTTGTTCATTCATAGAACTAACTTCAGCACAGGTAGAATAAACATGGTCTGCAACTGGCTGTTTACACAAACGGGGATCAATCTCACCCACAACATGATTTATGGCCACATCATTACCCAATATAACATCCACACCTGGGATGGGCAACTGTGTACTAACACCCACAGTGCATAAACTTGGTGTAATGGTGGATCTGAAATTAATGTCTATTAGAGGTACAGTTTTACATCCTGCAACACTCTGAAGAACAACAAACTTTCCAGTATCTCTCTGTTCAACATCAGAAAGAATACTGGATGAAATTATGGTTTGGGAAGCACCTGTATCACGAAGAATAACCACTGGTTTCCACTTCCCATTAATACACAAAACTTCACCTGAAGACATATATGGTGAATACTGTTTCACCCAATTGGGGTTTACAGTTACATGTTTATTAGTAAGTTTATTTTTCACACCTCTGCAATAAATGAGACCAGTTGGTCGTAACTCAGGGTGCAATATAAAACATGAATTAATTCCATGGCCTTTTCTCTTACAATGGGAACAAGACCTTACAGTGGACACACCTGTGGAACCAACTGTAGGTTTAGAAATAACCTTATTATTATTTGACATTCCTGACAAGGAAGTAGCAGGGTTAGGTTTTGTAAGAGAAGAACTCATGGGAGTAACTGGAGCACTAGGACGGGATGGATTCTGATAAGGAGTTCGGTGAGCATTATAATTTACTCTACGACTAGACTTAGGTGAAGTGGCCGTAAACTGGGCCTTAGTCAACAACTCATGCTCATCTGCGAGCTTTGACAGCTCATAAATGTCTGTTACATTCTTTTGTTCTGCCATAAAAGTAGACAACTGGTCTGGGAGACATGACAATACTTCTTCCATTATAAGAAGATTCTTTAGAGCCTCAAACTCAGTGACTGAAAGTGACTTTAACCATCTGTTGCAAAAATTTGTCTTCTGACGAGTAAAATCTGCTATTGTCTGATCACTTACCCTCCTTAGGTTCCTAAACTTTTGCCTGTGTGCCTCTGGATTTATTTGATATGCATTTAAGATGCTTTTCTTTACAAATTCGTAATCAAAGCTATGAGCGTCAGGTAGGGATGTAAAAACCTCCTGACTACGCCCCTTAAATTGAGACTGCATAATGGCTACCCACTGATCCCTTGGCCAGTTCATACTGATGGCAATTTTATAAAAATGGGCAAAGAAAACCTCAGGATCCTCCTCATTAAACTTGGGTAATTCTATATACTTATGCGTCCTGATGGGATTATTATCACTATTTGTTGAAACATTACTAGTATTTCCATGCCCAGCTGCCATACGCTGTGATTCAAGCCTGAAGTTAGTGTCAGCCATTTGTTGTTGAATCTCTAATTGCCTAGTTTGTTCCTTGGCTTGTTGCTTCTTTGTGGCTTCTAGTTGCAACTGTGCCATAACCTCTAAACGTCTAGTCTCAAGCTCCCTCTGCTGAGCTTCAGCCTCTAATATTTTCTGTTCTTTTTGAGCTTCAAGTTCTAATATTCTCTGTTCTTTTTGAGCTTCAAGCTCTAATTGGCGAGCTTCTAACTCAAGACGCTTTAACGTCATCTGATCACTCGACTCCTCTCTTAACTCTTCTAGAATTTCTTCATTTAACTCTCCATTCTCAACAAAATGTGTCACAATGACTTTCAATATTTGGGCTTTAACCATTCTATTGTTGGCGGTCAAATCCAAATGATTTGCCATTTGTATTAACTCAGTCTTTTTAAGGCTCTTAATCCCTTCAAAGTCTGGGTGAGCCACCAACGATGCAACTTTCTCCTCCATCGTTACTAACACTTGGCACTTGATTCACAACAATAATTAAAACAATGGCACTGCACTACACTTCACTGTAAAATTGTCACCACACTGAAAATTCGCTTGGCCTCACTGCACAAACAAAATATATAGGATGACTTACCTCAAAATCGTGAAACGTTGTTACTTGACACACAGGAAGGCTTGCTTGGCACATGGAATAGTTCTTAAGAAACACACAGACACTTAACACACTGGTACCTAGGAAGGCAAGGTTAGATTAGCACAGTTAAGTTTAAGTAGGAACAATATTTCCCGGCACAAGCCCCCATAACTCTTTGTTACCTATCGTTCGTTACGGCTCGTGACCCTACAACAGCCAAGCTTTAAGTCTAGGGTTACTACAACTGCTGTTGTTTAAAGCGGGGCACCAGTATAACCCCATGAATGATAACAGGCACAGAATTAAAAGTATATCTCCCTTAGGACTGAAGAAATATACGTATGCATTTTAATATATATATATATTTCATATACATCTCAATATGGTATATATGAACAGTGGGTCACTATTAAAGCAAACATCAAATACTGTCTCTCCCAGAGTAAAAAATCTACTACATGACACAACAACAAGTAAACAGACTTATCTCCCACATGTTATTCTTCCTGGTCCCTCGAAGCTACTGAACTCTCGCTCTGTCGCTACCCATAATCCTCTCCCGTCTGCCTCATCCAGGATGAGGGATGGAAACTAAGGACTTTTTAATATTTAAAACTAATTGAACAACCACTTGTTCTCAAAACACATAAGAATGCAAATTACATATAATAGTTACTTGCAAAATATATAAGTACAATGCCACCTGTTTAATTACAGTACATAAACTATTATATATACTAAATAAAAGTGACATCTGGAACTCCCAAAACTGAACAGGTCCAACTTCCCGAATCTAACAGGTATTAGACGTGTGCAAAGCAACCGCGCTCCTGTCTCCACTGACGCTGCCACACCACACGATAATTTACAAAAACACAATGTGTGTACATATACAGGCAATGATATAATGGAACAAAACAAGTTATTTTAAATTTATATACGTATTCTGCTAGGAGTACGTAACACTGCCCAACTTCAAGTGAAGAACAGAGGTGCCAAGATCACCATACGTGGACTATTTGATCAAGGTTCCCAGAGAACTTTCATTACTCAAAGGGCAGCAGAGGCACTTAATTTACAACCAATAGGACAGGTAAATTTAAACCTGTCAGGGTTCATGATAAATCGAGGAACCCATGAATACTCAGTAGTTCAACCGCTTGTACGACTAGGTAGTCAAGCCAAGGCTGTCCAAACCATTGTTGTAGATCAAATACCTTTAGACTTAAATATTAAAGGTCTGGGGTACACAGCCCACTTCCTGCAGGAACGTGAAATTAATTTGGCTGACAACAAATTAACGTCTGACCGCCTTAACAATGTAGATGTACTAGTAGGAGCCGACTACTATTACCAGTTCATAACTGGACATGTTAAACGATTGGGAATGAATATGCTCCAATCTGCAGGAGGCTACTTACTTACTGGTAAAGTTCTGAATGTGAACAAGCCTAAACCTGCCAACAATAATAAATTAGTCAGCAGTAAGTCAATTCTCCAACAGCAAGCTAAAAGGAGAAACACAGCTGAATAATAAACTCAGATTGAATGTAGTGCAATTGATACTCGCCGAGATGTTTCATAGCTCTCAGTGATAACCAATAGTCCGTACTCAAACAAGTACAAGTCACAGCGACCAAGCTATTGAATTCACTGCAGACCTAGAATTATTCTCGACAAGTAGTAATTGACCACACTCAGTCTTCCTAGTTAAATTGTAATGTTAGGCTAGAGAATCTAGTATTCCCTAGGAATTAATAATGTTAGGCTAGAGAATCTAGCACTCAATGCCACTGGCATTTCCTGAATTTAGTGATAAAATTCACTAGGACCACTGGTCCACTATACTTGCGCTTAAAAGTTTGCCAAGAAAACCTTCTTAATACCATGTTTTCTGCACTAAGAGTTAGTGATAAATACTTGCATTAATTGTTTGAGTTGTTTTTCTTCCGTTTCTGCTTATTTAGTGTAGGAGCGCAGCACGAACAAACTTGCAAACTTACTAATATGTAAGTGAATTTCCAGAGAACTAATATGTTTAATGCATTATCGTTAAACATTAGCATTGTTAATTAACATGCTTCATGAGCTTAACATAGCTCACCTTAGAATTAACGTAATAATATGAGTGCTCGTTCACCATGCGCACGAGCTTAATATTGCTCGCCATGATAACTGAATGACAAAACTCCACCTCGTTAATTCGAGTTCACTGAACTCAACCTGTTAACTGTTAACGAGCTCCATGTAGCTCACCCTGTCAGCCCTGCTGACGAGCTTAATACAGCTCACCCTGTCAACACTGTTGACGAGTTCAATGTAACTCACCCTGTTAACTGTAAACGAGCTCCATGTAGCTCACCCAGTTAGCACTAGCTAACGAGCTCAATGCAGCTCACCCTGTCAACACTGTTGACGAGTTCCATGTAACTCACCTTGTTAACTGTTAACGAGCTCCATGTAGCTCACCCTGTTAGCACTAGCTAACGAGCTCAATGCAGCTCACCCTGTCAACACTGTTGACGAGTTCCATGTAACTCACCCTGTTAACTGTTAACGAGCTCCATGTAGCTCACCCTGTCAGCACTGCTGACGAGCTCAATGCAGCTCACCCTGTCAACACTGTTGACGAGTTCACTGTAACTCACCCTGTTAGCACTAGCTAACGAGCTCCATGTAGCTCACCCTGTTAGCACTAGCTAACGAGCTCACTGTAGCTCACCCTGTCAACACTGTTGACGAGTTCACTGTAACTCACCCTGTTAGCACTGCTAACGAGCTCACTGTAGCTCACCATGTTCACGAGTTCAATATAGCTCGACCTGTTAATGAGCTCAATACTGCTCACCATGTTAATTCGAGTACATTTTGCTCACAATTAGCTTAGTCCCTTACTTAGGTAGGTTAGAAATTCAAACCATTTATTTAGGTAGATTTATGGACTTTAGTTAGTGTCAACTGAGTACTAGCCTAATCTGTACTCACCATTAATTACAGTTGACTATACTTATAGAGACTGATTTAATAAACTCAAATTCATGTAAAGGTGATTTCGTACTAACCAGTTTACAGTGTCAAGCCTATGAGCTGCCATTTAATTAGCTCATAAGTCAGAATGACTAGGCTACTAATCTCACTGTCGACTCAGAATTTTCCTTGATTTTAAAGAATAAACTTTTCAGTTCTCTACCTTTCTATTATTTAGCTAGTTAGCAAATTAGTTGTACCATCAGTCAGCATGACTACTGCACGGCAGTGCACATTTAATTCAATTTCCTCATTTGAATTTGAGGTGATCGTGATGCTGCGTGATGTTATTGTCTAGTAACTCAATAGTTACAAGTCACAGCGACCCTAGACAGTTGCCTTACTGTAGTGTCATAGTCTCCTTGATCTTAAATGACTAATAATACTTTACTGTATAATCATACAATAGCGTTATCAGTTCTTAGGAACTTATTCTGAGTTTACCTACGATTCAGCAGCTACGTAATACACCATTACATGTCACTGCGACCCTAGTTGTTGAGTTTATTGTGAGCTTTAGAGTGTTCCTGATTACCGATAACTTAATCATTTAATGTTTCATTATTTAATGCATGTTTCCACTAAGGGAAACTACAAGCCTATTACAACTCTGAACAAGAGTAATTTCTTTCACATCCCACTGAGAAAACTGTGATGATGCTACGATGTGATATCACGTAACAAAACATTACACGTCACTATGACCAGGATATCGCATCACTGTAGATTCTGTTAGTTTAAATTGGGAGAGTTGAATTCTATAAATATTGTGTAGGCTACCAACAACATGTTTCAGTTGACATGTAAATAGCAAGACTCAAATTCCTTAATAAATCCGGAACGTTCGTTATGTGTGTACTAACATACAAACATACTAATGTATTAATCTTAATATCACTTCGGGATAGGTCAGTACAACACAGTACACTGCGACCCTGGGAATCCCCCCCCCCCGTAGTTATGTTGGATATTTCCAACATCGAATACAGCATTGTTGTATTCTCATTACTTATTACTAACCATACTAAATATTGTAGTAAGTAAAATTAACAACTCGTAGAATTCTCCTGTACTAATAATTCATCTGTGCATTAGGCTAGAATTCTCATGTCACCTGACGCCAGTATTGCGTCAGATTTCTTTACAGTAAAACACATTATATTCAATTTGTGTGAGAATTAAATACGATTCTCCATAATTAAAGCATTCTGTATGACAACTGATTGCAGACGAATTGTTCTCTAACTAAAAGCCGAATAGAGCGTTAGAATCATAGCGTCTACCTCACGATAGTGTTAACGTCATCAATGAATGCCATGGGGAGACATTAATTCCTCTCCCTTATATATTTGCTATTCTTAAATAATTAAATAATAATATTTCGTTCCACTAAATAATAAACCCGTCCAGTCTTTAAAGTTTCAAGCGCGAATGCGAGAAATATTAATGTTCAAGACAATAATTTGTGTTATGAACGTCGACTCGGCGTGGGTTGGAGGGACGCCATCCCCCGCAGTCGGTAGACCGTCGGTACGCGGACACGTGCAGAGCCAGAAGTAGGCAGAACTGTACTTACCGTACTCATAAACGACGCCATTGCCCAGCAAATCGGGCAGGTGTTATTCATACTCAGATGAAAGCCGCCACTGTGAGGCGTGAACGACCTTGCAGACAATATCTTCAACTAGTGCTGGTGTTAAATGAGGGACCCCTAGACTTGGTTCCTGACGACACGTGATCAGCCAGCTTGAAACGCATCAATCCAGGATAGGTTCACCGGAGCCTGGGATGCGAAATTACGGCAATCTTAATACTTATACAGTGCCCACAGCTAAGTACCCTTTATTTGATGCATCATTTACAGGTTTAATAATAGCGGGGTGATTGTTCGTCACGCGGCGAGATAACACCTAATAACAGGTGATTAGAATTCCATCTGTAGATATGAATAATCTTGAATATGAATTGAGTAGTTAAATCAATTGCTACTGGTAGTTATTTATCTTGCAGCTCGAGAGACGAATTCCTCATGCTGTCTTCTCCATGTTAACCGTGCCATTCGTCAGTGTACCAGACTTGGAGATTAAGAGGACTACCATGGTTATCTAAAGGAATCTACTACCAGCTAAGGCTTATTTCTTTTTATCCACATTCTTGCAATTTGATACATTCAGAATGTTTAATATTAATGTGTGATTTACTGTAACTCATTACTATGCTCATATTCATGTTCTTCTTTATATGAATAATATTATATTCAGCATTATTTATAGGATTAGATTATTATTAATTGAATTAGTGAACGAACCACACTGATTCCTGGACGTACTGACCTCCAGTAATAACCCCCCAATGTAGGTGTTTGAGGTTTGTTTTTTAATAATACAGCCCATTAATTATTCTTATGATCATACTTTCTAGTCATATCCATAGTCACTGGTTTTCTCTAGAATTTTACCTAATGATCTGAAATTCTCAGTTTTCCTCTTTACTTTAAAAGCGGGTGGTCCTTCGTAATTTAATTTTCTACTTTAATTATTAATTAATCAGAATCAAGCCCAAATATCCCACAGGTGTATTTTATACACAGAACCACACATGTAGATGTATATAGATATATTTTGTTTGTAGACTGACTCGAGTATGTAAACCGGTCAGTGTAGACATTTCTACCATATAAGTGTCTGTTGATCTGTCGATTCATTATATATCATTCAGAGTCAAGATTAATGCCATGTTGCTGCATGTTATTATATTATTCCAGAGGTAGGCAGGCCACTGTAGTTAAGGTTGTCAGAGGACACCCTGAGGTCTGTATAATTATGTAGTACTACTACTCTAGGGATGATATAATTTATATATATGTGTAATTTTATGTTGTTGTGATGCATGTTGGGTACCTATTTGATTTATGATCATTGATTAGTGTGTACCATTTCCATGTGTTTCATTTGCATGTATATTATTACAGTGTTGTGTGGTGAGTCAGTAATTGTGATTGCTGACTGATTACCTAATGATGTCATTAGCATGTGGGGTTTGCTGGCGGCATCATTATGTTTGTATGTTTGGGCAGTGTTGTTGTTTGGTATACGTTATATTACTGCCCTAGGAGCTGTGTTGATGATTTAAGGAGGTCTCTTTCATTATTCAGGGGATTTCACAGTACTTAATGAGAGAGCAAGCAATTGATTGGTTTATCTGCCTAATTAGGAGAATTAGTGCCAGCTGTCAGTGTAGTGAAAGTGTCTTATATTGACGTAAATTGTTTTGCTAGGGTAGTGAATCCACACAGTAGTTTCTTGCAACTGTTGCAAGATTAGAGGGGGCAGTAATGTAGGTATACTTTTGTGTTGCCAAACCGTGTGTCATTACTGTGAGGGTACAGTAATTACCGTGTTGCAGAGCTGCAACTGTATGTGGGCTGTGCATTTATTTTGTTATGCCACTGTAAGTGTGACATATGTAACCTGTTGTTCCTCTGTGTTTTTTAAGTTGTGTTGATGACTTAAGGATTCAGTGAGAGTTAATTAAGGGGTAATTAACGACATACGGGGTTGTACATCACTTAATGAGAGAGAGTTGTTATGGAAAAAAGTACTGAGCTTGTTGAGATACGTTTCAGGTGCAATTAATTGTCCGTGTGACAACTAATTGACCACTCTAGCTAATTGTGTAATTAGCATTCTCATCATGAATTCACATAGTAGGGAGGAACTGTCAAGGTCTGGCAGTATTTGTCTTAACGTAATTTGCTCGAGACTAAGTGCTTGTCTGTGGTACAGCAATTAGTGGCTCATGATAATTAGTGGAGTAATTAACGGCAATGGTCTTGATGACTCGGTAAAGCGAGGTCATGGGGCTAGCTTAACTCGTTGAATTAATCATATCCTGTCTGGTGACAGTGGATTAAGATGCACTCATGTTAATTAAGGTAATTAACACCTCGTCCGTGAATTCACAGTGTTTGATGAGACCTGCTTAAGCGGAGTGAGACGTATATATATATATGTATAATTAGGTATCGGTCCTAGTGACAGTTAATTAATTGCTCGGGGTTAATTTGGGTAATTAACGCTCATTAAAGTAAAAGTTTGACATAGACTGTTGAAAAGTTACCAAGATAGAGGTAGGCTTAGTTAACATAACTCGATTGGGATTAAATTAGTTGTCCGTTTGACATTAATTAAGAATTACATACTGAATACTTGAAGGAGTCAAGTGTGGTGTAATTTAAGAGAATGAGTTATTGTTAACAAGTTGACTTGTGTTAAGAGAGACAATTGTTTGTGATTAACGTAAAGTACTTTGTTGCTGACTGCTGTGGACAGTCAATTAACGTAATTAATCACATAATCAATTTTGTAATTGATTAAGGCATTTTCTTTTGTTACTTTACGAGAGTAAAGTAACTTAGGGATTTCAGGAGAAGTGTCTCAGAATCCCACCTTGCCTGGCTTTGTTTACTGTTTACATGTGCAACTTCTTGCAGGGAGTTGCAAAGAATGTTCACATTAGGTTGTGATAGGGGGAGTCAGTGTTGGACTACCCGCCTTGTTTCGTGGGTATCTCGCCTGGAGGGTTGGAGGACCTGTAAGATTGTGATTATAGTATCTGTTCACCGTGAAGCTGTGACAATATTGATTGCAAGCTTGTATCATCAATGGGCATCATTGTTCACTTAGTTCATTTAGTCAGCCTGAAGTGTCAGCAAGATGGAGACTGATGTCATTTCTCGAGGGGCTGTTGAATAGGTATGTTGCAAGTGCCACTGGATAGACATTAACGTAACGAATCACTCACTGTTATGTAAACTTAGTATTGTGAATTATTTGTTTGCAATATTGCGTCGTCAGAGGGCACCCCTGTGTTCAGGTTAGTTCAGTATGCAGCTACACAGCAATGGACCGGAGTCGTTGCTATTTAGCTGTTGTTATAGTGCCACTTGATGGACATTAACGTAACGTAAACTCGATGTTGGAATAGTTTAGTCTTTTGTAAATAAATTGTTAATTTGTTATAGAAAACGGAATTTGATGTCAACCCTTCAACCATTATTTTCAACCCATGTTCTGCTTTATACAATTGTCTGTAAATGTGATCTTTTTTTAATGACGGCTGTTCTTGGGAAATTCGAATTCCAATTCATAGCACTACACATCAAAGTAAAATTTGATTGTGAGAACCCGTCGGTTACCCTTTATTGGTTTTAACGTCCTTTTTTAACTAGGAGGAGCCAGCGGCCCAAGTGGACAGGTTTTCACCCTTGTGGTGGAAGCCTGGCGGTTTGCTCCCGCTTTTCCTTTTTCTGTTGGTCTCATGCTTAGAGTAGAAATATCTGCGGTGTGCAGTTTTTTATGCTTGAGGTCCACCTCCTAAGGGAGGTAGGCGTAGAAAAAATCTCACAATAGGATGTTTATACCGGGCTGCTGGCAGAGTCAGGTAGCATGTACTAATGAAGGTGATCTGCAGTGGAGTGCTGGTGTGAGGCCTGGTGAGGAGAGCTGGTGTGAGGCCTGGTGAGGAAAGCTGGTGTGAGGCCTGGTGAAGAGAGCTGGTGTGAGGCCTGGTGAGGAAAGCTGGTGTGAGGCATGGTGAGGAGTGCTGGTGTGAGGCCTGGTGAGGAAAGCTGGTGTGAGGGATGGTGAGGAGAGCTGGTGTTAGACCTGGTGAAGAGAGCTGGTGTGAGGCATGGTGAGGAGAGCTGGTGTGAGGCCTGGTGAGGAGAGCTGGTGTGAGGCCTGGTGAGGAGAGCTGGTGTGAGGCTTGGTAAGGAGAGCTGGTGTGAGTCATGGTGAGGAGAGCTGGTGTTAGACCTGGTGAGGAGAGCTGGTGTGAGGCCTGGTGAGGAGAGCTGGTGTGAGTCATGGTGAGGAGAGCTGGTGTGAGGCATGGCGAGGAGAGCTGGTGTGAGTCATGGTGAGGAGAGCTTGTGTGAGGCCTGGTGAGGAGAGCTGGTGTGAGGCCTGGTGAGTGGAGCTTGTGTGAGACATGGTGAGGAGAGCTGGTGTGAGGCCTGGTGAAGAGAGCTGGTGTGAGACCTGGTGAGTGGAGCTTGTGTGAGACATGGTGAGGAGAGCTGGTGTGAGGCCTGGTGAGGAGAGCTGGTGTGAGGCCTGGTGAGGAGAGCTGGTGTGAGGCCTGTTGAGGAGAGCTGGTGTGAGGCATGGTGAGGAGAGCTGGTGTGAGTCATGGTGAGGAGAGCTGGTGTGATGCATGGTGAGGAGAGCTGGTGTGAGTCATGGTGAGGAGAGCTGGTGTGATGCATGGTGAGGAGAGCTGGTGTGATGCATGGTGAGGAGAGCTTGTGTGAGTCATGGTGAGGAGAGCTGGTGTGATGCATGGTGAGGAGAGCTAGTGTGAGTCATGGTGAGGAGAGCTTGTGTGAGTCATGGTGAGGAGAGCTTGTGTGAGTCACGGTGAGGAGAGCTTGTGTGATGCATGGTGAGGAGAGCTGGTGTGGTGCATGGTGAGGAGAGCTGGTGTGATGCATGGTGAGGAGAGCTGGTGTGATGCATGGTGAGGAGAGCTTGTGTGAGTCATGGTGAGGAGAGCTTGTGTGAGTCATGGTGAGGAGAGCTTGTGTGATGCATGGTGAGGAGAGCTGGTGTGATGCATGGTGAGGAGAGCTGGTGTGAGTCATGGTGAGGAGAGCTGGTGTGATGCATGGTGAGGAGAGCTGGTGTGATGCATGGTGAGGAGAGCTTGTGTGAGTCATGGTGAGGAGAGCTGGTGTGATGCATGGTGAGGAGAGCTTGTGTGAGTCATGGTGAGGAGAGCTTGTGTGAGTCATGGTGAGGAGAGCTTGTGTGAGTCATGGTGAGGAGAGCTTGTGTGATGCATGGTGAGGAGAGCTGGTGTGATGCATGGTGAGGAGAGCTGGTGTGATGCATGGTGAGGAGAGCTGGTGTGATGCATGGTGAGGAGAGCTGGTGTGATGCATGGTGAGGAGAGCTTGTGTGAGTCATGGTGAGGAGAGCTTGTGTGAGTCATGGTGAGGAGAGCTTGTGTGATGCATGGTGAGGAGAGCTGGTGTGATGCATGGTGAGGAGAGCTGGTGTGATGCATGGTGAGGAGAGCTGGTGTGATGCATGGTGAGGAGAGCTGGTGTGATGCATGGTGAGGAGAGCTTGTGTGAGTCATGGTGAGGAGAGCTTGTGTGAGTCATGGTGAGGAGAGCTTGTGTGATGCATGGTGAGGAGAGCTGGTGTGATGCATGGTGAGGAGAGCTGGTGTGATGCATGGTGAGGAGAGCTTGTGTGAGTCATGGTGAGGAGAGCTTGTGTGAGTCATGGTGAGGAGAGCTTGTGTGAGTCATGGTGAGGAGAGTGGGTGTGAGTCATGGTGAGGAGAGCTTGAATGAAGCAGATAGCTTGAGCGAGGCAGGGGGTGGAGAGCTCGCTGGAGGGCAAGAACAGTAAGCTCGAGCGAGGGCGAGAGTGGAGAGCTCTGATGAGGCAGGGATTAGCTCACTGCTTTATAGCGGGGCTTCTAACGTCTAGTGTCGTGACGCTGAACCCCGGTTCATTCCGAACACAGCGATTACACAACACATAACACCTTGCCTCAGCAACCGTTACTACCACCGTGTACTCCTACACACACCAGACCCTTGAGGCGTACCACTAGGTTTGTACTGGAACACATTGAATGAACATACGGAAGGTATTTAAAGGCCGTCGGGTTTTGTCATTGAATTACAAAGAATAGACTCTGACAAATAATACTATATTCATTAACATACTCTATTAGGTCAATACACTTCCAATACCCATAGACCACTTGACCTCCGCGATCACCACACACACTCGTAACTTCCGCCTAAGTCCCTAATACGGAATGATTACTACAACGCTCCACACCCGGTTAGTCTTACATTCAATACTCACATACTGCAGACTTAACTTGGTCACTAAGATCACAACAGGCTCCCGCATAGCTGTCTGCTACACTTCGCTGCTGCCACAAACGGAGACCTCAGAGGACTTGCTAGTTCAACTTCCACAACCAGACTGCCTCCAGTCAGCCATGGCCTCAAACATTTCACCACTCCTCTCAAGGAAGGTATAATCCGATTAACCTTATCCCTAGAGCGGTAATCTTGTTCCTAGAAGCCTGACGAAGAATAATTCCTCTTTCCAGGAATTATTAATTTGGCTAAACAGCTTCGGTCTTAATCCATTGACCTTTCTTAGATATGTGATCCATAGTCTGTCTACTTACATGTACTTTCAATCATCATTCGTTAAGTGTTGTAGTAATGATCCTCTAGCTAATAATTCCTACTAACTTGTGGATTACAACACCAGTTTAGCAGTTGGAAGTAGGCTGGTGATACTGTGTTGCTGTTGTTGTTTTAGTTTCAGTTACTTGGAACAAAAAGTTGCAAGTTGCACGGGCTTTAATGAGCCCGTAGTGGACTTACCTGGCACAGGAGCGGAGCAAGTACTCACCTAATTGTGCGTGTGGGTGATGAGCTTTGTCTCTTTGGTCCCGCCTCTCAACTGTTTATCAACTGGTGTACAGATTCCTGAGCCTTCTGGGCTCTATCATATCTACATTTGAAACTGTGTATTGATTCAGCCTCCACCACATCACTTCCTAGTGCATTCCATTTATTAACTACTCTGACACTGAAAAAGTTCTTTCTAACGTCTCTGTGGCTCATCTGGGTACTAAGTTTCCACCTGTATCCCCTTGTTCGTGTCCCACCCGTGATGAAGAGTTTGTCTTTGTCCACCCTGTCAATTCCCCTGAGAATTTTGTAGGTTGTTATCATGTCTCCCCTTACTCTTCTGTTTTCCGGGGACGTGAGGTTCAGCTCCTTTAGCCTTTCCTCGTAGCTCTTACCTCTTGTGTGAAGTACGGATTATGGTAACCCCGCACTGGGTCACGGGTTATGTAATAGCACGGGTTATGGTGACCCCGTAGTGGACTTATCTGGCACAGGAGTGGCAAGTAGCATGGGCTATGGTGAGTCCGTAGTGGACTTACCTGGAACAGGAGTGGCAAGTAGCATGGGCTATGGTGAGCCCCATAGTTGATTTATCTGGCACAGAAGCGGGGTAAGTAGCACGGGCTATGGTGAACCCGTAGTGGACTTACCTGGCACAGGAGCGGCAAGTAGCACGGGCTATGGTGAACCCGTAGTGGACTTACCTGGCACAGGAGCGGCAAATAGCACGGGCTATCTTGAACCCGTAGTGGACTTACCTGGCACAGGAGCGGCAAGTAGCACGGGCTATGGTGAGCCCGTAGTGGACTTACCTGGCATTGGAGCGGGGCTAGTAGCCCGGGCTACGGTGAGCCCGTAGTGGACTTACCTGATACATAAGCGGGGCAAGTAGCATGGGCTATCTTGAGCCAGTAGTTAACTTACCTGGCACAGGAGCGGCGCAAGTAGCACTGGCTATTGCGAGGCCGTAGTGAACTTACCTTGCACAGGAGCGGAGCAAGTAGCGCTGGCTATGGTGAGGCCGTAATGGACTTACATGGCACAGGAGCGGAGCAAGTAGCAGGGGCTGTGGTGAGTCCGTAGTGGACTTACCTGGCAGACAAGCGGTAAGTAGCACAGGCTATGGTGAGCCCGTAGTGATCTTACTTGGCACAGGAGCCGGTCAAGTAGCACAAGCTATAATAAGCTCATAGTGGAGTTACCTGTCACAGTAGTGGAGCAAGTAGCACAGGCTATGGTGAGCCCGTAGTGAACTTACTTGGCACAGGATCCGGGCAAGTAGCACGGGCTATAATAAGCTCATAGTGGAGTTACCTGTCACAATAGTGGAGCTAGTAGCACGAGCTATGGTGAACCCATAGTGAACTTTACTGGCACAGGAGCAGAACAAGTAGCACGGACTATGGTGAACCCGTAGTGAACTTACTTGGTACAGGAGCGGGGCAAGTAGCACAGTTTATGGTGAGCACGTAGTGGACTTACCTGGCACAGAAGCGGGGAAAGTTTGCTTTTTTTCTATTTTTATTTTTACATGCATAGCATGCAAATTAAATACAATAAAAAACAAGACAAGAACATAGAAAACATAACAAAACAAAACAAGAAACCAACGGCCAGAAGGGCCGAGAGCACAGTACAACATATTACAAACACGGTAAATGCACGAGAAATTTAGCATACACCAAGACACAAAAAACAAAACAATGTCAAACAAGCCAGCACAGTAACAGTTCAAAACAAAACATCACAAAACAAATCAAACATCAAGAGTAACAATATAAAATATAACAAGAAAATCCCAATATACAACAAAACAAAATAAAAATAACAAACAAGTACAACTTGTAATGCAAGCAGAAAACACCAGTGCAAATGTACATCACAGAAACAAGACATGAATAAAAACACTCTCACCACACCAACCGCCTCGCAACAAACAAAGGAAGAGGCCCAAAATATACAATAATAACAAACTAGCACTCCATGCAATCAAGAAACGAAACATAGTAACATATACAACAAACAAACAAGCACCGGCCTGAAGGACCGGGAACAAAAACACAATATAAAGGACATCATGAAAATAGATACAAGAAAAACTCACAGCACACAACAAGCCAAAAATAAAAAAAAAACAATAACAAAAAAAAACACAATCTAGCAATGCATAAGTAGAACACACATGGCAAAGTAACAATACAAAAGCAAATACAGGAATAAAAACGCCCTCACCAAAACACCTGCCTTGCAAATAAGGGATAGGCACGGGTACAAAAGACAATAGGGCAAACAAAACGCCATAGGGGCACACAACTCTACAGTAACATTGAATCAGCTGACATATTTGCCCGGGAACAAGACCCGGGGGAACCGCACATGAACGCCTCCCAAATCAGCCAATTTCCCCAAGTGATCTGACCCTCCACCGGGGGCGCCATGTTATCCGGAACCCCGGCAACAAACACATGGATACAGGGAACACAGACGGTGTCACACCGGAGGCGAGTAACCGCCACCCTACGCCATACATCGGGAACCCGCCCACCTTGAAAGTCCTCCAGTACTTCAGATCGCAGGAACTTGGCAACCACGTCCTCCAGAGCCTCAGGTCGCAACCCCACAGCAAAGGGCTGGGCAGTGGGTACCATCACAGGGGCACCAGCAGCTGCAGGAACACCACCAGACGACCGCAGGGAACCGGGGCGGCGCATCCTTCCGTAAAGTCACTACCAGGCCACGCCCAGCACCAGCATCCGCACTATCCTTGGCAGAGGAAGCCACCACACCCCACTGCTGAGAGCCCCCTGGTGGGGAAGGAACAGAAGGCACACCCGAGACACGGGCATCATCACCAAAAGGTACATGAACCTTTCTCCACCACCACCCGCAGAGACAACGATGCATCCGGATCCACGCCGTCAACACCTGAAGACCCACAGTCACTGAAGTCTCCAACATCGGCCCAGGCAGTAGACAAACGCCTGGAACGTTTGGGCTCCAGATATCGTCAGAGCCGGAAACGGACCCAGAAACATGGGCACCACTAGCCGGACGAACCGACGCTCGACGCAGAACGGCAGCAGCCTCTACCACAGGGGGAACCGGACCACACACATCAGGAGGCTCCGCAGCCACCCCAGCACCAAGCACAGGAGGGACCCGAGGTGAGGCGGCAGGGCCAGGTCCAGCAGCCGAAGACGAGGATGCAGATGATGACGCCCCACAGGGAGTACCAGGAAGACCCAAGGGAGCAGCAGGGCCAGAGACAGGAGCAGGAGTAACATCCGACGGCATGGCAACATCCGGAGGAGGGCTGGCGACAACCGGGAGAACAACGGGCGACGCTGGGGGAGCCTCAGCAGCGAACAGGACGCTCACCTCCTCACCCCCGGAGTCCTCCTGCAGAGGGAGCGGCGGGAAATCCTCTTCACGGAACAAATTCACGGAAGTGATAGGATCAGCAGTACACCCGGCAGCCTGACGCCCCAACAAGCCACACCGGAAACAAGTACGGGGTTGTCGGGCATAAAACACC
Source organism: Procambarus clarkii (assembly GCF_040958095.1). Lineage (NCBI taxonomy): Eukaryota > Metazoa > Arthropoda > Malacostraca > Decapoda > Cambaridae > Procambarus > Procambarus clarkii. Next base: position 12,624,058 of record NC_091166.1, read on the forward strand.
CTCACGTAGTACCCTAACAGTCGGACAGATGACGGAATTTCCGACCTCAGTCGCATCCCGAGGGTCCGAATATTGTTCTTCACACCTGAACACGTTCCAGACGATATTGAGTTCATCCGCACACTGACAACGGAGCCGTACCTCTGGAAGAAACGCCGGAGGAGAGTCTAAGGAAACTCCATGGGGGCGCCATGGACACTTACATATGTCACAGCACCACTACGGTCCGAAACGGTCACAGACCCGGTGCCGTCTTGCAGCTGCAATGTACGCCCCTCGTACCTCCGGAGAAAATCACGGTACACTGCTTCACCCACAAACTTGATGATGACACGGCGAGCAGTGACCAGCTCGACACCATATATGTCCTGGACCGGGACCCTGAGCATGTCACTCAAGGCCAAGTCCACAATCGGGTAACCAGCAAGTCAAGTAAACTCCAAACCTATGGAGTTTACCTTCACGACAGCTGGAATATGGCTGCCCATCGCAAACACGCCACGTCCACACCACCAGGAACAGCAGGGAGGGTCAATGGTGAGGACGTAGCGGACTTACTTGGCACAGGAGTGGGGCAAGTAGCCCAGGCTATGGTGAGCACGTAGTGGACTTACCGGGTGCAGGAGCGGGGCTGTAACATGAGTGATGGTGTGTCTCCGGCCGCTTGATGTCTGCGTCTTCATGACCTTGTGTTGGACCGAGTTTGCTCCTCACCTGGCAGGCTGGTCATCATTGGCCTGATGGCAAGCTTTCTGTTGTGTTAAGTGATTCATGAAAACCTTGCGAAATTGGTTGTTAAAGGTTAGTGAATATGATTGTAGCTGTTATTAGCGATTATGGGGATTATTGGAGATTTTTTTGTAGTTACAAAAGTGATTCTTAAAATTTTTAATATCATGCGAATAATTTAAGTAGTTGTCTATAATGTGATTCTTTCACATTCATGTATTCGTAAGTAAATGATGTAGTTGCAAACCTACAGTTGCAAGTGTGAACCGACGACGGAGACAAAAATGCTATATAATAAGAAAATAACAAAGAAAACTATAGATTGCCATGAGAAGGATTCACGTTAATAACGTGATGAATCAATAAGAGAATTAGTAGGAGCCACGAGGAGGATTCGTAGATTTGAATCAACCTCACGGTTCTTACTGACTTTCTCATTGATATATCACGTTAATGTGATTTATTTGAGTATTGGAAGAGAAGCGTTGTTGGTGAACTACTAGACCACAGCCAAAGTGCATGGTGGTGAACTAATAGACCACATCCAGAGTAAATGGCGGTAAACTACTAGACCACAGCCAGTAGTTGAACTTGGCTTTAGTTGGAGCCAACGACCTCTGGAGGATTCAGTGGAATCGCAGGTTGCATTGCTTTTACTATGTCGTGATGTTGTGGTCTAAGGCGTGTACCAGGGAATACCCAGAGCATAGCCTCATATTCTCCACATGGCTCTCGCTGGGTTTCTGTAGAATGCCTTATGGGCCATATGAGGCAGCTCTCATTTATATTCACCCAAACTCATTCATATAGCAGCCCATCCTCCTAAAATGAAAGTAATTATTTGGTCCAAAGCTCTGATACTTTGTGGTGACCCACCAGAAAGTTTACCTCTGTTTGACAAACTGGAAACTTTTTTAATTTTGAAACCTAGGCTAACCTCTCCTAGCAATCTTAGGGCTAATACATGATATTTTAGGCCTAATACACATATGTGCTATACTAGGCTAAGGAATATTTAAGTTTGATCTTCGTTTTTTTCTGGACTATAAAAGGAATGGTACAAAAAGTGGTTTTTACTGGTTCGACCGAATAGTTACTATAAGTGCTATCGTTTCAGGAGGATGGAGTTGCATATATATGTATAATCAAACAATTTCAAACAGTTATGCAAAGTTTATCAATTGTTTAAAACAAATTAATCCTAATTTATAAAGAAAATAAATGGCTATAATATATAAAGCAATTCATGATATATAATAGTGTTTCAAATACTTGTGATTTATATTGTTTTTATTGTCAATGACTATATGTAATTGGATTAGGCAACTTGTTATTACTTATTATATCATGAAATCTTCTTGAGTTTCAGTAAAACCTCCCACCCCTCCCAGGACTCACCGGCGCAGGTGTATCAAGAGACGTACCAGTCTGTTGAATCTAAGAACTTCAAGAATGTAGTAGGCAGCTTGGAAGAGGGTATTGAGCGGGTGCTGAAGGAGGAGTATGTGTTCATGGAGTGCGAAGCATCTCTCCTCTACAAATATGGTCAAGACTGTCGACTCTATTGCCTTCCGGAAGCTTATTTCCCCTCTCAGGCATCATTTGCACTCCCGAAGGGATCACCTCTCCTTCCAGTATTTAACAGACTGTAAGTCATTGCTCTTTTTTACGGGCTATTCATGCCCGTACCACCTCTTGGGAGGCTTAATCTTCATCAATCAATCAATTACTTTTTCATTCCATTTCAAACTATGCTAGGCTGTTTATCTTACTAAGTTAAACAAAATCTCTAAATGCAACTTTAAATCCATTAGACATCAGAAGTATTTATTATATGATTGAAACTATGAATTTATAAACGTCTTACTAAAGGGAGAAAGATAGAAGAAGAGGAAGGAAGTAGTGTAAAGAAGAAGAGAGGGAGACGGGTGGGGCAATGTAAAAGGAAAGATACAGCGATGAAGAAAGAAAGAAGTTTTTTTTTTTAGATTTCATAATAAAATTGGATCATAGTGTGACGGGTTGTGGTATCGCAGCTATACTGAACAAAGATGGTATGGCTCTCCCTCACACAAATAAAAAAGTGCTGCTATTGGCCTTGCAGTGTGTAAGTCGCAGGTGGAAACAAATGAAAATCGTCAAATAAATAATTAAAACAATTTATTTAAATATTAATGAACAAAAATGACACATGACAATACTTGGCTATTACTATATAACAAATAAAATAAGTAAATGAAAGTGTAACTGTAATACAACACAAAAATATACTGGTGGTGCTGAAGACAACTACCATACCACCACAGCATCCAGCATACGACGTTGGCTAAAGGCAGACGGCGTTGCAGGAGACTAAGGTGTTACTAGGGCACTAAGGGAGAGACTGGCTCTCCAGGGTTGTTGTTGTTGTTAAAGATTTGCTACCTGGAACAAAGTTCCAAGTAGCACGGACTATGGTGAGCCCGTAGTGACTCTCCAGGGTTGTTGTTGTTGTTTAAGATTCGCTACTCAGAATGATAAGTTCCAGTAGCACGGGCTATGGTGAGCCTGTAAGTGGAGGCTCTTTGGAGCCATTATCTGTATCAGTGGCTGATACTAGAGATGTGGCGATGGATGGGGGTCTTCATGATGGTTTTCAGCCTTGAGGGCTGGCTGGCCTCCTCTCCAGGGAGGCGGTGCCCTTTATATAGTCCAGCGGTGATGACTCATCCGGTATCAACACGAGGTGGACATCTGGTCAACTAGCAAACTGCTCGTTGTGGCTGGCAGGGACTTTGTGTTGAGCTGCACCACTGCCAGTTGAAGGCGGCTAACTGCTTGTTTGTGGGGGCAAACTACCAGTTAGCAGAGGCGCCCGGCTTGCCTCTGAGTCGTACCAGGCCGTGCCAGGCCTTGGGGGGTACAGAGAGGTGGCAAGACTGATGACTCATCAGGGCTGGTGTAGTGAAGAGGCATTGAAGGTGAAGGGAAAAGGCAGTTCCACTGTGGGATATTTGGGTTTGATTCTGATTAATTAATAATTAAAGTAGTAAATTAAATTACGAAGGACCACCCGCTTTTAAAGTAAAGAGGGAAACTGAGAATTTCAGATCATTAGATAAAATTCAAGAGAAAACCAGTGACTATGGATATGACTAGAAAGTATGATCATAAGAATAATTAATGGGCTGTATTATTAAAAACACAAACCTCAAACACCTACATTGGGGGGTTATTACTGGAGGTCAGTACGTCCAGGAATCAGTGTGGTTCGTTCACAAATTCAATTAATAATAATCTAATCCTATAAATAATGCTGAACATAATATTGTTCATATAAGGAAGAACATGAATATGAGCATAGTAATGAGTTACAGTAAATCACACATAATGTTGAACATTCTGAATGTATCAAATTGCTAAAATATAGGAAAAAAGAAATAAGCCTTAGCTTGTAGTAGGTTCCTTTAGATAACTCTGGAAGTCCTCTTAATCTCCAAGTCTGGTACATTGACGAATGGCACGATTAACGTGGAGAAGGCAGCATGAGGAATCCGTCTCTCAAGCTGCAAGATAAATAACTACCAGTAGCAATTGATTTAACTACTCAATTCATATTCAAGATTATTGATATCTACAGAGAGAATTCTAATCACCTGTTATTAGGTGTTATCTCGCCGCGTGACGTGCAATCACCCCGCTATTAATAAACTTATAAATGATGCATCAAATAAAAAGTACTTAGCTGTGGGCACTGTATAAGTATTAAGATTGCCGTAATTTCGCATCCCAGGCTCCGGTGAACCTATCCTGGATTGATGCGTTTCAAGCTGGCTGATCACGTGTCGTCAGGAACCAAGTCTCGGGGTCCCTTATTTAACACCAGCACTAGTTGAAGATACTATCTGCAAGGTCGTTCACGCCTCACAGTGGCGGCTTTCATCTGTGGATGGACACACGTGTCCTATTTGCTGGACACTGGCGTCCTTTGTGAGTACGTTAAGCGCAGGTCTGCCTCTCTTCGGTTCCCCACGTGTACTGAGGATGGCGTCCCTCTACCCACGCCGAGTCGACGTTCATTACACAAATTATTGGCATGAACATTAATATTTCTCGCATTCGCACTTGAAACTCTAAAGACTGGACGGGTTTATTATTTAGAGGAACGAAAAATTATTATTTAACTATTTAAGAATAGTAAATATATAAGGGAGAGGAATTAATGTCTCCCCATGGCATTCATTGATGACGTTAACACTATCGCAAGGTAGACGGTATAATTCTAACGCTCTATTCGGCTTTTAGTTAGAGAACAATTCGTCTGCAATCAGTTGTCATACAGAATGTTTTAATTATGGAGAATCGTATTTAATTCTCACACAAATTGTATATAATGTGTTTTACTGTAAAGAAATCTGACGCAATACTGGCGTCAGGTGACGTGAGAATTCTAGCCTAATGCACAGATGAATTATTAGTACAGGAGAATTCTACGAGTTGTTAATTTTACTTACTACAATATTAATATGGTTAGTAATAAGTAATGAGAATACAACAATGCTGTATTCGATGTTGGAAATATCCAACATAACTCCGGGGGGGGATTCCCAGGGTCGCAGTGTACTGTGTTGTACTGACTTATCCCGAAGTGATATTAAGATTAATACAATAGTATGTTAGTATGTTAGTATGTTAGTACACACATAACGAACGTCCCGGATTTATCAAGGACTTACAAGAATTTGAGTCTTGCTATTTACATGTCAACTGAAACATGTTGTTTGTAGCCTACACAATATTTATAAATTTAACTCTCCCAATTTAAACTAACAGAATCTACAGCGATGCGATATTCTGGGTCATAGTGACGTGTAATGTTTCGTTACGTGATATCACATCGTAGTTTCATCACAGTTTTCTCAGTGGGATGTGAAAGAAATTACTCTTGTTCAGAGTTGTAATAGGCTTGCAGTTTCCCTTAGTGGAAACATGCATGAAATAATGAAACATTAAATGATTAAGTTATCGGTAATCAGGAACACTCTAAAGCTCACAATAAACTCAACAACTAGGGTCGCAGTGACATGTAATGGTGTATTACGTAGCTGCTGAATCGTAGGTAAACTCAGAATAAGTTCCTAAGAACTGATAACACTATTGTATGATTATACAGTAGAGTATTATTAGTCATTTAAGATCAAGGAGACTATGACACTACAGTAAGGTCACTGTCTAGGGTCGCTGTGACTTGTAACTATTGGGTTACTAGACAATAACATCACGCAGCATCACGATCACCTCAAATTCAAATGAGGAAATTGAATTAACTTGCACTGCCGTGCAGTAGTCATGCTGACTGATGGTACAAATAATTTGCTAACTAGCTAAAATAATAGAAGTAGAGAACTGAAAAGTTTATTCATTAAAATCAAGGAAAATTCTGAGTCGACAGTGAGATTAGTAGCCTAGTCATTCTGACTTATGAGCTAATTAAATGGCAGCTCATAGACTTGGCACTGTAAACTGATTAATACGAAATCACCTTTACATGAATTTGGGTTTATTAAATCAGTCTCTATAAGTATAGTCAACTGTAATTAATGGTGAGTACAGATTAGGCTAGTACTCAGTTGACACTAACTAAAGTCCCTAAAACTACCTAAATAAATGGTTTGAATTTCTAACCTACCTAAGTAAGGGACTAAGCTAATTGTGAGCAAAATTGTACTCGAATTAACATTGTGAGCAGTATTGAGCTCATTAACAGGTCGAGTTATATTAAACTCTTGAACATGGTGAGCTACAGTGAGCTCGTCAGCAGTGCTGACAGGGTGAGCTACAGTGAGCTCGTCAACAGTGTTGACAAGGTGAGCTACATTGAGCTCGTTAGCTAGTGCTAACAGGTGAGCTACATGGAGCTCGTTAGCTGGTGCTAACAGGGTGAGTTGCAATGAACTCGTCAACAGTGTTGACAGGGTGAGCTGCATTGAGCTCGTCAGCTGGTGCTAACAGGGTGAGCTACCTGGAGCTTGTTAACAGTTAACAGGGTGAGTTACATTGAACTCGTCAACAGTGTTGACAGGGTGAGCTGTATTAAGCTCGTCAGCAGGGCTGACAGGGTGAGCTACATGGAGCTCGTTAACAGTTAACAGGTTGAGTTCAGTGAACTCGAATTAACGAGGTGGAGTTTTGTCATTCAGTTATCATGGCGAGCAATATTAAGCTCGTGCGCATGGTGAACGAGCACTCATATTATTACGTTAATTCTAAGGTGAGCTATGTTAAGCTCATGAAGCATGTTAATTAACAATGCTAATGTTTAACGGTAATGCATTAAACATATTAGTTCTCTGGAAATTCACTTACATATTAGTAAGTTTGCAAGTTTGTTCGTGTTGCGCTCCTACACTAAATAAGCAGAAACGAAAGAATAACAACTCAAACAATTAATGCAAGTATTTATCACTAACTCTTAGTGCAGAAAGCATGGTATTAAGAAGGCTTTCTTGGCAAACCTTTAAGCGCAAGTATAGTGGACCAGTGGCCCTAGTGAATTTGTAATTACTGAAGTTGCTTGATGACTTCATAGAATTACTAAATTCAGGAAATGCCTGTGGCATTAAGTGCTAGATTCTCTAGCCTAACATTATTAATTTCCTAGGGAGTACTAGATTCTCTAGCCTAACATTACAATTTAACTAGGAAGACTGAGTGTGGTCAATTACTACTTGTCGAGAATAATTCTAGGTCTGCAGTGAGTTCAATGGCTTGGTCGCTGTGACTTGTACTTGTTTGAGTACGGACCATTGATTATCACTGAGAGCTATGAAACATCTCGGCGAGTATCAATTGCACTACATTCAATCTGAGTTTATTACTCAGCTGTGTTTCTCCTTTTAGCTTGTTGCTGGAGAATTGATTTACTGCTGACTAATTTATTATTGTTGGCAGGCTTAGGCTTGTTCACATTCAGAACTTTAGCAGTAAGTAAGTAGCCTCCTGCAGATTGGAGCATATTCATTCCCAATCGTTTAACATGTCCAGTTATGAACTGGTAATAGTAGTCGGCTCCTACTAGTACATCTACATTATTAAGGCGGTCAGACATTAACTTGTTGTCAGCCAAATTAATTTCACGTTCCTGCAGGAAGTGGGCTGTGTACCCCAGACCCTTAATATGTAAGTCTAAAGGTATTTGATCTACAACAATGGCTTGGACAGCCTTGGCTTGACTACCTAGTCGTACAAGCGGTTGAACTACTGAGTATTCATGGGTTCCTCGATTTATCATGAACCCTGACAAGTTTAATTTTACTTGTCCTATTGGTTGTAAATTAAGTGCCTCTGCTGCTCTTTGAGTAATGAAAGTTCTCTGGGAACCTTGATCAAATAGTCCACGTATGGTGATCTTGGCTCCTCTGTTCTTCACTTGAAGTTGGGCAGTAGGCAAAGCAGCATCCACTTGAGATGCTTGTGTAGTTACGCTGTACACATCTCGTACCTTGCAACACTGTACTGGTATAGATTCTCTACGTCCTATTCTAGGATTGATATAATTAGTCTTAACTAATTTGCACAGTGCAGCATGATGCTTGCCCCTTCTACACCTATTGCAGGTGTTCAGTGGGGTGTCACAGCTGTTAACATTATGTGGTTTGAGACATCTAGTACATTTGTGTAACTGTTTGAGTCGTCTGACTCTTGTGTCTCTATTAGGATAATTAGTACATTTGTACAGAGAATGTTTTTGATTGCAAAACAAGCACATTCCCCATCCTACAGATCGTTTAGGGGTTACCGGGTTAGGTAAAACGGTATTAGCAGGTGGTGATGGTTTTGCTGCTTGCATTTGCTTGTTATTTATTCTCTTGTGAGTACTTGGTGTACTCTGGGGAACCATTAACAGGCTCTTGGGAGTGCTCTTTGGACTATTAGGTCTCTTAGGAGCACCTGTGGAGTCATTGGGGGTGCTCTTTGGACTATTAGGTCTCTTAGGAGCACCTGTGAAGTTATTAGCAGTGCTCTTTGGACTATTAGGTCTCTTAGGAGCACCTGTGGAGTTATTAGTAGTGCTCTTTGGACTATTAGGTCTCTTAGGAGCACCTGTGGAGTTATTAGCAGTGCTCTTTGGACTATTAAGTCTCTTAGGAGCACCTGTGGGATTATTAGCAGTGCTCTTTGGACTATTAGGTCTCTTAGGAGCACCCGTGGGACTCTTAGGCCTCACTGATGAATCAGTATTTGACTGATTGTTGTCTCATTGAGTATTAGCACCTTGGTTACCTAGTGACAGTGTCACTTTAGAAGTTTCTGGTAAGGAAACTGATGTAGGTACAGTTTTGGTGCATTCAGATTTAGCATTAATTGCTTGGTCTGCTGTATGATTGCTCATATTACGCAAACCTGTAAATATATCCTGCACTGACAGGGTATTACCATTCTGGCATACATATAATTTATTAAGTGTGTCACCAGACAATTTTCTCTGGATGATAATTTTAGTCATCCACTCAGTAGTTGGGTGATCCACCTCTTTACTGAAAGAATTCATCAGTGACTCAAGCTGAAAACTAAAGTCTTGTAAAGAGTCAACTGATTGCTCTGGTGAAGATAAATTTAATAATTGGTGCACAAGGTTTATAATAGTCTTCTCATTGTCAGCACTTACTTTAGAAGGCTGTTGTGAGCAATTGTGACCATTACTTGTGTTGCTTAAGGCTTCTTGCTTAGCCTCAGCTTTGATTACAGCTTCGGCTGCTGCTGCAGCATTAGCTTTATCATTTTCTGGTTCAGATTCACTGATCATTGCAGTTTCACTTGTTTCATCGGCAGCTTCATCTGTTTCTCTGGGTTCTGGTGTTAAGCTAGTTAATTCAGTAGCATTATGTATCGAACTTATAGAATCCAGGGAACATTGAGAAGAGTGGTCTGAAATTTGATCAGACTCTGTAAACAAATCATCGCATGAAGCGGTATTAGATGAGAGGTTAGAAAATGAAAGTTGAACTTCAGTTGTTGATCCTGTATAGTGATCAGTATTGATTAGAGGATTCTCCTCGTCTTGATGTAGCTCCAGTATTTCATCTGAGCTGTGTGCTTGCTCGGTTGTAGTTTTTCTACAAAAACGTTCTATCCAATCCGGATCATTTTGTTTCGCAAGCACTCTTTTATAGTGATCTAGCTTTTCTTGAATGGTATCTTTATATTCATCAAGATCATATTCGATCTGACTTAATTCGTCTGGGTCAGTATTACTGCTAAAGAGTTTGTCTTTATAAGCCTCGATGGTCTCCTTCACCTGGACGTATTTTTCGTTAGCTGCCTCTGTGTAGAGGTTGAACTCAAAGAAGTCAATTGGATTGTTTTCTAAACAGTTGTCGCAGTCGTTAAGTCGTCTTGATAGGTACTTTTGGAGACTTCTCAAGATAATACTGATTCTCTTTAATATTTCAGGGGTATCCATTCTGGATGTAAATTTGAGCCTTATAAGGCTTATATAGCTAGTAGTATAGCTATGGTGTCTGCTCCTTAATGCAGAACAGGTATAATTATTTACAGCCTGATAGGGCTTGTGTAGCTAGTGGTATAGTTATGTTGTCTGCTCCTTGATGCAGAGCAGGTATAAGTATTGACAGCCTAATATTCTTGAGGCTGGTTGCAATTTACCTCATTTAGAGGTTAGCTACCTACCTAATAATAAGCAACTAAGATTTGAGTGGTACCTTAGTCTCACTACAGGTGTTCCTCAGCTTAGCTCTTCTGAATCAGCCTCGGATGGGTAGCAGACTTACAGTAACACTCAAAGACATACATAGAAATATGCAATAAAATAATTACACAATAAATGGATAATCCCACCCTTGATAGGGTCAGCACAAAAGAATAATATATGTCAGTAACTAGCTCAAGCCTAGTCGTGAGAATTTCTACTTGAGAAACTACAACTATATTTAGTCTGTGCTTGTGCCAAATTCAACACAATCACAGACTAAATTGCTACCTACTGAAGGTTGGCAAAGATTATATTATGGTGCAGTAATGTGCAAATAATTGTGCTGTGTTTTTGGGTTTTTTGTATTTTATTGTTTATATACACTTGTGTAATTATGTGTATAAGAAATTAAATGAACACAAAGGAATTAATTGTGTTTGGCAAGTATTCTACTGCCGTAAATATTATCTAACTCCTGAATGTACTCCTAATTGTGGAATAAAATATTATCAGGGTTAGTAATGATTAACTAGTATGAGATCAGTAATTTATATTAGTATACTGGATCCCTAAATGTTAATGATCCACTGACTTGAGTGAAGCAGTAACTTTAACATGGATTCAGGCTATAATGGACAGTCTGCTGACAGCCATATATTGAAACATTGGTATAGCCTAAATGGTTAACACTTAATTGGTGTTAGTGATTAATATAAGGTTATGAGCTGTTGCTCTTGGTGACCTAAGGGTTCTACTTCAGTATGAAGTGTAGGTCTAAATGTTGTGGGTAATTGGCTATGACCCACTAAAGCTACGTATAAGGTAGCTGTTAGTGTGATCTAGGCTAACTGGTGTGTTATACTGTTAGTTGACACAATTAATTAAATAGTTAGTCTAGCTTCTATCACACAAGGATTAGTTATTAATGGTTAATATTTTAATTATAAATTTAATGCCTATCCGGTTCGAAGAGGACCATAATGTGGGATATTTGGGTTTGATTCTGAATAATTAATAATTAAAGTAGTAAATTAAATTACGAAGGACCACCCGCTTTTAAAGTAAAGAGGGAAACTGAGAATTTCAGATCATTAGATAAAATTCTAGAGAAAACCAGTGACTATGGATATGACTAGAAAGTATGATCATAAGAATAATTAATGGGCTGTATTATTAAAAAAACAAACCTCAAACACCTACATTGGGGGGTTATTACTGGAGGTCAGTACGTCCAGGAATCAGTGTGGTTCGTTCACTAATTCAATTAATAATAATCTAATCCTATAAATAATGCTGAACATAATATTGTTCATATAAGGAAGAACATGAATATGAGCATAGTAATGAGTTACAGTAAATCACACATTATGTTGAACATTCTGAATGTATCAAATTGCTAAAATATAGGAAAAAAGAAATAAGCCTTAGCTTGTAGTAGGTTCCTTTAGATAACTCTGGAAGTCCTCTTAATCTCCAAGTCTGGTACATTGACGAATGGCACGATTAACATGGAGAAGGCAGCATGAGGAATCCGTCTCTCAAGCTGCAAGATAAATAACTACCAGTAGCAATTGATTTAACTACTCAATTCATATTCAAGATTATTGATATCTACAGATAGAATTCTAATCACCTGTTATTAGGTGTTATCTTGCCGCGTGACGTGCAATCACCCCGCTATTAATAAACTTATAAATGATGCATCAAATAAAAAGTACTTAGCTGTGGGCACTGTATAAGTATTAAGATTGCCGTAATTTCGCATCCCAGGCTCCGGTGAACCTATCTTGGATTGATGCGTTTCAAGCTGGCTGATCACGTGTCGTCAGGAACCAAGTCTCGGGGTCCCGTATTTAACACCAGCCCTAGTTGAAGATACTATCTGCAAGGTCGTTCACGCCTCACAGTGGCGGCTTTCATCTGTGGATGGACACACGTGTCCTATTTGCTGGACACTGGCGTCCTTTGTGAGTACGTTAAGCGCAGGTCTGCCTCTCTTCGGTTCCCCACGTGTACTGAGGATGGCGTCCCTCTACCCACGCTGAGTCGACGTTCATTACACAAATTATTGGCATGAACATTAATATTTCTCGCATTCGCGCTTGAAACTCTAAAGACTGGACGGGTTTATTATTTAGAGGAACGAAATATTATTATTTAACTATTTAAGAATAGTAAATATATAAGGGAGAGGAATTAATGTCTCCCCATGGCATTCATTGATGACGTTAACACTATCGCAAGGTAGACGGTATAATTCTAACGCTCTATTCGGCTTTTAGTTAGAGAACAATTCGTCTGCAATCAGTTGTCATACAGAATGTTTTAATTATGGAGAATCGTATTTAATTCTCACACAAATTGTATATAATGTGTTTTACTGTAAAGAAATCTGACGCAATACTGGCGTCAGGTGACGTGAGAATTCTAGCCTAATGCACAGATGAATTATTAGTACAGGAGAATTCTACGAGTTGTTAATTTTACTTACTACAATATTAATATGATTAGTAATAAGTAATGATAATACAACAGTGCTGTATTCGATGTTGGAAATATCCAACATCCACTGCTATGCAGAGGATTCACGTGACAATAGGGGTATGCTGTGATAAAATACCAGGGATATATTGCTTGGTGAATCTACAACCAGTTTTTATTTTAACATATCAACACAGAAGCGCTTATTGTAAAAAAATAGTAATTGAATAATAAAGCAAAATTAAATATTAACATAAATATAAAACTGGAGCCTTAGATGAATGTAGGAGTCTAGGATCTCCTTTGCTGTTAGTCAATGTCTCTCGTTTGGGGAGAAATTGGAACTTATTGCAAGGTGAAGGCTGCTGCCATCGTCTCTGCCAAATTAGTGTGCTTTAGTGCTATAATTACTATTATATATTAGTGGCATGTACATTAGTAGTTTATATATTACTGGCATATATATAAGTGGTATACATTTATGTTTTTTATATTATTAGTATATATATAAGGTTATGAATAAATGGAGCAAAGTCACTGACACTTAAATATCCTAGACTTGATAATGACATTAGAATGCATAAAGTAACCTATCGCACTTAAATTCTTGAATTTATGTCACGCAAATTTACTTAAATGTTGACTAATAAGCAGCAAATATCTAGACATCAGTTAACCGAGTGTTTATCTGGTTGCCTAAAATCTAACCACCTCTGTCCCCACTTAAACTTTTTTTCAGTAATTTTTTATCATACTGGGATCCAATGCAATAAATTAAGATTACTTAAGGTTCTGGTAAGAAGAGAGAGAGATACTGGTAGTGTGCTGTTTACTGTGGCTTCATTTCACTATTTTCCCTTCCTCACTTTTATTTCGTGAGTTTATGATCGCAGCAAGTAAATACAAGGTCACAGCATGTTAAAACAACACTACTCTCTTTTTGTATTCTTAAGCCAGCACATGGATCTCTTAATAACTATGAAACATTAGTTTTGGGGGAGCTTCCTTCTATGCCTGCGGAGGTAATGTTTACATTGTGGTTACATTGTAGTCCGGGGTCTAGTTGGCTGCAACATACAGTTACTCCTTTACAATGAAGAGAATGGTTTTACATCTCGCTATGACTATAAACAATATCTCATTTGGCAACCATATAAAAGAGATATATGTACAACACTTTAATATTTTTTACTATTGAAGATATATTTTTTAATTAGAAAAGATTGGAATATTGTCATGATTTGACTGCAAGATCGCTCCTAATATATCTGGTGTTATGAGTTTTGGTGCAGTGAGAGCCTCGTGGATCTGTTATGTCTTATGTAACAATGGCTTATATTATACAGTTATTAGTCTTAAAGAAATATTATTTTCATATAGAGTAACATTTAGAAATATTATTTATAATACTCGTTTTTTTATTATATATATGATATAAATGATAAGTAACATTATTGTCACTAAATTTAAATGTTGTGTGTGATATATATATGTATGTTGACAGAGTGTTGGAGATGCAGTCATCTGGGGTCCTGAGGAAGTTGCAGGAAGATTGGGCGCCACGCAACATGGATAATTGTAACCAGCTCCACACGGAGCCCATCCAATTGAAAATCTTGTTCACGGTATATCTGGTGCTCTGTAGTGGCATGGTCATCAGTGTCCTCGTTCTCATTGGCGAGATCTTTATCGCCAGACTCATGAAAGCTCCCAAACCATGAGAACACAAATTCCAGCGTCTTACACTACTTACACGGCAAAGCCATTTAGGGTATTCCGCGTAACTCACGTAACTACCAAAAACTGGGTCAACCTTCGCACATGAGTTTGTCATTATAACTTGAACATTTAAGCAAACTAATTATTGCAGTGTAAAACACTACAAAACAAAGTACTACTACACTCGCATAGCATATCCATTTGCTGAAACTAGTTCCGGATTTCGCAACATAAATACTCTGCAAGACATGACCAATTGTCTAATGCTTTGATTGTTCCTTTGTCAGAAAACGCTCAGCAAATTGATTGGGAGAAGGCTTCTTCAATAACGAATTATATAATCAGTTTAAATAAGAACATTAATGAATCTGCTTTACAGATTACAAAATCATGTAATTTGAACATAAGCAGTGGTTTGTATAATTTGGTTTGATTTGATAATTTTGATTGATCAGTTAAACGGCAATTTGAGTAGGATCATTGATACACATTTATCTCACTAATACCTTAATAATATCACATTATCTCATTATTGGCATTGTACCTCACCTTACCTCTTTCATGCTTATATATTCACACCCACTGAACTGTAAACCAATTCTTCTGAAGATGTATTATTAAATACCAACGAACTTAACGAATTTTCTGTCTTAATTCTTTCTTCGTGGTCTGACATTGTCGAAGTTTTTATCACGTGTTAATTTCTTCATGATTTACACACACACACACACACACACACAAACACACACATGTTAGTTAGTTATGAGGAAAGGCTGCGGGAAATGTACCTCACGACACTGGAAGACAGAAGAGTAAGGGGGGACATGATCACAACCTACAAAATCCTCAGGGGAATCGACCGGGTAAACAAGGATGAACTATTCAACACTGGTGGGACGCGAACAAGGGGACACAGGTGGAAGCTGAGTACCCAAATGAGCCACAGAGACGTTAGAAAGAACTTTTTCAGTGTCAGAGTAGTTAGTAAATGGAATGCATTAGGAAGTGATGTGGTGGAGGCTGACTCCATACACAGTTTCAAATGTAGATATGATAGAGCCCAGTAGGCTCAGGAATCTGTACACCAGTTGATTGACGGTTGAGAGGCGGGACCAAAGAGCCAGAGCTCAACCCCCGCAAGCACAATTAGGTGAGTACAATTAGGTGAGTACACACACACACTGTGAGTCTGTGTGTGGAATCAACACACAGTTGAATCAACAACCTAGGTCGTTGACAACATTATTTGGAGAACCTATGGCGATTCCACGACCCAGAGATGGCTTCTTAAATCTTGCTGGAATCAACCTAACTGAGGACCAAATCACTCTCTTAAATCTGGGTATAAACTGTCACGTTATGTCCAGACCAAGTGAGATGACCCAAAAAGTAGAGTTGGAAATCCTTTTGGACGACATATTCGACCTCGGGAAGCAAAAGAAGGTTACCAGTAAAGACACCTTGCAAGCAGAACTTATTGCAGAAGGAGGAAAGATTCAAGGTAACTATAAAAGCACCATACTGTCCCCCGAACTCAAAGCAACAGCTAAGAGCATTCGCGAGAACAAGGAGATAGTCGTCAGACGAGGTGACAAGTCGCCAATATACGTTATTTTTAAGAAAGACGAATATCTGGCAAAAATGAACTTATACTCTCTGACCAAACTAAATTCCAAAGGGTAACGAAGGACACTACAGCCGAATTGAAAATGAAGGTAAACAGATTGATCGAAACTGTGAACGCCAAGAAATCCGGACTCCACCTGCTAAAAGTTGTTGGGGAATACAAACCTGGGTATGCCTATGGAAATGTCAAGACCCACAAGCCTGGAAAGCCACTTCGGCCAATCATCAGCCAGATACCCACAACCACATACAGACTGGCTAAGCCACTGAATGGCTTGCTGACTCCTTATGTATCTTGCTTGTACTTTCTGCTTGAAGTCTCCCAAGGAATTCGTTGACTTACTGGGGGGAGCACGGACCATGGGGATAAGTTCCTTGTTAGATGTAGTCACTATTTACCAACGTACCTGTGGATGAAACAATGAGGATGATAGCAGACAGAGTGTATCGTGACCTGGCTTGCACTCCTCTTGACATACCAGGAAAAATACTGAGGAAACTACTCCAAGGCTGCATTAAAGAGACCCCCTACATGAGCCCAGATGGGCACTTGTATAAGCAAGTAGATGGAATCGCCATGGGTTCTACCCTAGGTGTCCTGTTTGCGAACTTCTACATGAGTACCATCGAGCAGAGGGTCTAAGTTTACATGGACTTGAAACCCGCCATATACTGCAGGTATGTTGACGACATTTTTATGCAGGTACCTGATGCCAGATGTCTGCAGCAGCTGAGGGAGGAATTTGAGCAAAATTCTGTGTTGATTTTCACTTATGAGATGGAGAATAATGGGAAGCTGCCCTTTCTGGATGTAACAGTCACGGAAAGGAGCGGAGGCTTCCACACTGCAGTCTACACAAAGGGAACAATCATAGGAATGTGCCTCAATGCCAATAGTGACTGACCAGACAGGTACAAGAGGAGTGTCGTCAACGCTTACATCGACCGTGCTCTCAACCACAGCTCAAGATGGAAGCAAGTCGATGAAGAACTTTGTAGGGTAAGGCAGGTCCTATTCAACAACGGCTTCACCTACGGTTTTGTTGAAGATATCATAAAAAAAAGGTGAAACGCCCAGCAACCTCTGAAGAGTCAACCAACAAAACACTTGTATCCCCTATTAGACTATTTTACAATAACTTCTTTTCGGCGGCTTATAAAACGAAGGAAAGGGTTCTGAAAGATATTGTTGAAAGGAACGTTATCCTTACAGACAAAAATCTGAAAATGCAATTGACAATGTACTATATAACCAAAAAAAACGACCAGTCTACTCATGAAAAACTCCCCAGACACCAAGCATAACGCCTTGAAGGAAACCAACGTCGTCTGTGCCTTTAAATGCCTACTTGGGGAACTCCCCAAAGAGCTCAGTATATAGGCAAGACAACAACGTCTATTTCAAGGCGAAAAACAATGCATAAACAACAGGGTTCCATCAAGGAACATATAATCTCTTCTCACAACCAGAACATCACCAGAGAAACCTTAATAAAAAACACATAAATCATCGATAGGTACAACGATAGCAGGCGACTCGACATCAGCGAGGCATTACACATCAAAAAGCCAACATCAGCAATCGACAGCCAATTAATGCACAACTATATTCTATCCACTTCAAGACCCCGAACCAAGATGGAACCAGCAAGAGGAAGTATGGGCCAATAGGCCTCCTGGAATTACTTTCATTCTTATGTTCTCATATCCAAGTTATATCCATTGTTTCGTGTTCAGTCTTGTGTTTATCACAAGTTTATTCAAGTCACCGAAAACTTTTGTACCATATCAACTCACCCAATAGAGTATAAGTACGATGAATTTGTGTGTAAATTAAGTCTTTGAAAGTGTAATAAGCCATTGCGAAACGCGTTCAGGCGTCAGATCATAAATAAAAATGAATTTTGGAGAATTGATATTTCCATTACCACCGACAGTGAAGAAAAACAAAAGAAATATTAAAAAAATTCATGTTAGAATTTTTAATCTTACCTTTTCGGTCATATTCCACAACATATATATACATATATATATATATATATATATATATATATATATATATATATATATATATATATATATATATATATATATATATATATATATATATATATATATATATATATATATATATGACGGCGGCCTCCCTCGCGTGCCCCCCCTCCACCACCCCCGCCCGCCATCTTCTCCCACCCCGCTACCTGCGACCGACCAAGCCAGCCGCCCATCATATATATATATATATATATATATATATATATATATATATATATATGTATATATATATATATATATTTATATATATATATATATATATTTATATATATATATATATATATATATATATATATATATATATATATATATATATATATATATATATACGCAAACAAGCCTGAATGGTCCCCAGGACTATATACAACTGAAAACTCACACCCCAGAAGTGACTCGAACCCATACTCCCACAACTGGTATGTACAGGGACGCCTTAATCCGCTTGACCATCACGACCGGACAAAAGGAAGTGATAGCCGAGGCTATATGAACCACTTCCCCGCCGGCACTCGGATGGTAATCTTGGGCATAGCATTTTATCAAATCACCTCATTCTTTGGGGCACACGTGAGGAACACAAATGCAAACAAGCCTGAATGGTCCCCAGGACTATATACAACTGAAAACTCACACCCCAGAAGTGACTCGAACCCATACTCCCACAACTGGTATGTACAGGGACGCCTTAATCCGCTTGACCATCACGACCGGACAAAAGGAAGTGATAGCCGAGGCTATATGAACCACTTCCCCGCCGGCACTCGGATGGTAATCTTGGGCATAGCATTTTATCAAATCACCTCATTCTTTGGGGCACACGTGAGGAACACAAATGCAAACAAGCCTGAATGGTCCCCAGGACTATATACAACTGAAAACTCACACCCCAGAAGTGACTCGAACCCATACTCCCACAACTGGTATGTACAGGGACGCCTTAATCCGCTTGACCATCACGACCGGACAAAAGGAAGTGATAGCCGAGGCTATATGAACCACTTCCCCGCCGGCACTCGGATGGTAATCTTGGGCATAGCATTTTATCAAATCACCTCATTCTTTGGGGCACACGTGAGGAACACAAATGCAAACAAGCCTGAATGGTCCCCAGGACTATATACAACTGAAAACTCACACCCCAGAAGTGACTCGAACCCATACTCCCACAACTGGTATGTACAGGGACGCCTTAATCCGCTTGACCATCACGACCGGACAAAAGGAAGTGATAGCCGAGGCTATATGAACCACTTCCCCGCCGGCACTCGGATGGTAATCTTGGGCATAGCATTTTATCAAATCACCTCATTCTTTGGGGCACACGTGAGGAACACAAATGCAAACAAGCCTGAATGGTCCCCAGGACTATATACAACTGAAAACTCACACCCCAGAAGTGACTCGAACCCATACTCCCACAACTGGTATGTACAGGGACGCCTTAATCCGCTTGACCATCACGACCGGACAGAAGGAAGTGATAGCCGAGGCTATATGAACCACTTCCCCGCCGGCACTCGGATGGTAATCTTGGGCATAGCATTTTATCAAATCACCTCATTCTTTGGGGCACACGTGAGGAACACAAATGCAAACAAGCCTGAATGGTCCCCAGGACTATATACAACTGAAAACTCACACCCCAGAAGTGACTCGAACCCATACTCCCACAACTGGTATGTACAGGGACGCCTTAATCCGCTTGACCATCACGACTGGACAAAAGGAAGTGATAGCCGAGGCTATATGAACCACTTCCCCGCCGGCACTCGGATGGTAATCTTGAGCATAGCATTTTATCAAATCACCTCATTCTTTGGGGCACACGTGAGGAACACAAATGCAAACAAGCCTGAATGGTCCCCAGGACTATATACAACTGAAAACTCACACCCCAGAAGTGACTCGAACCCATACTCCCACAACTGGTATGTACAGGGACGCCTTAATCCGCTTGACCATCACGACCGGACAAAAGGAAGTGATAGCCGAGGCTATATGAACCACTTCCCCGCCGGCACTCGGATGGTAATCTTGGGCATAGCATTTTATCAAATCACCTCATTCTTTGGGGCACACGTGAGGAACACAAATGCAAACAAGCCTGAATGGTCCCCAGGACTATATACAACTGAAAACTCACACCCCAGAAGTGACTCGAACCCATACTCCCACAACTGGTATGTACAGGGACGCCTTAATCCGCTTGACCATCATGACCGGACAAAAGGAAGTGATAGCCGAGGCTATATGAACCACTTCCCCGCCGGCACTCGGATGGTAATCTTGGGCATAGCATTTTATCAAATCACCTCATTCTTTGGGGCACACGTGAGGAACACAAATGCAAACAAGCCTGAATGGTCCCCAGGACTATATACAACTGAAAACTCACACCCCAGAAGTGACTCGAACCCATACTCCCACAACTGGTATGTACAGGGACGCCTTAATCCGCTTGACCATCACGACCGGACAAAAGGAAGTGATAGCCGAGGCTATATGAACCACTTCCCCGCCGGCACTCGGATGGTAATCTTGGGTATAGCATTTTATCAAATCACCTCATTCTTTGGGGCACACGTGAGGAACACAAATGCAAACAAGCCTGAATGGTCCCCAGGACTATATTCCTCACGTGTGCCCCAAAGAATGAGGTGATTTGATAAAATGCTATGCCCAAGATTACCATCCGAGTGCCGGCGGGGAAGTGGTTCATATAGCCTCGGCTATCACTTCCTTTTGTCCGGTCGTGATGGTCAAGCGGATTAAGGCGTCCCTGTACATACCAGTTGTGGGAGTATGGGTTCGAGTCACTTCTGGGGTGTGAGTTTTCAGTTGTATATAGTCCTGGGGACCATTCAGGCTTGTTTGCATTTGTGTTCCTCACGTGTGCCCCAAAGAATGAGGTGATTTGATAAAATGCTATGCCCAAGATTACCATCCGAGTGCCGGCGGGGAAGTGGTTCATATAGCCTCGGCTATCACTTCCTTTTGTCCGGTCGTGATGGTCAAGCGGATTAAGGCGTCCCTGTACATACCAGTTGTGGGAGTATGGGTTCGAGTCACTTCTGGGGTGTGAGTTTTCAGTTGTATATAGTCCTGGGGACCATTCAGGCTTGTTTGCATTTGTGTTCCTCACGTGTGCCCCAAAGAATGAGGTGATTTGATAAAATGCTATGCCCAAGATTACCATCCGAGTGCCGGCGGGGAAGTGGTTCATATAGCCTCGGCTATCACTTCCTTTTGTCCGGTCGTGATGGTCAAGCGGATTAAGGCGTCCCTGTACATACCAGTTGTGGGAGTATGGGTTCGAGTCACTTCTGGGGTGTGAGTTTTCAGTTGTATATAGTCCTGGGGACCATTCAGGCTTGTTTGCATTTGTGTTCCTCACGTGTGCCCCAAAGAATGAGGTGATTTGATAAAATGCTATGCCCAAGATTACCATCCGAGTGCCGGCTAGGAAGTGGTTCATATAGCCTCGGCTATCACTTCCTTTTGTCCGGTCGTGATGGTCAAGCGGATTAAGGCGTCCCTGTACATACCAGTTGTGGGAGTATGGGTTCGAGTCACTTCTGGGGTGTGAGTTTTCAGTTGTATATAGTCCTGGGGACCATTCAGGCTTGTTTGCATTTGTGTTCCTCACGTGTGCCCCAAAGAATGAGGTGATTTGATAAAATGCTATGCCCAAGATTACCATCCGAGTGCCGGCGGGGAAGTGGTTCATATAGCCTCGGCTATCACTTCCTTTTGTCCGGTCGTGATGGTCAAGCGGATTAATTAAGGCGTCCCTGTACATACCAGTTGTGGGAGTATGGGTTCGAGTCACTTCTGGGGTGTGAGTTTTCAGTTGTATATAGTCCTGGGGACCATTCAGGCTTGTTTGCATTTGTGTTCCTCACGTGTGCCCCAAAGAATGAGGTGATTTGATAAAATGCTATGCCCAAGATTACCATCCGAGTGCCGGCGGGGAAGTGGTTCATATAGCCTCGGCTATCACTTCCTTTTGTCCGGTCGTGATGGTCAAGCGGATTAAGGCGTCCCTGTACATACCAGTTGTGGGAGTATGGGTTCGAGTCACTTCTGGGGTGTGAGTTTTCAGTTGTATATAGTCCTGGGGACCATTCAGGCTTGTTTGCATTTGTGTTCCTCACGTGTGCCCCAAAGAATGAGGTGATTTGATAAAATGCTATGCCCAAGATTACCATCCGAGTGCCGGCGGGGAAGTGGTTCATATAGCCTCGGCTATCACTTCCTTTTGTCCGGTCGTGATGGTCAAGCGGATTAAGGCGTCCCTGTACATACCAGTTGTGGGAGTATGGGTTCGAGTCACTTCTGGGGTGTGAGTTTTCAGTTATATATATATACACATATGCCCAAGATTACTATCCGAGTGCCGGCGGTGGGGTGGTTCAAATAGCCTCGGCTATCACCTCATTATGTCCGGTCGTGATTGTCAAGTGGATTAAGGCGTCTTGTACATACCAGTTGCGTTGCTTCTGGGAGTATGGATTCGAGTCACTTCTGGGGTGTGAGTTTTCAGTTGCATATTGTCCTGGGGACCATTCAGGCTTGTTCGCATTTGTGTTCCTCACGTGTGCCCCAAAGAATGAGGTGATTTGGTAAAATGCTATGCCCAAGATTACTATCCGAGTGCCGGCGGTGGGGTGGTTCAAATAGCCTCGGCTATCACCTCATTATGTCCGGTCGTGATGGTCAAGTGGATTAAGGCGTCTTGTACATACCAGTTGCGTTGCTTCTGGGAGTATGGGTTCGAGTCACTTCTGGGGTGTGAGTTTTCAGTTGCATATTGTCCTGGGGACCATTCAGGCTTGTTCGCATTTGTGTTCCTCACGTGTGCCCCAAAGAATGAGGTGATTTGGTAAAATGCTATGCCCAAGATTACTATCCGAGTGCCGGCGGTGGGGTGGTTCAAATAGCTTCGGCTATCACCTCATTATGTCCGGTCGTGATGGTCAAGTGGATTAAGGCGTCTTGTACATACCAGTTGCGTTGCTTCTGGGAGTATGGGTTCGAGTCACTTCTGGGGTGTGAGTTTTCAGTTGCATATTGTCCTGGGGACCATTCAGGCTTGTTCGCATTTGTGTTCCTCACGTGTGCCCCAAAGAATGAGGTGATTTGGTAAAATGCTATGCCCAAGATTACTATCCGAGTGCCGGCGGTGGGGTGGTTCAAATAGCCTCGGCTATCACCTCATTATGTCCGGTCGTGATGGTCAAGTGGATTAAGGCGTCTTGTACATACCAGTTGCGTTGCTTCTGGGAGTATGGGTTCGAGTCACTTCTGGGGTGTGAGTTTTCAGTTGCATATTGTCCTGGGGACCATTCAGGCTTGTTCGCATATATATATATATATATATATATATATATATATATATATATATATATATATATATATATATATATATATATATATATATATATATATATATATATATATATACACTGAGGGAGGACGGAGAGGGGGACGGACATGTGGTGAGCAAGGTCCTACACTTGAACCAATTTCAACGAGGATCACGATGCCTGAGCCAGCCAAGACTTGACCTGTGTAGGTATGAATACCTGCTGAAGGCCCCGGGGGTGACAAGAAGAACCGTATCTCCTTCATTCCAACACTATGAACGTAGAAAGGTGCGTTGTCTGAGCCTTGTGTATGGCGAGGCAGGTACAGTGTATGGGTGAGGGTGAGGGGAGGGTCGTCGCCGTCTCAGTGCCGCCACCCACCTGCCCCCAGGCGGGGTACGGGGGGAATGGGGGAGGCTCTCGAGCTGCCTACAGTGATGTTAGTGGAAAGTTAGTGCGTTCATAAGCAAATCGGTGAGTGTAGTGTTAAAAACAAAGTGCACTAGTGATTTCCACGAGTGTTGATAGTGTGTAACAAGTGTGACGGCGGCCTCCCTCGCGTGCCCCCCCTCCACCACCCCCGCCCGCCATCTTCTCCCACCCCGCTACCTGCGACCGACCAAGCCAGCCGCCCATCAACACACAGCCTACCCACACACGGTGCCCAGGCCATGCCCAACCCCCCCAGGAGGGTAATGCTTGCCGTGTTACTCTCCACCTGGGAAGGAGAGGGTGCACTCAGTGGTCAGCCAGGCGTCATCCCAGCAAACAATTTTAGGTTGCCACAATATATCTGGAAAGTATTTGAAAGGATTGGAAACGTTTGTTTTATCGTATCAGATACGATATTGTGTGTGGACTTAAATAGGTTTCCAAAACTTATAACCAAAACCTACGTATCTAACAATAATTTGAGATGTTGTGGGAACTTTACAATCCTAACCTGAATCATTCATAATCCATTCATATACCAATATGAATCTCTTATGAAAGGTTTGAGCCTATAATCTGAACCCTTTTCACATCTTTGTGTTTAAAGATAAATTTCTTGAAATTAAATTATATTTTATATTATATTATTTTTATTATATTTTATATTATATTATTATTTTCAATTTAAATATTAAAACCAATTTAAGGGTAAAAAAATCTAATAATTTATATTTCTTTTATTATTTACTAACAATTATAATTATTTACTAACGGAGAGAGGGGAGGCTGTACGGCGGAGAGTGGCGGCTGTGGCGGACAGTGGCGGATAGTGGTGGCTGGCGGACAGTGGCGGCGGGCGGACAGTGGCGGCGGCGGGCGGACAGTGGCGGCGGGCGGACAGTGGCGGCGGTGGTGGATAGTGGCGGCGGGCGGACAGTGGCGGCGGTGGCGGATAGTGGCGGCGGGCGGACAGTGGCGGCGGGCGGACAGAGGCGGCGGTGGCGGACAGTGGTTGCGGCGGGCGAACAGTGGCGGCGACGGGCGGACAGTGGTGGCGGCGGGCGGGCAGTGGTGGCGGCGGCGGGCGGACAGTGGTGGCGGCGGGCGGACAGTGGTAGCGGCGGGCGGACAGTGGTGGCGGCGGGCGGACAGTGGTGGCGGCGGGCGGACAGTGGTGGCGGCGGGCGGACAGTGGTGGCGGTGGCAGACAGTGGTGGCGGTGGCAGACAGTGGTGGCGGTGGCAGACAGTGGTGGCGGTGGCAGACAGTGGTGGCGGTGGCAGACAGTGGTGGCGATGGCAGACAGTGGTGGCGGTGGCGGACAGTAGTGGCGGTGGCGGATAGTGGCAGCGGGCGGACAGTGGCGGCGGGCGGACAGTGGCGGCGGTGGCGGATAGTGGCGGCGGGCGGACAGTGGCGGCGGGCGGACAGTGGCGGCGGTGGTGGATAGTGGCGGCGGGCGTACAGTGGCGGCGGTGGCGGATAGTGGCGGCGGGCGGACAGTGGCGGCGGTGGCGGATAGTGGCGGCGGGCGGACAGTGGTGGAGGCGGGCGGACAGTGGTGGCGGCGGGCGGACAGTGGTGGCGGCGGGCGGACAGTGGTGGCGGCGGGCGGACAGTGGTGGCGGTGGCAGACAGTGGTGGCGGTGGCAGACAGTGGTGGCGGTGGCAGACAGTGGTGGCGGTGGCAGACAGTGGTGGCGATGGTAGACAGTGGTGGCGGTGGCGGACAGTAGTGGCGGTGGCGGATAGTGGCAGCGGGCGGACAGTGGCGGCGGGCGGACAGTGGCGGCGGTGGCGGATAGTGGCGGCGGGCGGACAGTGGCGGCGGGCGGACAGTGGCGGCGGTGGTGGATAGTGGCGGCGGGCGGACAGTGGCGGCGGTGGCGGATAGTGGCGGCGGGCGGACAGTGGCGGCGGTGGCGGATAGTGGCGGCGGGCGGACAGTGGTGGAGGCGGGCGGACAGTGGTGGCGGTGGGCGGACAGTGGTGGCGGCGGGCGGACAGTGGTGGCGGCGGGCGGACAGTGGTGGCGGTGGCAGACAGTGGTGGCGGTGGCAGACAGTGGTGGCGGTGGCAGACAGTGGTGGCGGTGGCAGACAGTGGTGGCGATGGCAGACAGTGGTGGCGGTGGCGGACAGTAGTGGCGGTGGCGGATAGTGGCAGTGGGCGGACAGTGGCGGCGGGCGGACAGTGGCGGCGGTGGCGGATAGTGGCGGCGGGCGGACAGTGGCGGCGGTGGCGGGTAGTGGCGGCGGGCGGACAGTGGCGGCGGTGGCGGATAGTGGCGGCGGGCGGACAGTGGCAGCGGGCGGACAGTGGCGGCGGTGGCGGATAGTGGCGGCGGGCGGACAGTGGCGGTGGCGGATAGTGGCGGCGGGCGGACAGTGGCGGCGGGCGGACAGTGGCGGCGGTGGCGGATAGTGGCGGCGGGCGGACAGTGGCGGCGGTGGCGGATAGTGGCGGCGGGCGGACAGTGGCGGCGGTGGCGGATAGTGGCGGCGGGCGGACAGTGGCAGCGGGCGGACAGTGGCGGCGGTGGCGGATAGTGGCGGCGGGCGGACAGTGACGGTGGCGGATAGTGGCGGCGGGCGGACAGTGGCGGCGGGCGGACAGTGGCGGCGGTGGCGGATAGTTGCGGCGGGCGGACAGTGGCGGCGGTGGCGGATAGTGGCGGCGGGCGGACAGTGGCAGCGGGCGGACAGTGGCGGCGGTGGCGGATAGTGGCGGCGGGCGGACAGTGGCGGCGGGCGGACAGTGGCGGCGGTGGCGGATAGTGGCGGCGGGCGGACAGTGGCGGCGGTGGCGGATAGTGGCGGCGGGCGGACAGTGGCAGCGGGCGGACAGTGGCGGCGGTGGCGGATAGTGGCGGCGGGCGGACAGTGGCAGCGGGCGGAGAGTGGCGGCGGTGGCGGATAGTGGCGGCGGGCGGACAGTGGCGGTGGCGGATAGTGGCGGCGGGCGGACAGTGGCGGCGGGCGGAGAGTGGCGGCGGTGGCGGATAGTGGCGGCTGTGGCGGATAGTGGCGGCGGGCGGACCGTGGCGGCTGTGGCGGCGGTGGTGGACAGTGGCGGCGGGCGGACAGTGGCGGCGGCGGGCGGACAGTGGTGGCGGCGGGCGGACAGTGGTGGCGGCGGGCGGACAGTGGTGGCGGCGGGCGGACAGTGGTGGCGGCGGGCGGACAGTGGTGGCGGTGGGCGGACAGTGGTTGCGGTGGCGGACAGTGGTGGCGGTGGCGGACAGTGGTGGCGGACAGTGGCGGCGGTGGCGGACAGTGGCCGCGGTGGCGGTGGCGGACAGTGGCGGCCAGTGGCGGCGGTGGCGGACACTGGCGGCTGTGTCTGGCGGCGGTGGCGGGCGGCGGCGGCTGTGATGAGTGGTGGCGGCTGTGGTGGGTGGTGGCGGCGGTGGTGGTGGGTGGTGGCGGCTGGTGGCAGGTGGTGGTGGTGGCGGCTGGTGGCGGGCGGTGGCATCTGGTGGTGACGGCTGGTGGCAGTGGCAGCTGATGGCGGCTGGTGGTGGCGGTGATGGCGGCTGGTGGTGGCGGCTGGCGGTGGCGGATGTGGCAACGGGCGGTGGCGGCTGATGGCGGGCGGTGGTGGCGGCTGGTGGTGGTGGCAGCTGGAGGCGGCTGGTGGCGGGCGGTGGTGGCGGCTGGTGGTGGTGGCAGCTGGTGGCGGCTGGTGGTGGTGGTGGTGGTAATGGCGGCTGGTGGCGGGCGGTGGCGGGCGGTGGCGGCTTGTGGCGGCTGGTGGTGGCGGCGGTGGTGGGTGGTGGTGGTGGTGGGTGGTGGTGGCGGCTGTGGTGGGTGGTGGCGGTGGTGTCGGCGGCGGCTGTGGTGGGTGGTGGTGGTGGCGGCGGCGGCGGCTGTGGTGGGTGGTGGCGGCTGTGGTGGTGGGTGGTGGTGGCGGTGGTGGGTGGTGGTGGTGGCGGCGGCGGCTGTGGTGGGTGGTGGCGGCTGTGGTGGTGGGTGGTGGCGGCGGTGGTGGTGGGTGGTGGTGGCGGCGGCGGTGATGGGTGGTGGCGGCGGTGGTGGTGGGTGGTGGCGGCTGTGGTGGTGGGTGGTGGCGGCGGTGGTGGTGGGTGGTGGTGGCGGCGGCGGTGATGGGTGGTGGCGGCGGTGGTGGTGGGTGGTGGTGGTGGCGGCAGCGGCTGGTGGTGGTGGGTGGTGGCGGCGGGTGGCGGTGGTGGGTGGTGGTGGCTGGTGGCGGCTGGTGGTGGGTGGTGGCGGTGGGTGGTGTCGGCGGGTGGCGGCTGGTGGTGGGTGGTGGCGGGTGGCGGCTGGTGGCGGGTGGCGGCTGGTGGTGGGTGGTGGCGGGTGGCGGCGGGCGGACAGTGGCGGCGGTGGCGGATAGTGGCGGCGGGCGGACAGTGGTGGAGGCGGGCGGACAGTGGTGGCGGCGGGCGGACAGTGGTGGCGGCGGGCGGACAGTGGTGGCGGCGGGCGGACAGTGGTGGCGGTGGCAGACAGTGGTGGCGGTGGCAGACAGTGGTGGCGGTGGCAGACAGTGGTGGCGGTGGCAGACAGTGGTGGCGATGGTAGACAGTGGTGGCGGTGGCGGACAGTAGTGGCGGTGGCGGATAGTGGCAGCGGGCGGACAGTGGCGGCGGGCGGACAGTGGCGGCGGTGGCGGATAGTGGCGGCGGGCGGACAGTGGCGGCCGGCGGACAGTGGCGGCGGTGGTGGATAGTGGCGGCGGGCGGACAGTGGCGGCGGTGGCGGATAGTGGCGGCGGGCGGACAGTGGCGGCGGTGGCGGATAGTGGCGGCGGGCGGACAGTGGTGGAGGCGGGCGGACAGTGGTGGCGGTGGGCGGACAGTGGTGGCGGCGGGCGGACAGTGGTGGCGGCGGGCGGACAGTGGTGGCGGTGGCAGACAGTGGTGGCGGTGGCAGACAGTGGTGGCGGTGGCAGACAGTGGTGGCGGTGGCAGACAGTGGTGGCGATGGCAGACAGTGGTGGCGGTGGCGGACAGTAGTGGCGGTGGCGGATAGTGGCAGCGGGCGGACAGTGGCGGCGGGCGGACAGTGGCGGCGGTGGCGGATAGTGGCGGCGGGCGGACAGTGGCGGCGGTGGCGGGTAGTGGCGGCGGGCGGACAGTGGCGGCGGTGGCGGATAGTGGCGGCGGGCGGACAGTGGCAGCGGGCGGACAGTGGCGGCGGTGGCGGATAGTGGCGGCGGGCGGACAGTGGCGGTGGCGGATAGTGGCGGCGGGCGGACAGTGGCGGCGGGCGGACAGTGGCGGCGGTGGCGGATAGTGGCGGCGGGCGGACAGTGGCGGCGGTGGCGGATAGTGGCGGCGGGCGGACAGTGGCGGCGGTGGCGGATAGTGGCGGCGGGCGGACAGTGGGCAGCGGGCGGACAGTGGCGGCGGTGGCGGATAGTGGCGGCGGGCGGACAGTGACGGTGGCGGATAGTGGCGGCGGGCGGACAGTGGCGGCGGGCGGACAGTGGCGGCGGTGGCGGATAGTTGCGGCGGGCGGACAGTGGCGGCGGTGGCGGATAGTGGCGGCGGGCGGACAGTGGCAGCGGGCGGACAGTGGCGGCGGTGGCGGATAGTGGCGGCGGGCGGACAGTGGCGGCGGGCGGACAGTGGCGGCGGTGGCGGATAGTGGCGGCGGGCGGACAGTGGCGGCGGTGGCGGATAGTGGCGGCGGGCGGACAGTGGCAGCGGGCGGACAGTGGCGGCGGTGGCGGATAGTGGCGGCGGGCGGACAGTGGCAGCGGGCGGAGAGTGGCGGCGGTGGCGGATAGTGGCGGCGGGCGGACAGTGGCGGTGGCGGATAGTGGCGGCGGGCGGACAGTGGCGGCGGGCGGAGAGTGGCGGCGGTGGCGGATAGTGGCGGCTGTGGCGGATAGTGGCGGCGGGCGGACCGTGGCGGCTGTGGCGGCGGTGGTGGACAGTGGCGGCGGGCGGACAGTGGCGGCGGCGGGCGGACAGTGGTGGCGGCGGGCGGACAGTGGTGGCGGCGGGCGGACAGTGGTGGCGGCGGGCGGACAGTGGTGGCGGCGGGCGGACAGTGGTGGCGGTGGGCGGACAGTGGTTGCGGTGGCGGACAGTGGTGGCGGTGGCGGACAGTGGTGGCGGACAGTGGCGGCGGTGGCGGACAGTGGCCGCGGTGGCGGTGGCGGACAGTGGCGGCCAGTGGCGGCGGTGGCGGACACTGGCGGCTGTGTCTGGCGGCGGTGGCGGGCGGCGGCGGCTGTGATGAGTGGTGGCGGCTGTGGTGGGTGGTGGCGGCGGTGGTGGTGGGTGGTGGCGGCTGGTGGCAGGTGGTGGTGGTGGCGGCTGGTGGCGGGCGGTGGCATCTGGTGGTGACGGCTGGTGGCAGTGGCAGCTGATGGCGGCTGGTGGTGGCGGTGATGGCGGCTGGTGGTGGCGGCTGGCGGTGGCGGATGTGGCAACGGGCGGTGGCGGCTGATGGCGGGCGGTGGTGGCGGCTGGTGGTGGTGGCAGCTGGAGGCGGCTGGTGGCGGGCGGTGGTGGCGGCTGGTGGTGGTGGCAGCTGGTGGCGGCTGGTGGTGGTGGTGGTGGTAATGGCGGCTGGTGGCGGGCGGTGGCGGGCGGTGGCGGCTTGTGGCGGCTGGTGGTGGCGGCGGTGGTGGGTGGTGGTGGTGGTGGGTGGTGGTGGCGGCTGTGGTGGGTGGTGGCGGTGGTGTCGGCGGCGGCTGTGGTGGGTGGTGGTGGTGGCGGCGGCGGCGGCTGTGGTGGGTGGTGGCGGCTGTGGTGGTGGGTGGTGGTGGCGGTGGTGGGTGGTGGTGGTGGCGGCGGCGGCTGTGGTGGGTGGTGGCGGCTGTGGTGGTGGGTGGTGGCGGCGGTGGTGGTGGGTGGTGGTGGCGGCGGCGGTGATGGGTGGTGGCGGCGGTGGTGGTGGGTGGTGGCGGCTGTGGTGGTGGGTGGTGGCGGCGGTGGTGGTGGGTGGTGGTGGCGGCGGCGGTGATGGGTGGTGGCGGCGGTGGTGGTGGGTGGTGGTGGTGGCGGCAGCGGCTGGTGGTGGTGGGTGGTGGCGGCGGGTGGCGGTGGTGGGTGGTGGTGGCTGGTGGCGGCTGGTGGTGGGTGGTGGCGGTGGGTGGTGTCGGCGGGTGGCGGCTGGTGGTGGGTGGTGGCGGGTGGCGGCTGGTGGCGGGTGGCGGCTGGTGGTGGGTGGTGGCGGGTGGCGGCTGGTGGTGGGTGGTGGGTGGTGACGGATGGCGGCGGGTGGCGGCTGGTGGCGGCCAGCTGGGACACACCCTTCACCACTGAAGGTCTGAGCACAACTAACCATGTCTCTCTCACCACCAGAACAGTGTTGCCAGCTCGTGCTCTCAAAATGTCTCTTACTCTCATACTCTTACTCTCAATTACTCTTACTCCCAATCACTCTTACTCCCAATCACTCTTACTCTCAATCACTCTTACTCTCAATCACTCTTACTCTCAATCACTCTTACTCTCATTCTTACTCTTACTCACTCTTACTCTCAATCACTCTTATTCTCATTCTTACTCCTACTCCCAATCACTCTTACTCCCAATCACTCTTACTCTCAATCACTCTTACTCCCAATCACTCTTACTCTCAATCACTCTTACTCTCAATCACTCTTACTCTCAATCCCTCTTACTCTCAATCACTCTTACTCTCACTAACTCTCAATCACTCTTACTCTCACTCTAACTTTCAATCACTCTTACGCACTATTACTCACTCTTACTCTCAGTCATCCTTACTCACTCTCATACTCACTCTTACTCTGTCACTCTTACTCTCTGTCACTCTTACTCTCTGTCACTCTTACTCTCTGTCACTCTTACTCTGTCACTCTTACTCTCTGTCACTCTTACTCTCTGTCACTCTTACTCTCTGTCACTCTTACTCTCTGTCACTCTTACTCTCTGTCACTCTTACTCTCTGTCACTCTTACTCTCTATCACTCTTACTCTCTATCACTCTTACTCTGTCACTCTTACTCACTCTCAGTCACCCTTACCCATTCATACTCACTCTCTCACTCTTACTCTCATACTCTTACTCTCAATTACTCTTACTCTCAATCACTCTTACTCCCAATCACTCCTACTTCCAATCACTCCTACTCCCAATCACTCCTACTCCCAATCACTCTTACTCTCATTCTTACTCTTACTCCCAATCACTCTTACTCTCAATCACTCTTATTCTCATTCTTACTCTTACTCACTCTTACTCTCAATCACTCTTATTCTCATTCTTACTCCTACTCTCACTCTTACTCCTACTCCCAATCACTCTTACTCTCAATCACTCTTACTCCCAATCACTCTTACTCTCAATCACTCTTACTCTCAATCACTCTTACTCTCAATCACTCTTACTCTCAATCACTCTTACTCTCACTAACTCTCAATCACTCTTACTCTCACTCTAACTCTCAATCACTCTTACGCACTATTACTCACTCTTACTCTCAGTCATCCTTACTCATTCTCATACTCACTCTTACTCTCTGTCACTCTTACTCTCTGTCTCTCTTACTCTCTGTCACTCTTACTCTCTGTCACTCTTACTCTCTGTCACTCTTACTCTCTGTCACTCTTACTCTCTGTCACTCTTACTCTCTGTCACTCTTACTCTCTATCACTCTTACTCTCTATCACTCTTACTCTGTCACTCTTACTCACTCTCAGTCACCCTTACCCATTCATACTCACTCTCTCACTCTTACTCTCATACTCTTACTCTCAATTACTCTTACTCTCAATCACTCTTACTCCCAATCACTCCTACTCCCAATCACTCCTACTCCCAATCACTCCTACTCTCAATCACTCCTACTCTCATTCTTACTCTTACTCTTACTCCCAATCACTCTTACTCTCAATCACTCTTATTCTCATTCTTACTCTCACTCTTACTCTTACTCCCAATCACTCTTACTCCCAATCACTCTTACTCTCAATCACTCTTACTCTCAATCACTCTTACTCTCAATCACTCTTACTCTCATTTTTACTCTTACTCTCAATCACTCTTATTCTCATTCTTACTCCTACTCTCACTCTTACTCCTACTTCCAATCACTCTTACTCCCAATCACTATTACTCTCAATCACTCTTACTCTCAATCACTCTTACTCTCACTAACTCTCAATCACTCTTACTCTCACTCTAACTCTCAATCACTCTTACTCTCATACTCACCCTTACTCTCAATCACTTTTACTCTCACTCTTACTCATTCTGTCACCCTTACTCTCACTCTTACTCACTCTGTCACTCTTACTCACTCTCAATCACTCATACTTATACTCACTCTTACTCACACTTACACACTCTCTGGCACTCTCACTCACCTTCAGTCACTCTTACCCACTCTCGCTCACTCTTACTCACTCTAGTTAATAAGAACACGCCAATATAAGACAACAAAACGTTTTCAGATTCTTTCACACCACTTTCCAGCAACTTTTATAATTTATATAAATTATCTTAGGGAATAATACATAAATTATATATTTAAACATGATATTAGTGTTTAGTGGAATGCATAAGGAGTCAAATTGTGTTAAAAAGAGCGATTTTTAGAAAATTTGGAAAACTACTTTTTTCTGATCATATTGTAACAAAATGGATTTTGAACGTTTCACTCAGCCAATATATATCATTCACAATTTATTAATGAATTTTACAAAAAAAAACACCATAAATTTTATATTTAAACATGTAAAAACTATTTGTAATACATTAGGAACAAAAAAGTTGAGAAAAACAATTTATTATAAAACCTTTGTGTTTGGATTTTTTGATTAAAAGTTTCTCAAAGGCTCTCCTGCACCATTCTCAATGCAAATCATTCCCACGCCTATGGGAAGAGATAGACAAACGTTTTCTAGATGATTTGTGTTTGCTGGGATCACATCTAGGCATGGCACATGTCGCACCTGACACACAGCCTCTTTCCAGCCAAGAAGATGAACACCCAAGAGGAAACTGTCAAGTGTGTGACAGACGGTATCGTCTCAATTCAAATGGAACTGTCTGCTATCATTCTGTCAATTCAGGTGGTTGTCTAGGGTCTAGGCGCCTGCCCCGGGGCAGTGACGATGGACAACCTGGTGCAGGAGCGAGGAACAATACCTCCCTCAACTTCATTTCAGCAGATAATCTGCTTGAGCAGTCAAAGCGACGTCCACCAGGACCTTGCCCCACATTCCCAAGGCTGCCCATCATCAAGCAGCAGCCAAACTCACCAGTCTGCTGACAAAGGTCAACAATGCTCCCAGAACCTCTGGATCGTGGCACAATCTCCTTCTATTTGGGAATGAATGCCTAGCATTACCGCCCAGGAGAGACAAGTCATTAGCAACCTCTGTAATCAGGGCACTTAATGAATTCCCCAGAGCAGACAACCTGGTCCGCCTCCCCCCTCGTGCCAAGAACACCAGCCGCAGGACGACCAACAATAACTCATCTGAGAACCACAAAATGAGAGCACAGATCACCAGGAAAATAGAAGAGGGCAATACAACAGGTGCCATCAGAATCATGACCAGCGATGACACTATTGCCCCCAGGAACGCGACGACAGCAGAGGCTCTTCAAGACAAACACCCACCCAGAGCCCCAAACAGCAGCAGGGATCCCCAGGAAAACAATGCTGGCATAGAACCCTTGACTGTTCGAGAATCTGAGGTGTACAAAGCAGCCATGTCTTTCCCAACAGGTTCAGCAGGGGGCTTTACAGGCCTAAGACCCCAGCACATCAAACAAATGCTGAACCCGGTGCTTGGAGATGCTGCAAAGGACCTTCTAATGGAACTTACCAGTTTCTCCAACATGTGTTTGGCTGGCGGCATTCCTGAGGACATCAGGCCTGCCTTTTATGGAGCAGCACTCTGTGCTCTAATGAAGAAGGATAGGGGTATCAGGCCCATTGCCATTGGCAACACCCTCCGACGCCTTGTAGCTAAGGCTGCAGTGAGATCTATCAGCCAGGAAGCAGCCACCTTGCTGAAACCTCATCAGCTCGGGTTTGGGATTCTCCTAGGTTGTGAAGCTGCAGCACATGCAGCGCGGGCTTACATTGCTGATCTCCCGGACCAGAAGGCACTAGTAAAGCTTGACTTCAAAAATGCCTTCAATCAAGTCAGACGAGACGCTGTCCTCAGGGCTGTACACAACCATTTTCGTCCCCTTTACCCATTCATCCGATCGTGCTACAGTGGGGACACTAAGCTTCTTTTTGGGGAGCATGAAATAAACTCCTGTGAAGGTGTCCAACAAGGTGACCCCTTAGCCCCCTCCTTTTCTGCCTAGCTATCAAAGAGGTCACTGATAGTCTGACAAGCGAGCTAAACATCTGGTACCTGGATGATGGCACTCTAGCTGGAACTCCGGAAACCATTTTGGAGGATATAAGGAAAATCCAGGAGCAGGGAGCAGGAGCCTTAGGCCTCATTCTCAATGCATCCAAATGTGAAATAATCTCCCGCAACCCAGACATCACTGGGTAAATACAAAATGTTCTTCCAGACATTCTCGTTGTCGAGCCACCGGACTGCACTCTCCTGGGTGCCCCCATTGGCCCACGAGCAATCGAGGAGGTCCTGGTTGCAAAAATCACTGACCTAAAGAGAATGCTGGACAGGATTGACAAGATTGATGCCCATGATGCTCTCCTTCTCCTCACAAGATGCCTATCTCTCCCTAAGTTGACCTACTTTCTTAGATGTTCTCCATCCTACAGCAGCCCTAAGTTAAATGTGTATGACACCCTTCTGAGGTCCATGCTGGTGAAAGTCCTGAACCTGCCATTGGACGACTCTCAGTGGGAGCAAGCAACCCTTCCTGTAAGACTCGGCGGCCTTGGTGTCCGCACAGCCTCCCAAATTGCTCTACCAGCCTTCCTTTCCTCCTCCCATGCATCGCACGACCTCGTCAGAGATATTTTACCTGCAACCCTGAGAGATTCAGCAGGAATACACGATCCTGCTTTCACTGAATGTTCAAATCAGTGGGATGTTCTTGCAGCCCCAGCAACCATTATAGAGCCAACAAAACAACACAAACAGTCCGGCTGGGACCACCCTCTAGTGGAAAAGTAGCTGATGCCATGCTCAGCGTCGCAACATCAGAGGAGAAAGCCCGCCTCAGAGCAGTGCGTGCCCCCCATGCAGGAGACTTCCTCCTGGCAGTACCCATGTCAGCAATGGGCACGCGCCTAGATCCTGAATCCCTTCGTGTAGCATTGGCCCTCCGCCTTGGTGCCCCAATTCACACTGAATACAAGTGTATTTGCAACAGGGTGGAAGCAGACCAATACGGACTGCATGAGTTGCATTGCGGAAGCACAAAGGGCTGGCATGCAAGACACAACGAGGTCAATGACATCATCAAGAGAAGCCTCGTCTCAGCTAGGTGCCCAGCGGAGAGAGAACCTCGCATCCTAGGGGTCCAAAACCCGGATTTCCCCGCACTCCGCCCTGATGGCATCACCATATACTCATGGAAGGAGGGTAGACAGTTGGTGTGGGACTACACATGTGTATTCACCCTGGCTGACACCTATGCACACTTCGGAGCTGATCAAGCAGGTGGGGCGGCCATCCACAGGGAAACAGCAAAATCACTCAAGTACAGGCGACTGGAAGGTCAATACCTCTTTGTTCCCATAGCGTCTGAGACGCATGGCCCCTGGGGCAAGAGTTCCTTGGGATTTCTCAAGGAATTGGGTTCCAAGCTCATTGACGTCACCAGAGACCCAAGGGCTTCAAGTTTTTGGTTTCAGCGTCTCAGTGTGGCGATCCAGAGGAGAAATGCTTGCTGAGTCCTCGGTTTCTGTCCAGAAGCGGAGGAGCTTCAAGAGATCCATAACTTTTAGGCATTTGTCTTGTATGTTTTGTAACCTTTAAATACACAATAAAGGAAAAAAACAATGTGGTTTCCTCCGAGGCTATGGGTCCCCCCCTTCTTCCAGCCAGAGGTATATATATATATATATATATATATATATATATATATATATATATATATATATATATATATATATATATATATATATATATATATTTATATATATATATATATATATATACATCTGAAAACTCACACCCCAGGAGTGACTCGAAACCATACTGCCAGGAGCAACCTGGCAGACAAATGCAAACAAGCCTGAAGGAATTTCAGGCTTGTTCGCATTTGTGTTCCTCACGTGTGCCCCAAAGATTGAGGTGGTTTAATAAAATGCTATGCCCAAGATTACCATCCGAATGCCGGTGGGGAAGTGGTTCATATAGCTTCGGCTATCACTTCCTTATGTCCGGTCGAGATGGTCAAGTGGATTAAGGCATCCTGTACATACCAGTTGTGTGGCTCCTGGCAGTATGGGTTCAAGTCACTTCTGGGGTGGGAGTTTTCAGTTGCATATAGTCCTGGGGACCATTCAGGCTTGTTCAAATTTGTGTTCCTCACGTGTGCCCTTAAAAATGAGGTTATTTGATAAAATGCTATGCCCAAGATTACCATCCGAGTGCCGAGTATATATATATTGGTGTATACTGGCAGCAGGTTTTCTTTTAAACATGTCTCATTGAATATGACCGCATATTCTGTATTTACTATTTTCTGATTTAGGGCTTCTATTCCTCTAACTATTTTCTTAGCATCAGGGCTTAGCTGAAAGAGGAGTTCTCCAAAACTCATTCTCGTAATTTCAAGGTGAAGAAAAGAAGTGAATTACTATAGAATGTATTACACTCATTTATACAATTTGCACATCGTTTCGAACCTCCATGGTTCATTCTCAAGTGAAAAGAATTTTCAGGACTGGTTGATTTTATAGTTGCACTGGGTCAGGTGATAAGACAATAAAGGTGAAAACATGGGGGACACATAAGGGATAAATTGGGGGGTGAAACATAAGAACATAAGAATAGAGGTAACTGCGGAAGGCCTATTGGCCCATACGAGGCAGCTCCTATCTACATACAAAGATTAATCAGGTGTAATTGGCCTTTTATGTTGAACAGTGTCTTCTGTGTTGGCATCGTTATGTTCTGGTCTTGTCCTTACTCTCATGGTGGGTAGAGTAAATAGTTCCGTGATTTGGGTGTTCATGGTAGGTTGTTCTATTCTTATGTGAATTGCTTCAAGAATTTGTAATCTTCTTGCATCTTGGGTTTTGTCTATTATTCAGGTATTTTTGTTCAACATTTCTCTTGTTAGGGTGATGTCATGGGCTTGTCTCATGTGATTCCTGGGGGCACCGGATTGAAGATGGCATGTCAAACGTCTCGTCAGCTTGGTCGACGTAATACCTATGTACTTAGATTGAAGGTTACATCCTTCGTGGGGGCAAGTGTACATGTATACAACGCTTGACTGCTGTAGAGGGTTCTCCGTCGGCTTCGGGCTGTTTTTGATAAGGAGTTTGGAAGTCTTCTTGGTTTTGTAGAATATTATCAGGTTTATGTTTTGGTTAGGAGTAATGCTTTTTACTCCTTTACGGAATATTTCTTTCATTATTCTTTCCTCTTCTATATGTTCACTGAGCATGGTTGATTTGTAATATAATTTTATTGGAAGTTTTGTAGTTTCAGTTCTGGGTTCAGGATTATACCAACGGTCGAAGTGTCTTCTTATAGCAGCGTTTATTTCCGCGTTGCTATATCCGTTGTTCACCAATACCTGAGTTACTCTTTCAAACTCTCTACTCACGTTGCTCCATTCAGAGCAGTGGGTAAGCGCTCGACGAATATAAGCATTGAGAACACTGGCTATGTATCTTTGGGGGCACTCACTTCTACTATTCTGGCTTAATCCTATGTTGGTGGGCTTAGTATATACGTTGGTGCTTAAAGAGGTTCCTGTTTTTGTTATTAGTACATCCAAGAATAGCAGACTGTTATTTTCACTATTTCCATGTGTAAATCGGAGTACTGACTCTCTCTCTAGATGGTTTTTTAGATCAATTAGTTCATCTGAGTCTTTAACTATTACGAATATGTCATCTACATAACCGCAATATACAGTTGGTTTTTGTCTGCTACTGAAGACTCTGTCTTCGTTGGTTCCCATATAAAAATTAGCAAATAAAACTCCTACGGGGGAGCCCATTGCTACTCCGTCTATTTGTAAATACATGTCTCCTTGTGGACTGATGAAAGGGGCTTCCTTTGTACATGCTTCGAGAAGACTCTTCAAGTGTGGCTCAGGTATGTCTAATTTGGGGGTGCTCTCGTCTCTGTATACTCTGTCCAGTATCATTCCTATGGTTGTGTCGACTGGGACGTTGGTAAATAGGGATTCAACGTCCAGGGAAGCAATGATTCCATCGGGCTGAGTAGATTTGATTAATTCTAGGAAATCTGCTGATGATTGTAGACTATACTTACTTGGAGTGTATGGAGTTAGGAGTTCATTTCTAACTAATTCTTTCGTGTAGAAAATTCTAACACAAATTTTCTACACGAATGGGTAGTGCCTTGCAGATATCAAGCCGATATCTGCGAGGCACTACACATTAAGAAGTCGACACCAGCAATCAACAGCCAAATTAATGTACAACTATATTCTACCCACTTCAGGACTCCGCACCAATATAGAAGCATCAAGAAATATTGGCCAATAGGCCCTTTGCAGTTACTTCCATTCTTCCCTTCAACTTACAAAATATTATGCCCATTGTTTCGTGTTCTGTCTTGTGTTGAAAGTTTGATTTTACCTCATCCAAAACTGTTGTAATATATCACCTCACCCAAATGCAGGTATAAAATCGAAGCTGTTTAAACTATGTTCAGTTATAGTTGTGTGTATGTAAACTAAATTCTTTGAAAATGTAATAAGTTTTACGAAACAAGTTCAAGTGTCGCGTCAGACTAGAAATAAAAATGAATTTTGGAGAATTGATTTTTCAGTTACAATCAACAGTGAAAAGAAATATAAGAAAGATTGAGAAAATTCGTGTTAGAATTATTAATCTTACTTTTTCGGTCATATTTAATAATATATGTCTATAGGAAAGACTGCTACTAAAATATAAATATATATATATATATATATATATATATATATATATATATATATATATATATATATATATATATATATATATATATATATATATATATATATATATATATATATATATATATATTAGTATATTTTGGTAGCAGTCTTTCCTGTAGACGTATATTATTAAATATGACCGAAAAAGTAAGATTAATAATTCTAACACGAATTTTCTCAATCTTTCGTACATTTCTTTTCACTGTTGGAGGTAATTCAAAAATCAATTCTCCAAAATTCATTTTTATTTCTAGTCTGACGCGACACGAAAGCGTTTCGTAAAACTTATTACATTTTCAAAGACTTTAGTTTACAAATACACAACTGAATAGAACTTAAACATCTCCGATTTTGTTTATATCTACATTTGAGTGAGGTGGCATTAATAGGGTATAATTTCATCAACACAAGACAGAACAAGAGGTGGCATTAATAGGGTATTAATTTCATCAACACA
The DNA here is from genome assembly GCF_040958095.1 of Procambarus clarkii. Lineage (NCBI taxonomy): Eukaryota > Metazoa > Arthropoda > Malacostraca > Decapoda > Cambaridae > Procambarus > Procambarus clarkii. The sequence goes on from NC_091166.1 coordinate 12,664,639, forward strand.
AGACAGAACACGAAACAATAGGTATTGAAATGGAAGTGATTGTAGAAAGCCTATGGGTCCATATTTCTTGATGCTTCTATATTGGAGCGGAGTCTTGAGGTGGGTAGAATATAGTTGTGCATTAATTGGCTGTTGATTGCTGGTGTTGACTTCTTAATGTGTAGTGCCTCGCAAACGTCAAGCCGCCTGCTATCGCTGTATCTATCGATGATTTCTGTGTTGTTTACTAGGATTTCTCTGGCGATGGTTTGGTTGTGGGAAGAGATTATATGTTCTTTAATGGAGCCCTGTTGTTTATGCATCGTTAAACGCCTAGAAAGAGATGTTGTTGTCTTGCCTATATACTGGGTTTTTTGGAGCTTACAGTCCCCAAGTGGGCATTTGAAGGCATAGACGACGTTGGTCTCTTTTAAAGCGTTCTGCTTTGTGTCTGGAGAGTTTCTCATGAGTAGGCTGGCCGTTTTTCTGGTTTTATAGTAAATCGTCAGTTGTATCTTCTGATTTTTGTCTGTAGGGATAACGTTTCTATTAACAATATCTTTCAGGACTCTTTCCTCTGTTTTATGAGCTGTGGAAAAGAAGTTCCTGTAAAATAGTCTAATAGGGGGTATAGGTGTTGTGTTAGTTGTCTCTTCAGAGGTTGCATGGTGTTTCACTTTCCTTCTTATGATGTCTTCGACGAAACCATTGGAGAAGCCGTTGTTGACTAGGACCTGCCTTACCCTACAGAGTTCTTCGTCGACTTGTTTACATTCTGAGCTGTGGCTTAGAGCACGGTCGACATATGCGTTAACAACACTCCTCTTGTACCTGTCTGGGCAGTCGCTGTTGGCATTTAGGCACATTCCTATGTTCGTTTCCTTAGTGTAGACTGCAGTGTGGAAACCTCCGCTCTTTTCCATGACTGTTACATCTAGAAAGGGCAGCTTCCCATCCTTTTCCATCTCGTAAGTGAAACGCAGCACAGAACTCTGCTCAAATGTCTCCTTCAGCTCCTGCAGATGTCTGACATCAGGTACCTGTGTAAAAATGTCGTCAACATACCTGCAGTATAAGGCCGGTTTCAAGTTCATGTCGACTAAGACTTTTTGCTCGATGGTACCCATGTAGAGGTTTGCAAACAGGACACCTAGGGGAGAACCCATGGCGACCCCATCTACTTGCTTATACATGTGCCCATCCGGGCTCAAGAAGGGTGCCTCTTTAGTACAAGCTTGGAGTAGTTTCCTTAGAATATTTTCGGGTATATATATATATATATATATATATATATATATATATATATATATATATATATATATATATATATATATATATATATATATATATATATATATATATATATATATATATATATATATATATATAACTTATTAACATTCAACCCCACCTGGAGACTCGAACCCTGGCCCACGGAGTGGCAGGCACACACTGTATCCACTCCACCTTACTTCAAAGCCATAAGAGAGGTAGGAATTCTGGGGTATTCAACCCACAGAATTCCATTCTCTCCCAGGCAATGAGAGAGTCTCCTGGTGGAGTTGAGTGTTAAAAAATTATAAACTTCAGTTTGCAAGTTATAGGCAAGTCTGTGCATTGAGCATTTACACTGAGTTTTCCCACATAACAGGGCTCCATTAAAGAACACCAGAGGTCCTTCATCCATCTCATTGCCTGGGAGAGAATGGAATTCTGTGGGTTAAATACCCCAGAATTCCTACCTCTCTTATGGCTTTGAAGTATGGTGTAGTGGATACAGTGTGTACCTGCCACTCTGTGGGCCAGGGTTCGAGTCTCTTGGTGGGGCTGAGTGTTAAAAGTTATAAACTTCAGCTTGCGAGTTATAGGAAAGTCTGTTTATATATATAAATATATTTATATATATATATATATATATATATATATATATATATTTATATATATGTATATATATATATATATATATATATATATATATATATATATATATATATATATATGTAACTCCTTTTTTGTAACAAACTTCAAATAAAGTAAATATATGTGTACATACAAAAGAATGGGGGTGGTAGGAGAAGATAATATTAGTGTTCAGTGAGAAACCACAAGGTCTCCTCTGAATACTTTTTATTTTCTTCTCCGAGGCTATGGGTCCCCACATTGGCACCAGAGGTGGTACCCTCACAAATTTATATATATATATATATATATATATATATATATATATATATATATATATATATATATATATATATATATATATATATATATATATATATATATATATATATTTATATATTATATATATAGGAGGGAGTACCACCCCTAGCTGGAAGAAGGGGGACCCATAGCCTTGGAGGAAACCACGCATAACGCATTAGAGGGAATGTTTAGATCCCCTCCAATACAGTTTCTGTGTGCTTTTCTCCTACCACCCCCTTCCTTTTTTATTTTTTGTGCTTTATTGTGCATTTGATGGTTACAAGATATACATGGGTTGATACAAAAATAATAATGCAAAAAGGTGCTTAAAGGTTATGGATCTCTTGAAAAACACAACAATGGGAAACATTGATGAATGTCACAGACGGGTTCGATCATTGTTGCAAGTCAAACACTTCTTCGAATTCCTCTGAAGTTGGACTAGTGCCCAAGACGCAACAGGCATTTCCCCTCTGAATCGCAACACTGAGGCGCTGGAACAAGAAACGTTTTGCTCTCTGGTCTTTTGTAGCGCTGATCAATTTGTCCCCCAATTCCTTCAGGAACTTCAATGCACATTTTCCCCACGAACCGAGGGTCTCCGAGCCGATCGGAACAAAGCTGTAGCAGTGTGCTAGACCTCTTTATTTAATAATTTTCTGCGATTCCCTGAAAGAAGCAGCACCACCGCTTTCACGTGTGCTGTAGTGAAGGTAGGTACTGGCCAGTGTGGCAGCGCACGTGTAGTCCCATACCACTTGCTTACCATCCTTCCAAGGTAGCAAGGTGACCCCATCAGGGCGCTTCTGAGGGTCGTTAGGTCTGGATAAGTGTGGTTCTCTTTGTGCCGGGCAGCGGGCTGTGGCGAGGCTCCTCTTGATGATGTCGTTGACTTCTTCATGTCTTGCAATTTTACACTGTGATTTACGACATACCAGACCATGACGACCATATTGGTCTGCCATCGCAGTTCTGCAGATGCACCTATGTTCGGTGAGGATGGGGGCGGCAAGGCGAAGGGCAACTCCAATGCGGAGAGCGTCATGACTGAGGCGAGTTCCCAGGGCTGCATTGGGCACAGCAAATAAAAAATCCCCAGCGTTGGGTGCTGTTACCGCTAGGAGGCGGGCTTTGTTTTCAGCATCAGCGTTGTCAATCATTGCTGTGACAGTCTTTTCCATTATGGGGCTATCCCAGTGGGCCTGCTTGTGGTCTTTTGGGACTTGTGGTCGGGGTTGAGGGTGTGAAATGGTGTCCCATTGTTTGGCTGCTTCGATGAACGTTTGATCATGAGTTCCCGCTGTCTCTCTCATACGCTCTGGTAGGATCTGCCCTACCAATTCGTTGGCTGCTGTACATGAGGATAAGAATGCTGGAAGTGCTACCTCAGTTGCCTTTCGTATGCCTATCCCTCCAAATCTCATTGGTAATGTTGCTTGGTCCCACTGACTGTCATCTAAATCTAGGTTGAGCGCCTTCCTGAATATTGACCTGAGGAGCTCATCATATTGATGTAGAAGTGGGTTGCCAAAAGTTGGTGCACACCTTAAGAAGTATGTTAGCCTGGGCAAGGTAAGGCACTTTGTGAGAAGGTAGAGGGCATCGTGGGAGTCCAAGTCCCCAATTCTCTCTTCCATCCTCTTTAGGTCTCTAAACTTTTCGTCAAGGACTGCAGCAATAGCATTGTGGCCCAGAGGTGCTCCGAGTAGTGTGCTGTCGGTAGGTTTAACGACTGAGGCTTCTGGTAAAACTCATTTCACTGCTCTAATGATTACTTCACTGGATGCAATAATTTCGCACTTGGAGGGGTTAAGAACGAGACCCATGGACTCCCCCCGTGTCTTCACCAGCTGTAGGTCTTCTAGCAGGGAATCTTGTGTGCCTGCCAGAGTGCCATCATCCAGGAACCAGATGTTGAGCTCACTGGACAGTCTGGTTGTAATTTCTCGAACCGCTATGCAAAAGAGGAACGGTGCAAGTGGGTCACCCTGTTGAATTCCCTCTGCTGAGGTGACTTCATGTTTGCCAAACAGGAGGGTTGAGTCTTTGCTGTAGCCTGCTGACACAAACGGGAGAATGCTTGGGCAATGTTCCTGGACTGCAGTGAGGATTGCTTCCCTTTTGACCGAGTTGAAAGCGTTTTTAATATCTAATTTTACTACTGCCTGGTCTTCTGTAAGAGAGCTAATATATATATATATTATATATATATATATATATATATATATATATATATATATATATATATATATATATATATATATATATATATATATGTGTGTGTGTGTGTGTGTATATCACGAAAATAAACACGTGATTAAGAATGTGACAATGTCAGACCACGGAGGAAAAATGAAACAGGAAATTTAAATGAAACAGGAAAGGAAATGAAACAGGAAGTACTTAAGGAAATTTCCTGTGTCATTTTTCCTCCGTGGTCTGACATTGTCATATATATATATATATATATATATATATATATATATATATATATATATATATATATATATATATATATATATATATATATATATATATATATATATATATATATATATATATATATACCTAACCAACCTAACCTTTTTCAGCTACCTAACCTAACCTAACCTATAAAGATAGGTTAGGTTAGGTTAGGTAGGGTTGGTTAGGTTCGGTCATATATCTACATTAATTTTAACTCCAATAAAAAAAAATTGACCTCATACATAATGAAATGGGTAGCTTTATCATTTCATAAGACAAAAATTTGAGAAAATATAGTAATTCAAAAAAACTTGGCTTATTAGACAAATCGGGCCTTGCATAGTAGGCTGAGAGTGCGTTCTGGCTACTAGGTACGACATATAAATATATATATATATATATATATATATATATATATATATATATATATATATATATATATATATATATATATATATATATATATTTATATATATATATATATATATATATATATATATTTATATATATATATATATATATATATATATAAATATTTATATATATATATATATATATATATATATATATATATATATATATATATATATATATATATATATATATATATAAACCTACCTAACCAAAGGTTAGGTTGGTTAGGTAGTTGAAAAACAATTAATTCATGAAAACTTGGCTTATTAGGCAAATCGGGCCTTGCATAGTAGGCTGAGAAGTGCGTTCTGGCTACTAGGTACGACATATATATATATATATATATATATATATATATATATATATATATATATATATATATATATATATATATATATATATATATATATATATATATATATATATATAAAAATTGACCTCATACATAAGAAAGTATGACCTATGAAAAATTGACCTCATACATACAATTTTTATATATATATATATATATAAAAATTGACCTCATACATAATGAAATGGGTAGCTTTATCATTTCATAAGACAAAAATTAGAGAAAATATAATAATTCAGGAAAACTTGGCTTATTAGGCAAATCGGGCCTTGCATAGTAGGCCGAGAAGTGGGTTCTGGCTACTAGGTACGACATATATATATATATATATATATATGTCGTACCTAGTAGCCAGAACTCACTTCTCAGCCTACTATTCAAGGCCCGATTTGCCTAATAAGCCAAGTTTTCCTGAATTAATATATTTACTATAATTTTTTTCTTATGAAATGATAAAGCAACCCTTTTCTCTATGTATGAGGTCAATTTTTTTTATTGGAGTTAAAATTAACGTAGATATATGACCGAACCTAACCAACCCTACCTAACCTAACCTAACCTATATTTATAGGTAAGGTTAGGTTAGGTAGCCAAAAAAAGCTAGGTTAGGTTAGGTTAGGTAGGTTAGGTAGACGAAAAAACATTAATTCATGAAAACTTGGCTTATTAGGCAAATCGGGCCTTGAATAGTAGGCTGAGAAGTGCGTTCTGGCTATTAGGTACGACATATATATATATATATATATATATATATATATATATATATATATATATATATATATATATATATATGTCGTACCTAGTAGCCAGAACGCACTTCTCGGCCTACTATGCAAGGCCCGATTTGCCTAATAAGCCAAGTTTTCCTGAATTAATATATTTTCTCTAATTTTTGTCTTATGAAATGATAAAGCTACCCATTTCATTATGTATGAGGTCAATTTTTTGTTATTTTAGTTAAAATTAACGTAGATATATGACCGAACCTAACCAACCCTACCTAACCTAACCTAACCTATCTTTATAGGTTAGGTTAGGTTAGGTAGCCAAAAAAGCTAGGTTAGGTTAGGTTAGGTAGGTTAGGTAGTCGAAAAACAATTAATTCATGAAAACTTGGCTTATTAGGCAAATCGGGCCTTGCATAGTAGGCTGAGAAGTGCGTTCTGGCTACTAGGTACGACATATATATATATATATATATATATATATATATATATATATATATATATATATATATATATATATATATATATGTCGTACCTAGTAGCCAGAACGTCGTTCTCGGCCTACTATGCAAGGCCCGTTTTGCCTAATAAGCCAAGTTTTCCTGAATTAATATATTTTCTCTAATTTTTTTAATATGAAATGATAAAGCTACCCATTTCATTATGTATGAGGTCAATTTGTTTTTAAATGTTAAATATGACTGAAAAAGTAAGATTAATAATTCTAACACGAATTTAATCGATCTTTCTTATGTTTCTTTTCACTGTTGAAGGTAATTGAAAAATCAATTCTCCAAAATTCATTTTTATTTCTAGTCTGACGTGACACTTGAACGCGTTTCATAATAACTTATTACATTTTCAAAGACTTTTAGTTTACACACACACAACTATTACCTGCAAACACTAAACAGAGTTCTTACTATGCTATAATTTAGACAGCTTTGATTTTTCATTTTATACCCGCATTTTGGGTGAGGTGGTATGTTACAACAGGTTTGGATGAGGTGAACAAAAACTTTCAACACAGGATAGAACACGAAACAATGGGTATTGAAGGTAAGAAAGGAAGTAATTGCCGAGGGCCTATTGGCCCGTATTTCTTGATGCTTCTATATTGGAGCGGAGTCTTGAAGTGGGTAGAATATAGTTGTGCATTAATTGGCTGTTGATTGCTGGTGTTGACTTCTTGATGTGTAGTGCCTGGCAGATGTCAAGCCGCCTGCTATCGCTATATCTGTCGATGATTTCTGTGTTGTTTGCTAAGATTTCTCTGGTGATGGTTTGGTTGTGGGAAGAGATTATATGTTCCTTAATGGAGCCCTGTTGCTTATGCATCGTTAATTGCCTGGAAAGAGATGTTGTTGTCTTGCCTATATACTGAGTTTTTTGAGGCTTACAGACCCCAAGAGGGCATTTGAAGGCATAGACGACGTTGGTCTCTTTTAAAGCGTTCTGCTTTGTGTCTGGAGAGTTTCTCATGAGTCGGCTGGCCGTTGTTTTGGTTTTATAGTAAATCGTCAGTTGTATCTTCTGATTTTTGTCTGTAGGGATAACGTTTCTATTAACAATATCTTTCAGGACCCTTTCCTCCGTTTTATGAGCTGTGGAAAAGAAGTTCCTGTAAAATAGTCTAATAGGGGGTATAGGTGTTGTGTTAGTTGTCTCTTCAGAGGTTGCATGGTGTTTCACTTTCCTTCTTATGATGTCTTCAACGAAACCATTGGAGAAGCAGTTGTTGACTAGGACCTGCCTTACCCTACAGAGTTCTTCGTCGACTTGCTTCCATCCTGAGCTGTGGCTGAGAGCACGGTCGACATAAGTGTTAACAACACTCCTCTTGTACCGGTCTGGGCAGTCACTGTTGGCATTTGGGCACATTCCTATGTTTGTTTCCTTAGTGTAGACTGCAGTGTGGAAACCTCCGCTCCTTTCCATGACTGGTACATCTAGAAAGGGCAGCTTCCCATCCTTCTCCATCTCGTAAGTGAAACGCAACACAGAATTCTGCTCAAATGCCTCCTTCAACTCCTGCAGATGTCTGACATCAGGTACCTGTGTAAAAATGTTGTCAACATACCTGCAGTATATGGCCGGTTTCAATTTCATGTCGACTAAGACTTTTTGCTCGATGGTACCCATGTAGAAGTTCGCAAACAGGACACCTAGGGGAGAACCCATGGCGACCCCATTAGGAAGCCCCTCATCTCGTCATACTTTCCTCTTCGGTAACTTGGCTTTTTCCTTTCCGATCCCTACCTTGGATAGGCTATCCCAACCTCCACCAGATATTGAAATGTCAATATGCTGTGGTCACACATTCCTATGGGGCTTCAAATTTGACTTCCCTTATGTCTGACTATTTCAAGATGAATTTCAGGTCGATTCTAGCTGGCTCGTTGTTGCCTCTCATTCCTGTGGATCCTTTGACATGTTGGCTAAGAAAGTATCTTGTTGTCACTTCCAAGAGTTTACTTCTCCATGTATCTGCACCTCCAAGTGGTTCCCCATTCTCCCAGTCTATTTTTCCATGGTTGAGGTCTCCCATGATTAAGAGTCTAGATCCATTCCTGCAGGCAGCTGAAGCTGCTCTCTCTATTATATTAATGGTTACCATGTTGTTTTTATCAAGCTCTTGTCTGGGACTTCAGACATTTAATGGAGGGTTGTAAATGACTGCTACTATTACCTTAGATAGTAGCAGTCATTTTCAAGTGACAAGAGACAGTAAGTGACCCCATCTACTGACAACTGTGATAGTGGCTTCAGAACACGGTACACAGTAGCTAAGTGACCCCCACTTACTGACGACTGTAACAGTGGCCTCAAAACACGGTACACAGTACCAACAAATTTGTATGTTTCGTATACATATACTTTCTTAGTATTAAAACCACAATATAATGATGTTTACAGTTAAAATCTTGTACTTAACATGCATATAGTTATTAAATGACGTTTAGTGATGTGATAGACATAATCAGGACTTAATAAGAACGTGGCATGCCAGTGTAAACACTATACGTCTGAATGCTCACAAACATGATCGAACGCCCAAAACACAAGACTATGGCCAGTTTATTGGTAAACTCCTATTACTTTTTTTATGTGATAGTTATACTTGTATATAATAATAATTATTAGAGTTAAATGCCTAATATGTAACATTAATTAATAAAAATGAAGCCAAGAAGCCACACACCTGGCTGTACAAGTCTTTTGTTTTTAAGTAAAGCAAAGTCCATTATCACTAAGCAGAAATCTGCTACCTGAACTATTACAAACTTTGTCTTCAGACAAGACTCAGCCTCTCTGTTTAAGTCATCTAACATGTTAAACATTCACTCCACAAATTCTCATGTGCTATTTACATGTACAAAACCTTGTGCCTAAGTGCTTATCTCGATCTGAAAGTTTTCATTTATAAGAGTAATAGAACCTATGAGCACCACACCAGAAATAAATATATCTAGGATATCCCCAAAGTCAAACTAAATTAGATTTTTTTTTTATTTATATATACTAGAGTTCTTACATTCTTGTTCAGCCATTAGCACGCATATCATTTCGGGCAAGTCCTTAATCCTAATTTTCGCACTAACACATCCCCAGGAAGCACCTGTAGCAGTTGTCTAGCTCCCAGGTACCTATTTACTGCTAGGTGAACATGTAACGCTGAGCCCCAGTTCATTCCGAACACAGCGATTACAAAACACATAACACCTTGCCTCAGCAATCGTTTCTACCACTGTGTACTTCTACACACACCAGACCCTTGAGGCGTACCACTAGGTTTGTTCAGGAACACAATGAGGAAACATATGGAAGGTATTTAAAGGCCGTCGGGTGTTGTCATTTAATTACAAAGAATAGACTCTGACAAATAACATATTAGCATACTCTATTTTGTTAAATAAACTCCCAATACCCATATACCACTTGACCTTACGAGTGTAGGTCACCACCTGCACTCTTAACTTCGCCTAAGTCCCTAATACTGAATGATTACTGCAATGCATCACACCCGGTTACTCTTACATTCAATACTCACATACTGCAGACTTAACTTGGTCACTAAGATCACATCAGGCTCCCGCATAGCTGTTTGCTACACTTCATTGCTGCCACAGACGAGATCCAGAGGACTTGCCAGTTCCACTCCCACAACCAGACTGTCTTCAGCCAGCCTTGACCTCAAACATTTCACTCCGCCTCTCAAGGAAGGTATAATCCGATTAACCTTATCCCTAGAAGTGGTAACCTTGTTCCTAGAAGCCTGAGTCTTCTAATAATTCAAAGTGAAACTAATAATTCCAGGAATTATTAGTTTGGCTAAGCAGCTGCGGTCTTAATCCCTTGACCTTTCTTGGATGTGTGACAATAGTGTGTATACTTAACATGTACTTCAATCCTCATTCGTTAAGTATTGTAGTAATGATCCTCTAGCTAATAATCCCTACCAACTTGTGAATTACAACACCACTCCTCCTCCTTAAACACGCATATGTCCCCATATGCATCATTGCAATGGTTCCATTGGAGCAAGGACGTGGAGGATGCACCCACCATATATGTACAACTAAAAATTCATCCAATAAGTTCATCATGAACACGATGAACTAATTTAAAATTTCCCCCGACATGACTCACACCAATACAACATATACATTAAATTCACATCATAGTATAGGTAAAATAGTCTGTAATATTTTTTTTTCCATCCCTCACAATGCACATATACCTAAACTGCTGACATAATACATACATAATCATATAATTACATGGACCAGAATGCTGGCACTTAAACAGAAAGGACACTAGTCATTAATATGTACACAACACATAAATATCTAAGGTTCTTCATCCTTAGTAACAAGTTAATAACAATTTAACATCTTGCCCTGTACTGTTAACATAAGGGCTTACAATGATCACACAATGTTTCACTGGCCTCATCCACAAATGGCCGCATCACTTCTCTTGTCTTCGTCTCCCATGGTTGCCAGGTCATAGATCCTCCATGACCCAGACAAAACACAGGCTGTCCCAGCCTGGTGATTGCTGTCAATGTCCCATCGCTGCTCTGAGCTAATGTGATCCTGGCATCCATAGCAACGGAGATTCCTTCCCCAGGGTCATGTCCCCTCGGGTCCATGCTGCCGTCTCGTTCCAGGGCACCAACCCCAGAACGCTGTAGATACCTCACAGCACTCTGGTCATCTTTCCTCGCTGTGCTCACCACAGCTGTAGCACATTACTCTAGACCCATCTGCCCAGAGTGTGTCCACCTGTATTCACACCTTCCCGACCGCAGTATCTGCAAAATATTCCCTCGGAGCCCTCTGGCTCGATCCAATGAGTACATGACACCCCCTCGGCTCCTTACTCTCTCCCCGTATATAGCCTGAGTGCAGCTACAAAGCCATTGCAGCTGACCCTTATCCCTGCATTTATGTCAGGGGGCGAATTTCGCCTATAATGTCACGTTGGTTTCACTTCCTCCCCCCTTTTTTTCTAGAGTTACTGAGTTTAGCGTCATGGCTTCCCTTCTCCTCTACCTGAAGCTCTGTGACATGATCCCAGGGGACCTTCTCAAGCCTAACACTCAGTAATGGTGCCGATAAGGTAATATATATATATATACATACACATGTATTATCACAATAAATACCTCATTAAAAATAATTTCCAACTTATGTCACTAAAGCATCGTACAGCCACTGGCTCGCCTCAAGCGAGATTCTTGTAGCAACTTAATTAATGAGAAATTAGTATATCTACTTGGGTCGCTCACTGCAACCACCAACACCTGAAATTTTTAAATTCTACCTTGTAGTCTTATCCATAAGACTTACCCACTCCGACTTAATTAAAGAAAATTTTAATGAAAATATTGAAATTTTATTAGTCTTTTATGAGTCTTGGTAGATATATCGACTTGGCTCACCTACTGCAGCCACCAACTCCTGCAATTATCCACATTTCATCTTTTCCATAAGACTTACCCACTCCGACACACCATCACCTCTGGTCATCCCAACCACTGATGACCTCATTATAACGCCACACATCCCCCCCAACCACTTCCTGCGTCATAACGCACCGACCTTGCTACGCCGATACTCACCTTACCGACCACTATCTTGCGCCCCTGCGCCACCATATACTCCACAACACCACACTCCATACCAGGCGTCCAAACGCCACTAGACTACACCACCCAATTGCTTCCTCAACGCCATCAACACTCGGCGTCTCCAACGCCATCAACACAACACACAGCGTCCCCAACGCCCTCAACACAACACACGGCGTCCCCAACGCCATCAACACAACACCCGGCGTCCCCAACGCCATCAACACAACACACGGCGTCCCCAACACCATCAACGCAACGTCGACCACCAGGGGGGTCTGGACGTGCCCCCCCCCCTGATTTGCCAGTTGTCGCCTGGTGTTGCGTGGAGGCGGGTGTGGGTTGTGGTGCAGTGCGCCCGCTTGCCGGTGGACCTGGCTGGCAATTTGGTTGTTGGTGGTGTCTCCCGCGTTCGGCGGATTGACACGGCGTGCCTCGATTTTTCTAGGGCTGTGGACTGGCAGCTAGTGGAACTTGCAGTCGTCGATGAGCTCAAGCTGAACGTTAAGGATTTGTTGGGGCTGGAAAAGATCTCTCCTACTCGGGTGGCGGTATCCTTCCTCTCGGGTCCATTGTACCGGGAGTTTGTGGCTCTCTGGGCTGGCCGGGCGGTTCCCATCTCTACCTCGGCTGTGTCTGTAGATGTTTCGGATCCCCGGGGGGGGGGGGGCAATTTGTGAGCGTTCATGGCGTGCCGGTGACCTTCCCCACAGACGAGCTGAGGGCGGTGTTTGCACGGTATGGCACAGTAGTGGTTCACCGTTTCAACACTTTGAGTGCAGGCCGGCTGAGCGGGCTCCGTACGGGCTCTCGTACGCTTGTTATGCGGGTTACATCGCCTATTCCGTCCAGGCTTTTGTATCGTGGGCTCTCGCTTCGGGTCTTTTATCAGGGTCAGACCCGGACCTGTTTCTGGTGTGGTGCTGAGGACCATATGGCGGCCGGATGTGACGCTCCTCGTGCTGAAGCTCCCTCGGTTTTTTTGGAGAGTGACTTCCCCTGCTTGGATGAGAGTGGAGCTTCCTCGGCGCCTGCTGCTCTGACCCGGTGCCTGGTGTGGTTCCAGCGATGGTTTCGGCGGGTGCTCCCTCTGGCTCTGCTTGGTCTGGCCCTGGTAAGTCTGACCCACCGGTGTGCTCTGTGGGCCTGGGGGCTCCTGCCTCGGGTGCTCTCCATTCGGTGGTTGCGAAGATGCATCCGCGGCCGGTTGCTTCCGTGCAGTCCTTGGATGCTGCTGTTGGGATGGTGCCTGCCGCCGGTTGTCTGCTTCCCGAGGCTGCCGGGGTTGTGTTGAGTGTGCCCTCTCCCCTGCCCTCCACCTCTTCCCCGCTCTCTGTCCCTGCATCGACTCCCTCGTTGCCTTCAGTGGTCTCCTCACATTCTGGTCAGTCTTCACCTGCGCCTGCCATGTCGTCCGGGTTGGTTGCCCCCTGTGTGCTGGAGTGTGCTCTCCCGCCTGCTGGGCCTGCTCTTCCTCCGGCTTCCGTCTCCGGGTGTGGTGGTGGACTTTTGCCCCGTGCTGTGGAGGCTTCTGTTCTGCATGGGCGTGCTACCTCGGTTTTGGGACCGCCCGCGACAGGTTTTTCTGGGGCGCCCCTTGCTGATAGTTCATAGGTCATAGTTCCGATGATCAGCAGCTTCATGTTAAGCGCCGTCGTTCAGCTCGGGCTGAGTCACCTCGTCGGTCGTGGGTGGAGGACCGTGATGCAATGGAGGATGAGGATGTGGACGTCGCTGTGTCGTCTTCTGTGGTGTCCTCCGTGGTGGAAGTTGTGTCCCCTGCCAGTGGCTCCCCTTCGGTGGGCGATTGCCCCTGGTGGTCATATTATCTAAGGATGGGAGTCGGGGGAATTCGCCTCCTGTTCCGTTTGGCGGGGGCCCTGAGGCTTCGGTGGAGGGCTCCTCCATGGAGCTCGATGCGGCGCCTGATGTCAATCGCTGTGCCTGCCCTGGGGTCCAGGTTGATGTGCGGCCAGTGGGTCGCAACGGGCTGGGGGTGTCCTGAGGTTGTCCCGATGGCGCCCTCTCTTCTATGTGCGTCCTAGAATGTTCGGGGTTTGAATGCTCTTGGGGTCCAGTTGGGCCTGTTGGATGTTCTGCGGGAGCAACATGTGGATGTGGCTCTTATTCAAGAGCATAATGTTCATGATGTGTCTGTGTTGCAGTGTTTGAGTGTGCATTTTCATGTGGTGCTCAACCCGCCGAGGACGCCTTTCGGGGGGACCCTTATGTTGTTTTCTCAGAGGGCTTCCTTCTCCGTGCTTCACTCGGAAATGGACGAGGATGGGCGGGTGTTATTTGTGAGGGTGGAGTTTTTGGGGGTCGTCATTCCGTTCATGATGGTGTACGCCCCCTCGGGGGCGGCGCGCCGTCGGGAGTGGGAGGAGTTTTTTAGGGTGGGGCTTCTCCCTTTTTTGCACCATGATATGCGGGGCATGATTTTTTGGGGGGATTTTAATTGTGTGACGAGTGCGCGGGATTGTTGTAGCGCTCGTCCACAGAATGTTTCAAGTGCGCTGCTGGAGGTGGTGCGTTCCTGCAGTTTTCGGGACGCTGCTGTGCTCTTTGGGGGCGAGTTGTCATTTACGTTTGCTGCACGTGGGTGTGCGTTCGCGGCTGGATAGGGTGTATGTCACTGGAGGGGAATGTACGGTGTTTGATTTCCGCACTGTCCTGGTTGCGTTCTCAGATCATAGTTTTGTGGTGGTCCGGATTGGTGTGCCCAGTCAGGTGCGGGTTGGAGCAGGGTGGTGGAAGTTAAACTGTGGGTTGTTGTGTTGTCCGCGGGTTTGTCGTCAGTTTCGGGGTTGGTGGGTCGGGGTTCGGGCCCGGCAGTGTGCGTTCCCGTTTATCTTGGAGTGGTGGGATTGGTGTTAGGTGCAGTGTCGTTTGTTCTTTTGCGTGGTGTCTAAAAGAGAGGCTGCTGGGCGCTTTGGTTTGCTGTGGTTGTTACAGGCGGAGCTTTCGAGGTTGTATGTGCGGTACAATGCTGGGGCTGATTGTTTTGACGAGATTGTGGATTGTAAGGCGCATATTTGTGGATTGCGGATTGAGTGGGCGGAGGGTGTTCGTGTGCGTGCTCGTGTGAGTGAACGTGTGGACGGGGAACGAATCTCTCCGTTTCTTCTTGGGAAGGTACGGGCTGCGCAAGACTCTGTTCTTTTTACGGCCCTGCAACGACCGGATGGTTCTGTTGTTTCAGATACGGGTGGTGCGTTGCATTATGTTCGGCAGGAGTTGGCTGCACTCTATGCAGAGGTGGCTGGGGACGCCGAGCTTGCGGAGGACTTCTTGGGTCGGTGAGTGCCTGGGTTGTCCGTTGCAGATTGTGCTGGTCTGGTGGAAGAGGTTTCCTCGGCGGAGCTATTTGCGGTGGTCCGTTCGTTCCGGGAAAGTGCCGGGTTCGGATGGTCTTCCTGTTGAGTTCTATGTCACCTTTTGGGATGTGTTGGGGGATGTTCTTCTGGAGGTGGTCTGTACTTGTCTTCGGGGGTGCCTTCTGCCTATGTCTCAGTGCGTGGGGATTGTGCGGCTCCTCCCGAAGAAGGGCGATTTGCGATTCTTCTCGAACTGGAGGCCTATTTCTTTGTTGAATGTGGACTACAAGGTCCTGTCTAAGGTCTTGGCTGGTCGGTGTCGCAGTATTGTGGCGTCTGTTGTCTCTGTGGAGCAGTTTTGTGGCATTCCGGGTCGGTCTTTGTTGCAATGCAATGCTTTGTTTCGCGATGTGCTCCTGTACGTGTCAGGGTCTCGCTCATCAGCGGCGATGCTTTGTTTGGATTGGTCGAAGGCATTCGACCGTGTGTTGCTCGCTTTTCTGTTTCTTGTGTTGGAGCGGCTGGAGTTTCTGCCTATGTTTGTTCGTTGGGTGTACATGTTGTACACTCAATGGTGTAATCGGGTTTGCGTAATGGATTTTGGAGTGATTTTTTCCTGTACGTCGCTCGGTGCGGAAGGTTTGTCCGCTTTCTATGCTCCTGTATGTCATCTCTCAGGAGCCTTTTTTTCGGGGAGTCAAGGCGTGTCCGTTAAGCGCCCCCCCCCCCCCAGCTGCCATCTTATCTTCGGTTGCCCGTATTTGGATGATACCGTCATGTTCGTTGGCTCGGAGGGGTCTGTTGGGGCTGTTCAAGTCGTGGTTGAGCGGTTTGAGTTGGCCACTCGGGCCCGGGTCAGACGTGAGAAGTCCGGTCTACTGGGTCTCGGTGGGTGGTCCTCTCGCCTGGTGTGAGTGGGGTCTTGGTTTCCGATTGTCAATTCTTTGAGTGTTTTGAGGCTTACCTGGTTCGCTTCCTACGAGAGGTCTTTGGCTTGTAATTGGGGTGCTGTTTCCCATAGTGTCGGTGTTGCGATTAGGTTGTTGGCTGTGCGCCCATTGACCATTTATCAACGGGCACTGCTTGTTAATTGCAAGGTTTTGTCGCGAGTTTGGTTCGTGGCTTGTTGCTTCCCCCTGGATCGCTGGCTGGCACTGGGGTTGGAACGCCAGGTCTATCGGTATGTGTGGTGCGGTCGTTACCACCCGGTTCGTCGGTCGACGCTGGTGTTGGCTGTACGGAAGGGTGGGGTGGGTATTCCTGATGTGTTTCCTAGGGCTCGGGCATTGTTCTGGGTCTCGTTGTGTCAAGAGTTAGTGCTGGGTGGGGGGCTCAATGCTTTGGGTATTTATTATTGCTCTATTAGGTTTAGCTTTTTGATGGATTTCGGTGTTTATCGGGAGGCGGCCTTCTGCACCCCTCCTGTTTACTCTTGGGCAGTGGCCATTCTTCGGGAGGTCTGCCGTTGTCCAGGTTTTCTGTCCTTATCGGTTAAGGCGGTATTGTAGTCTACTGGGTTGGTGGTGGTGTTGTCGTCGTGTTCCTCCTTTACGGACAACCCAACCCACAACTCGGTAGAGTGCTTATACCTCACTAGGAGATCACCCTTGGCGTTTCTGGCTCTTGGAGCCAGCTCAGCTTGTGGCTCAACGTCACACATTTAGGGGATGCGGCTCCAACACTTATCCTCGTTGTCACGTGCACACACCCACTTGAGCCGCTGTGACTCCCCACTCTCTCCTTAGGTGATATGATCTTCTCAATCCCCTTTTGACTTATTAGTATTACCTTCTACCTTGTCCACAGCAGTGGTTCTTGGTTCTTTCTCTCTCTCTCTCTTCTTCTGTACTATTTCATGGGAAGCCTCACTAGGACAAGGGCAAACACCAGCAAATTGGAATACATTTACTGGACAAAGCACATACACAATACATACACACATATAATAATAATGAATCCTATACTCTATACTATTACAATCAGGTTGCACTCCAACATTATCAGAACTCTATCATCAGCTTATCAAGTGGTATCCTATCTCCTGGTTCACCACCTGATACTATCAACCTCCTCAAGTTTATCAAGTTTACATACACTGTTGCACTATCAACAAGAGAAATATATATATGTATCTATAAATGTGTACAAAGAAAATCAGCATGTGAATGTAATGACATATATCAGTATAAATGTTCCTTGATACACAACAATGATCAATTGATCACTCTATCAGTCCTAGAACACTTACATCAGTAGATAATCCAGCCTACGACTGTAACTCTAAACTTCAGTATAAAAACCTCCTTGACATAAGAATGCAAACAGTCACTCACCTCTCACTGCGTCTTGCACGCTAATGATAACCAAACACTATCAACTCCCTACAAGTAATCCACCAGAACTTCCCTTCCACCTCTGGAAGCTCACTACCCTGATATCTTCAGGTTCTTCTGGGTTTAACTACTAGGATCCTCTGCAGCTCCTCCACGCTGCTATCATGAAGTTTCCTTGAGCAACTACGGTGCTTCACCCTTCTGCTAGGGTCCTCCACAGCTCTCTTGGCTGCTACACCATGAAGTTTCCTCGAGCAACTATGGTGCTTCACCACCTCTACAGAAGCACGTGACACTCCTCTTCACTGCTTCTCCTCACAGCTCGAGGTCCTCGCCTCCACTACCTTGGAGTCTCATCAAATACTTCATCTGTGCTGGCTTCAAAGTTCTCAGCAACTTCTTCCCCAAAGACAAACCTGCAAACCATCGACACTCCCATAAAAATGTTTCCCCTTTAACACACAAACAAAAATAATCACACAATATGTTTGCCTCAAACCTCCATCTGTCCTCTACATACAGTGAGAGTGGACTCCCCCGTTTTGGGCGAGTCCATACTCCACCTCGCCTGGCGGGTGTGAGTCACACTGGGAGGGTCCTTCGTAGTCAGGAGCCGGGCTCCCTCAGTTGCCTGCCAGCGTTCAGAGGAGGCGAATGTTGCTCCGTGTTCCTCCCTCTCCACTCTCTTATTTCAGGCCTTCTGCCTTATTAAAACATGTCTAACTTATCAATAAACATTGCTACTGTCGCTGGGCACACGACCAACTACAAGCAATCACTATGAACTGGCTTATATCGTGCTTACCATAGATTGTCTAGTCGAGGGCGCTCCTCCCTCTGACGAAGCTTGGTCAGGGCGCTGCCATGGCCCACAATAATGCCTCTGGGCGGTTTAATAAACACTTCGTCGACCAGGACTTGAGACCACAACGTTCCCAGCTCGATTCCACAGCTGGTACGTCTGCACACTTCTCTTCTCTTCGAGATATATCACTAGGGGTTCCTTTCTGACGGGAGCTCAACGGAGCGCGGCTTTCCCCTGCAATGTCTGGCACTCAAGTGAGGTCAAAGCCCCTCCAGAAGGGAGCCTCACGCCTCCAGTAAAATGTCCACATCTTCTAGCCAGTCATTTATCTGTTTTCTTCTTCACTGCCCATAATCTCAAATTGTTTATCATATCTAACCAGCTATTTTACATATGGGTTATCACCTCAATATTTGCTAGACTTTCTAATCAGGTCAGGCTTGATGAATAACTCTCAAGGAGGGAGACTCGTTTCTCCTGCAGGCTGAGATCATAACACTCCCCTCCCCTTATTTTTGAGAGTTATTCCAGTGGCAAAGCTCGGGATAATACATCCGCCACCTCACTGTCTCGTTCTTCAACCGATATACTCCCTTAGGAGTCTACAATTAGTTTGTTGCACCTTGCAACATCCGGCTCACAACTCTCCAGAAACATGATCTTCTCACAAACGATTCGACTTCTCTGGCACCTCTTGGCTAGGCTGTCCTCCTTGGACGCCTGCACTCCATCGGTCCACTCTACTTATTGTTTCCACCCTCCGTTTCCTCGTCTTCTTCTCTTCACGTCCAGAGTCAGACATCTACTGTCTGTACCTCCTCTGTCGTCTTCACACTTCCATCTACTGCCATTATACTTCCGTCTCCTGTCATCATACTTCACTCCCTCGTCTTCACCGACGATCCTCCCTTTCATCTCCTCATTTATCCGAGACCTCATCCTGTTTGACTTACATCGAGTCCTCGGCTTTCTTCTACTCCTCCATGCTTGTATCATCATCTTCTTCCCACACTTCTCACCTCTATACAACTCCATTTCTTCTCCTTCATCTCTTCTTCGTTCCCTAAAAGTTTCTTCAAGCACTGTACTACACTCAACAGCACTCGACCGTACATGTCGCTTTACCTCTCCTAGTGTGCTCGTAAGCATCTCTCCACACATACTGTCTCTTCTCCTTTCATTTTCCCGGCTATTACTCTTCTTCACTATCCCTCCGCCACGTTTTCTGTGAAGCATGTCAACTCCTGACATCTCAAACAACTTAACTCCACTATCCATATGCCTCTGTGCTCGTGGACCACTTGACGCTCTACTCTCATCCTCGGTATGTCCACAATCTTCCTCATTTCTACTCAGCACAGTTGCATTCACCTTCCGACTCTTAATTTCAGCAGTCTGGGCTCTACTCAGGTCCATTCTCTTCACATGATTCTTCTTCGGCTGGGCCATCTTCACTTTTGACCTCACCGAGACTTCATTTTCCTGGGCTGGACCTTCATCAAACAGCCACGCTCTATCTACGTCGATATCTTCTACCGGTTGAATCGACACTGTCTCATCTTCTCCAGTGTCTTCCTTGTCGGCCACCTCTGCCTTCTTTACTACCGAGACAGGGTTTTCAATAGCTTGGCGGTCTCCTGACTCGTCCCCTCGGATGTTAGTCAGGTTCACACTCTCAGGTGTCCCACCCATGCCTTCTGGGCACTCCTCTAGCACAGTCTCCGCTATGACTCTTGGCAACACCTTTGTCCCGCACAAGTCATTCCCCAGGATCACTTGGACTCCTGGAACAGGTATGTCGGGGCACACTCCCAACATCACCTCTGCCGACACATATTCCGACCTTAGCTGGACAGAGCATACGGGCATGTCACTCTCAGACAATAACCCATATACTTTCATCTTCCCATTGTCAGCTAACCGTCGATCATTCCCAATCAGGCTTCTCGCAATCAAGCTCTGATTAGCTCCGGTATTCCTTAAGATACCAACTTCTACCTCAGGTTGGCTTCCTATACTGATCCAACCTTTGCTCATGAACGGCCTATACCTCTCGTTCACTAAGTTCACCTGTGGTTTGTCTCGGAACACATTAGTATATTTACTTCCGGGGTCACACATGGCCAGGGTCACAACTCTTTTGCCCTGCCGACAGTCTCGCATCACGTGACCCAATCCGTTACAATTGTAACACCTCACCTGGGAAAAGTCTCTCCTATACGTACCAGAGTGGCTCTGACTTTGTCCACTCGCATGAGAGTTCCTCGGGCCAGGCACACTACCTGCACTCTGTGGGGCTGTACTGGACTCTTGATTTCCTGGATAACGATCAATTTCTCGTTTAGCTCCTCAATCTTCACTTTCAGACGAAGTGCGCGACCTACTCTTCTGAGTTTTAGGGTACTTTCTTTTATCTGTCCATTTATCAAAATTCTTCTCACCCCAGACTCCTCTGGGTCTTTCATAATTTCTTCCTCCCCAGACTCCACTGGATCTGCCATTGCTGCATCTCGCCTCACTTCTCACTCTGTTCTCCCTCAAGCTCTTATATGCTTCAGTAATCATATCCGCCCTATCTGCGGCATCTTTCACCTCCTTTATCCCTGCTTCTTGGATCTTGAACTTTGTTTCGGGATGCATCATCTCCAAGAACTTCTCCATGACCATCAGTTGCTTCAGGTTAGCGTAAGATCCAACTCCAGCAGCCTCAATCCACTTCTGGAATCGTCTTTCCAGATCCCTTGCTGTCTCAGCAAAAGTACACGCTCCAACTTTGATCATCTCTCTGAAGCGCTTCCTATAAGCTTCTGGGGTTAACTGAAACGAGCGCAATATGCTGCTCTTTACTGTGGCATAATCCTGGCACTCTTCCAGTGACAATTGGGTGTATGCCTCCCTGGCTGCACCGGTCAATCTTAACTGGACCAGCTGGGCCCATTCCTCCTGTGGCCACTTCTTGATGATGGCAACTTTTTCAAAATGCTCGAAGAAGCTCTCCGCCTCTTCGGGAACAAACAAAGGAATGTCCTTCTCCCTAACCCTAACATCTGGTGAGTGTAATACCTGGGTGGTGCTCTCTGGCAACCCATGTTCAATCCTTTGCTCAGTCAAGGTTCTATTCGCTTCTATCTGCATTTGTTTTGTTCTCTCTTTTTCTTTTTCGACCTGGGCTCTTTCTTTTTCGACCTGGGCTTTTTCTTTTTCGACCTGGGCTTTTTCTTTTTCTTTTTCCTGTTCCAAGTCCAGTTCTCTTATTCTGGTTTTCTCTTTTTCTTTCTCCACCTCTAGTCTTGCTCTCTCTACTTCCAGCCTGGTTTTCTCTTTTTCCCTCTCGGCTTCATTTTTCATCTGGCGTTCTTACTTCATCTTGTCCAGCTGGAACTGTCTCTCCTTGTCCTCTCGTTGTTGCTGCATCTGGAGCTCTAACTGGAATCTCTCCAAGCTCCTATTTCGGCTACTCCTGCTACTGCGGCTACTCTTGCTACTCCTACTTGATCCCCTGGGATCTCACTTCATCCTGCCCATCGTCCTCCTTTCCACTTTCAGGTCCTTTTTGGGCTCCTTGCTCTGCCGCTTAACTTTTGGCTCTTAACTGCCACAGGATCTCATCCTTCATCCCAGCTACTTTAGATGCTTTCAACCTAATGCCACATTTTTCTGCTATTTGTTTCAATTGATCCCTCGTGCAACCTTCCAAGTCCTCAGGCTTGCCTGACTCCACAAATGCTTGCACCTTATCCATCTTTGTCCTGTGAGTCTTCCCAAGAGAGAGAATATACACCTGCGGTCACACAGTGTATCTATTTCAACAAGTGGTGTACCAATCCACTCTTGGACAGGGTGTGGGTGTGTCAGTTCACTTTCCCGGACACAGGCCCCAAATTTATTATAGTCTACTGGGTTGGTGGTGGTGTTGTCGTCGTGTTCCTCCTTTACGGACAACCCAACCCACAACTCGGTAGAGTGCTTATACCTCACTAGGAGATCACCCTTGGCGTTTCTGGCTCTTGGAGAGGGGCTCAACGTCACACATTTAGGGGATGCGGCTCCAACACTTAGCCTCGTTGTCACGTGCACACACCCACTCGAGCCGCTGTGACTCCCCACTCTCTCCTTAGGTGAAATGATCTCCTCAATCCCCTTTTGACTTATTAGTATTACCTTCTACCCTGTCCACACCAGTGGTTCTTGGTTCTTTCTCTCTCTCTCTCTTCTTCTGTACTATTTCATTGGAAGCCTCACTAGGACAAGGGCAAACACCAGCAAATTGGAATACATTTACTTGACAAAGCACATACACAATACATACACACATATAATAATAATGAATCATATACTCTATACTATAACAATCAGGTTGCACTCCAACACCATCAGAACTCTATCATCAGCTTATCAAGTGGTATCCTATCTCCTGGTTCACCACCTGATACTATCAACCTCCTCAAGTTGATCAAGTCTACATACACTGTTGCACTATCAACAAGAGAAATATATTTATGTATCTATAAATGTGTACAAAGAAAATCAGCATGTGAATGTAATGACATATATCAGTATAAATGTTCCTTGATACACAACAATGATCAATTGATCACTCTATCAGTCCTAGAACACGTACATCTGTAGATAATCCAGCCTACGACTGTAACTCTAAACTTCAGTATAAAACACTCCTTGACATAAGAATGCAAACAGTCACTCACCTCTCACTGCGTCTTGCACGCTAATGACAACCAAACACTATCAACTCCCTACAAGTAATCCACCAGAACTTCCCTTCCACCTCTGGAAGTTCACTACCCTGATATCTTCAGGTTCTTCTGGGTTTAACTACCAGGATCCTCTGCAGCTCCTCCACGCTGCTATCATGAAGTTTCCTTGAGCAACTACGGTGCTTCACCCTTCTGCTAGGGTCCTCCACAGCTCTTTTGGCTGCTACACCATGAAGTTTCCTCGAGCAACTATGGTGCTTCACCACCTCTACAGAAGCACGTGACACTCCTCTTCGCTGCTTCTCCTCACAGCTCGAGGTCCTCGCCTCCACTAGCTTGGAGTATCATCAACTACTTCATCTGTGCTGGCTTCGAAGTTCTCAGCAACTTTTTCCCCAAAGACAAACCTGCAAACTATCGACACTCCAATAAAAATGCTTCCCCTTTAACACATAAACAAAAATAATCACACAATATGTTTGCCTCAAACCTCCATCTGTCCTCTACATACAGTGAGAGTGGACTCCCCCGTTTTGGGCGGGTCCATACTCCACCTCGCCTGGCGGGTGTACTCACCTAATTGTACTCACCTAATTGTGCTTGCGGGGGTTGAGCTCTGGCTCTTTGTTCCCGCCTCTCAACCGTCAATCAACCGGTGTACAGATTCCTGAGCCTATTGGGCTCTATCATATCTACATTTGAAACTGTGTATGGAGTCAGCCTCCACCACATCACTTCCTAATGCATTCCATTTACTAACTACCCTGACACTGAAAAAGTTCTTTCTAACGTCTCTGTGGCTCATTTGGGTACTCAGCTTCCACCTGTGTCCCCTTGTTCGCGTCCCACCAGTGTTGAATAGTTCATCTTTGTTTACCCGGTCGATTCCCCTGAGGATTTTGTAGGTTGTGATAATGTCCCCCCTTACTCTTCTGTCTTCCAGTGTCGTAAGGTGCATTTCCCGCAGCCTTTCCTCATAACTCATGCCTCTTAGTTCTGGGACTAGTCTAGTAGCATACCTTTGGACTTTTTCCAGCTTCGTCTTGTGCTTGACAAGGTACGGGCTCCATGTTGGGGCCGCATACTCCAGGATTGGTCTTACATATGTGGTGTACAAGATTCTGAATGATTCCTTACACAGGTTCCTGAACGCCGTTCTAATGTTAGCCAGCCTCGCATATGCCGCAGACGTTATTCTCTTTATGTGGGCTTCAGGAGACAGGTTTGGTGTGATATCAACTCCTAGATCTTTCTCTCTGTCTGTTTCATTAAGTACTTCATCTCCTATTCTGTATCCTGTGCCTGGCCTCCTGTTTCCACTGCCTAGTTTCATTACTTTGCATTTACTCGGGTTGAACTTCAACAGCCATTTGTTGGACCATTCACTCAGTCTATCCAGGTCATCTTGTAGCCTCCTATTATCATCCTCTGTTTCAATCCTCCTCATAATTTTTGCATCGTCGGCAAACATTGAGAGGAACGAATCTATACCCTCTGGGAGATCATTTACATATACCAGAAACAGTATAGGTCCAAGGACTGACCCCTGCGGGACTCCACTTGTGACGTCTCGCCAATCTGAGACCTCACCCCTCACACAGACTCGTTGTCTCCTGTTGCTTAGGTACTCCTCTATCCACCGGAGTACCTTCCCTCTCACTCCAGCCTGCATCTCCAACTTTCGCACTAGCCTCTTGTGTGGCACTGTATCAAAGGCTTTCTGACAATCCAAAAATATGCAGTCTGCCCACCCTTCTCTTTCTTGCCTTATTTTTGTTGCCTGGTCGTAGAATTCAAGTAACCCTGTGAGGCAGGACCTGCCATCCCTGAACCCATGTTGATGCTGTGTTACAAAGTTCCTTCGCTCCAGATGCTCCACTAGTTTTTTTCGCACAATCTTCTCCATCTGCTTGCATGGTATGCAGGTTAGGGACACTGGCCTGTAGTTCAGTGCCTACTGTCTATCCCCTTTCTTGTATATCGGGACTAAGTTAGCTGCTTTCCAAATATCTGGCAGTTCCCCTGTTGCCAGTGATTTGTTATACACTTTGGAGAGTGGTAGGCTCAGTTCTCTTGCTCCTTCCTTTAGAACCCAAGGGGAGATTCCATCTGGGCCTATAGCCTTCGTCACGTCCAATTCTAGTAAACACTTCCTTACTTCCCCACTGGTAATCTCAAACTCTTCCAGTGGTTCCTGGTTAGCTATTCCCTCACTTACCTCTGGAATTTCTCCTTGCTCTAAGGTGAAGACCTCCTGGAATTTCTTATTCAATTCCTCACACACTTCCTTGTCATTTGTAGTGAATCCTTCCGCCCCTATCCTTAATCTCATAACCTGTTCCTTTACTGTTGTTTTTCTCCTAATGTGGCTATGCAACAATTTAGGCTGAGTCTTTGCCTTGCTTGCCTTGCTTTGCCTTGCTTTGCCTTGTGGGTGTGAGTCACACTGGGAGGGTCCTTCGCCGTCAGGAGCCATGCTCCCTCAGTTGCCTGCCAGCGCTCAGAGGAGGTGGATGTCGCTCCGTGTTCCTCCCTCTCCATTCTCTTATTTCAGGCCTTCTGCCTTATTAAAACATGTCTAACTTATCAATAAACATTGCTACTGTTGCTGGGTACACGACCAACTACAAGCAATCACTATGAACTGGCTTATATCGTACTTACCACAGATTGTCTAGTCGAGGGCGCTCCTCCCTCTGACGAAGCTTGGTCAGGGCGCTGCCACGGCCCACAATAATGCCTCTGGGCGGTTTAATAAACACTTCGTCGACCAGGACTTGAGACCACAACGTTACCAGCTCGATTCCACAGCTGGTACGTCTGCACACTTCTCTTCTCTTCGAGATATATCACCAGGGGTTCCTTTCTGAGAGGAGCTCAACGGAGCGCGGCTTTCCCCGGCGATGTCTGGCACTCAAGTGAGGTCAAAACCCCTCCAGAAGCGAGCCTCACGCCTCCAGCAAAATGTCCACATCTTCTAGCCAGTCATTTATCTGTTTTCTTCTTCACTGCCCATAATCTCAAATTGTTTATCATATCCAACCAGCTATTTTACATATGGGTTATCACCTCAATATTTGCTAGACTTTCTAATCAGGTCAGGCTTGACGAATAACTCTCAAGGAGGGAGACTCGTTTCTCCTGCAAGCTGAGATCATAACAGCGGTATATGGGGTTTTAATTCGTCCTGTTCCGCCGCGGGTGGAGGGTTTGTTCCCGTGTGGGGATTGGGGGGAGGTGTGGGCGGCTTTGGGAGCTCGGTTTCTGGCGCCGCAGCAGCGGGAATTGTTGTTTCGTTTATTGCATTTGTCGTTGGCGACGAATGCGCAGTTATTCATGCTAGGTTTGCGTGCCTCTGATGCCTGTGTGCACTGTGGTCTCCCTGAGACTCAGTTGCATGTTTTCTATTTTTGTGCGCGGTTAAGGGGATTGCTTGCTTGGTTTCTTGACGTGTTGGCCGAGGTTTGTGGGCCAGGGTGTCGAGATGGCCTTTTGAGGGTTTTGTTTTTGTCTTTTCCGCAGGGATCGCGCCGGGTGCGCAATACATTGTGTCTTCTCGTTGCTGACTTTGTGTATTGTGTGTGGGTGGGTCGGAGGGAAGGTTATGGGGTTGCTAGGGTTTTTGGGTTTTTGCGGGGCCGTTTGCGGTTAACGTAGTGGTGGGTGCAGCATGCTTTTCCACGCGAGTTTTGCGGTTGGTTCATGGGTGGGTATGTTCGTGGGGATGCTTTTGGGTGAGTGGTCATGGGTCGGTTGTTGGTTGTGGGTTGGGTGGGTGGGGTTTCTGCGTTTTTTGTCTTCAGTCCCCAGTCCTCCGGTGGGCCTCCTCAGGTGGGTTGGGCGGGGTGTGTGTGTGCAGTTGTTGTGGCCCGTATGTGGTTGCTCCTGTGGTTGTGTGTTCGGTTTGGTGTGTGTGTGTGTGAGGTGTGCTTTCCTGGCTCCTGCGTGGGCCTTTGCTTTTGCCCTGTGTGGGTTGTTTACGCTGTTTTGTTTCCACTATTATGTTTCCACTCTTATGTTCTTTATGGTGTGCGTGTTTATTGAGTGTGTGTCACTGTATAGTCTTTCCATGGCCATGTACTTGTTGTAATGTCCATTTTTTGTGTTTGTTTTGTAGTTTGCTTCCGTACCTGGCGTTTCTAGGTTCTGGTGATGTTTTGTGTTATTATGTGCCTGTATTTGTCCTGGTTTATGTATTGTGTATTATGCTATACCTTGTATAATTCTTATGCATCAATTGTTAAACACGGAAAAAAAAAGTAATACCGTACTGCCTTGCATGACTATTAGTTTATGTACTTTCAGTGAATACCGTACTGGTATTGCAACGACTCTTAGTTACACCCTGTGTGGGTAGTTTACGCTGTTTTGTTTATGCTATTATGTTCTTTCTGGTGTGTGTGTTTGTTGTGCGTGCGTCTCTGTGTATTGCTGTTCACCCGTTTATTTCTTGGGGTATGTCTGTTACTGTGCCTGCGCCTTGTGCGTCTTTTGTATGTTACTGTATTTCGTATGCCTTGTGCCTTTGCTTTGTGCTGTTTCTGTAGTTGTGTGCGTTGTGTGTGTGCATGCTGTTGGTTTCATCTGGGTACGTTTTTTTTTTGTGTCTTTCCATGTCCATGTAATTGCTGTATGTCCATTTTTTGTTTACTTTGTAGTTTGCCTCGGTACCTGGCGTTTCTAGGTTCTGGTGTCGTTCTGTATTATTATGTACCTGTATTCGTCTTTCTGTTTCTGTATTGTGTATTTTGCTATACTTTGTATATTTCTTTTATAAAAATAAAAAAATAAAAAAATGTCATGCACTATACTATATCCATGATATCAACAGTCAAAACATGCACATTTCACTACAGTAAATACTATGCATTACGCTGGCGTTTAATAAGCCACTACACCTGCATTACACTACACACCCCGGCGTACAAACGCCAATACACAACCATGCACTACACTCGGCATCCAAACTCCAATTCACACTGCGTCACCACCTCCCGACCCCACACACCCCCACTCACGAGACGCTCCACGTGTCCCACGGTAACACTCTCCATAATGCTACCTGCACCTACAAAAAATCTCCATGGACCTCTCCACGGCACAATAGACGTCGAACCCAGGCGGCAAATTACGCTTCGCTGGTTATGCCTAGGCGTCCATAATTCACTGCGCCTATTATCTGTATCTACGTCTGACAACGCCAGAAATCGCTCAAATCTTTACATAATATTTAATTATCTTTAAAATATTTGGTTTACACTTTACGTGATATTTAATATACTTCATATTACGCAGTTTTCACGCTGGATTTGTCCTTAGCAACGTTTTCTCACTATTACCGCCATTCCAACGATATATATAACAAGCCTCATAGTGCGGCCCACTCGGCCCCCACTCGGCCCCCACTTGGCCCGCAACATAGCCCACGCTGGCCCACATTCACCTGTGCTAGTTTTCCTCGCCAATCGGTATAATTCGCTCTACGAACGCTGCACCTGTTTTGGATGATTCAGTGTTCCAGACTTGCATCTTAGCCGTCTC
This sequence comes from Procambarus clarkii, assembly GCF_040958095.1. Lineage (NCBI taxonomy): Eukaryota > Metazoa > Arthropoda > Malacostraca > Decapoda > Cambaridae > Procambarus > Procambarus clarkii. The sequence continues at coordinate 12,693,624 of NC_091166.1, forward strand.
TCGTTGCGGGAATCTGGAAAGAAATAAACCCCCACATGTGCCCCACAATGGCCTAGTCCCTTTAATTAACTAAATCCTCTGGCCTGGTCTCACCTGACCTTTCTGTCCTCCGTCTAGTAACAACCGTTCTCAACACAACCCGACATCTACCAATTCCCGAACATTCCCTCACCAACTAAACCAGTAACACTCACTTCCTTCATTTCTCACTGTGTTCCAAAACCTGTTTGCTCTGCCACCAAATATGTCGTAATGCTGAACTCCGGTTCATTCCGAACACAGCGATTACTGAACACATAACACCGTGCCTCAGGAATCGTTTCTACCACTGTGTACTTCTACACACACCAGACCCTTGAAGCGTACCATTAGGTTTGTACAGGAAGACAATGAGGGAACATATGGAAGGTATTTAAAGGCCGTCGGGTTTTGTCATTTAATTACAAAGAATAGACTCTGACAAATAACATATTAACATACTCTATTTAGTTAAATAAACTCCCAATACCCATATACCACTTGACCTTACGAGTGTAGGTCACCACCTGCACTCGTAACTTCCGCCTAAGTCCGTAATACTGAATGATTACTACAACGCGTCACACCCGGTTAGTCTTACATTCAATACTCACATACTGCAGACTTAACTTGGTCACTAAAATCACATCAGGCTCCCGGATAGCTGTCTGCTACACTTCGTTGCTGCCACAGACTGAGATCCAGAGGACTTGCCAGTTCCACTCCCAAAACCAGACTGTCTTCAGTCAGCCATCGCCTCAAACATTTCACCCCGCCTCTCAAGGAAGGTATAATCCGATTAACCTTATCCCAAGAAGCAGTAACCTCGTTCCTAGAAGCCTGAGTCTTCTAATAATTCAAAGTCAAACGAATAATTCCAGGAATTATTAGTTTAGCTAAGCAGCTGCAGTCTTAATCCCTTGACCTTTCTTGGAAGTGTAACAATAGTCTGTATACTTAACATGTACTTCCAATCCTCATTCGTTAAGAGTTGTAGTAATGATTCTCCAGCAAATAATCCCTACTAACTTGTGGATTACAACAAACAGGTGCATCAGTGTGAAAGAAACTCTGCACATTTGTTTCCACTTCCGACGGGGATTGAACCCGGATTCTTGGGACTACGAACCCCGAGTCAGTGAACTCAGCTGTCAGGCCCCCAAAACCTGTGCAAGCACTCCATGCAAATAAAATGACCCAGTCTATGGAACTCACTCCCTAATCAATTAAAATTTGTCCAACCTATGACTTATTCAAAAGTAAAACCAAAAAGTACCTAATTTTAACCTCATAATTGACCTTGTGCTTCAAGCTCACACAGAATCTTTACTACCCACTTTCCCAATATTAGTACTTAAAACATATATCTTTACCAGTGTAATTGTGAGATTTTTTCTTTGACTTTTACTTGATAAAAAAAAATTCATATTGATGTTATATTAATATAACTACCTCACATGGGAGGCAGACCTAAAACAGAAAGAATTGCTTACTAGCAAATTTTTTAACCTCAAGCCTGAGACCATAGGAAAAGCGGGAGCAAACCACCAGGCTTCCACCACAAGGGTAAAAACTTGTCCACTTGGGCCGTTGGCTCCTTCTAATAATATCAACCATTAGAGGGTAACCGCCGGGAACTCACTTCGAATTTCTTGAAGTGTGGTGCTTTGAATCGGACTCGAGCTCTAGGAACAGACTCAATTTACACATAAGCATGCAGGGCATTGCAGAATATGAAAAGTGGGACAATATGATTGCGGGATTGAACTTAAACGACCGTTTCTAGAATAAACAATTTATCCAGCAAAAATCTAGAACTACTACAACAACGAATTTACGTTACTTTACTGTCTCCCCAGTGACACATTTAGCAACAGCCAATTCAACAGCCTGGTGGACACACGGAATCCTTCCCGTCGTCGCTGACTGAATAATGACACTAACTGAACAGAGTGGTACCCAGTGGTGATGCAAGCTTGCAGTCAATATATTTTACGGCCCTCACAGTGATCAATATACCATAATCACAAACATTGAATGACACTCGCGGCCCTCCCAGCGAGGTACCTAGTAACTAGGAGGGTGATCGAACACTGATGGCCCCCTATAAAAAATCTTATGTTAACACTTGTCCCTCAAGACACAAACAATACTAAAAGTTACACTAATTAAATTAAAAACAATTACGTTAATCGACCGTCCACAGCGGTCAGCAACAATCCAATTTACGTTAATAGAATTGTGTCTCAATGACACTCAAATAACAACAATAACTCGAACGCCCTCTAATTACATCACATTTGAAACGTCAAGCATTCAGTCAGTAATTCCAAATTAAGGACTGTCACACTGAGGAGAACTGTGGTCCAATGGCTAGGGGCGAGAGTCTGGGGTTCTTCTGGACGCCGGTTCGAGCCCTGTCCTGATCTCAGATCTCACCATGTTTGACGGTTGGGAGGCGGGACCAAAGAGCCAGAGCTCAATCCCCGCAAGCACAATTAGGTGAGTACTGACAGCCTATTTATTCAGATGAGTATTGATGGACACTGCTGTCACCCAACTAACAGGTCTCTTTCTGGTCTTACAACAAAACTACCTTAACGAGGGTTCTAGTACTCTACTTCACAAGGCCTTGAGTTGCTCCTGAGCTACCATGCAGTGAGGACGTGTCGCCTGCTCGCTCCGGTAGTTTGAGGTGGTTGACGTTTTCGCCGGCAGGGGGTGTGGGTGTCTCTACCCTCCCTGCTGTTCCTGGTGGTGTGGACGTGGCGCTTCTACGATGGGCGGCCATCTTCCCCCTGTCGTGAGGGTAAACTCCATCGGTTTGCAGTTTACTGGCCGTGCTGGATACCCGCTGGTGGACGTAGTATTGAGTGCCATGCTTCGTGTCCCGGTTGGGGACGTATATGGCATTGAGCAGGTAACTGCTCACCGTGTTGTTGTCAAGTTTGTGGGTGAGGCGGTGTACCGTGCTTTCTTACGGAGGTACGAGGGCCGTACTTTGCAGCTACAGGACGGCACTGGTTCTGTGACCATTTCAGACCGTAGTGGTGCTGTGACGTATGTCAGTGTTCATGGCGCCCCCATGGAGTTTCCTGAGGCTGTCCTCCGGCGATTCTTCCAGAGGTACGGCTCCGTCGTCAGTGTGCGGATGAACTCACTGTCGTCTGGCACGTATTCGGGTGTGAAGACCAACATTCGGACCCTCGGGATGCGACTGAGGTCGGACATACCGTGTTCTGTCCGGCTGTTGGGGTACTACGTGCGTGTGTTTTATGCCCGGCAACCCCGTACTTGCTTCCGGTGTGGCTTGTTGGGGCATCAGGCTGCCGGGTGTACTGCTGATCTGGTCGCTCCTGTGAACTTGTTCCGTGAGGAGGATTTCCCGCCGCTCCCTCTGGAGGAGGACTCCGTGGTGAGGAGGTGAGCGCCCCGTTCGCTGCTGCGGCTCCCCCAGTGTCACCCGACGTTCCCCCGGTTGTTGCAGACCCTCCTCCGGGTGTTGCGGTGCCGTTGGATGTTCCTCCTGACAATGTCTCTGGCCCTGCCGTTCCCATGGACCTGTGGAGCGTCGCCGTCGGCTTCCTCGTCTTCGGCTGTGGACCCTGGCCCTGCGTCCTCCCCTCGGGTCCTCCTGTGCTGGGTGCTGGGGTGGCAGCGGTGCCTCCTGCTGTGTGTGGTCCGGTTCTCCCTGTGGTAGAGGCTGCTGCCGTTCTGCGACGGGCGTCGGTTCGCCCGGTTCGTGAGGCCAGTGGTTCTGGGTCCGCCTCCGGCTGTGAGGATGTGCGGCCAGTGCCCAATCGGTCCAGGCGTTCTTCTACTGCTTGGGCTGTTGCAGAGGACTACGACGCAGGTGGAGCTTCGGGGAATGATGTGGCGCCTCCGGGTGCTTTGCGTTCTACGACGCTGGTGGTGGCTGACGTCCATGTGTCTGCTGTTGAAGATGTTTATACCTATGATTTACCTCCTGTTCTTTCTCCAGCAGAAGGTTCTCCGCAGTGGGGGGTGGTCGCTCCTACTGACGTGGATGGTGAGAGTTCTGGTGCGCGCCGAGGCATCAAGCTGGTACTGAAGAAGGATGCCAAGCGTGGGGGGTCCCGGCAGGAACAACGTCCAGTGGTTGACGCGGGGCCCTGTGAGGCGGCCGAGGAGGCTCCCAGTGCGCTGCCCATTGCCCGGCCTCGTGGGAAGGAGCCCCTCCCTCTCATCTTGGCCTCCGGGGTGGCGCATGGTGCGCAGCATCCTCTGCAGTTTGACATTATTGACCGCGTGCATCCTGTTCCATGGTGCCCTTCTTCCATCTGGGTACAGCAGGCTCGGTGTTTTGTTGTGGGTGTGCCGGAGTTGATGCCTGATCCTCGTACTGTTAATACTGTGCCTGTTCCGGATGACATCATGTTACTGTGGGAGGCGTATTGTGTTCGGTTCCCGGCGGTGGAGTGGCCGGATAAGTATGAACAATTTGAGTAGTCTGTGTGCTTGCTGTGACCTGTGGTTTGTTTGCAATGTATTGTACCTATTGTGTGCCCTTCAGGCCGGTGTTGTGTTTTTCATGACTGTTGTTTTGTTGTATTTATTGTATTTCCGTTACCCTTCTGTCCAGTACTGTTGTTTCTTTCTCCTGTGTTTCATTGTGTTTATGTTCATTGTTGTGATTTTGTTGTAGGCCCTTCAGGCCGGTATTTAGTGTATTTGTGTTAATTTGCTTTGTGCTTTTGTATTTTTTTGTCTGATTGTTTGTTCTTGGTTTCTTATTTTATTATATATATTGTATTGTATTTATTCGCATGTTCGCATGTAAAAATAAAAATAAAAAAAAAACTTCACAAGGCCTTGTATAAACAACAACAACATGAACACTGTGTGAATTCACCAAGTAATGGGTGCTAATTCCCTTTAATCAGCTACTATAGTGCTTAATCCCCTGCCCGCAGACAGATACGATCTGTCCACCGAATTATGACAGCTATCACAGCTCAACTGACTTCGACCATGACAGGTAGTTAACTCCTTATGTTAATTAATAACTTACTTAACGATAGCTCGTTAATTCGTTACCACTACATTAGTCATCTTTTCGACAATTCCTCACCATTGCGTGAACTCGCGGTGACTACTGCTAATTACACAAATCAGCAAGAGGTGTTCAACTAACTGTCGCACGGATGGAGTCTGGCCCTAGCTTCGTTAGGGGACAGACGTGTTGCATCGGCGCTCCGGCAGTTGGTGTTGTTTACCAGTTCAGCCGGTTGGGGGCGGGTGTGTCTCTGCCCGCCTGTGCTGACGTGGCTTTACGATGGGGGTCCCTCTCCCCCCTGTCGTCCGGGCTCAGTCTGTGGGACTAGAGTTCTCTGTGTGGGCCGGTTACCCGGAGATTGCGCTGGCTTGTGATATGCTCTCTGTCCCTGTGTTTGAGATTTATGGGGTCGAGTTGGTAACGGCCCACAGGGCGATTGTGAAGTTCACAGAGGTGGTAGCGTATCACGATTTTCTCCGGCGATACGAGGGGCGGCCATTACCCCTGCCGGTTGGTGCGGGCACTGTGACCCTCTCTGATAGAAGTGGTGCACTTACTTACGTCAGTGTGCATGGGGCTCCCTTGGAGTTTCTGGAGGGTCTGATACGGCGGTATTTCGGCTGGTTTGGTGCAGTAGTTAGTGTGAGGGTGAACGTGGTGTCCTCCAGTCCTCTTAAGGGTGTGAGGACTAACATTCGCACCCTGGGCAAGAGACTCCGGGCGGATATTCCGTCCTCTGTGCGCCTTATGGGGTACAACGTTCTGGTGTTTTACGCCCGCCAGCCGCGGACGTGTTATCGTTGTGGTCTTTTGGGCCATCAGGCTGCTGCCTGTTCTGCGCCTGCTGTTGCACCAGTGAATCTCTTCAGTGAGGACGATTTTCCGCTGCTTGCTGTGGGGGATGATTCGGTGGATGTGGACGTCTCTTCGGCTGAGGAGGTGCCCTCTGTATCAGCTGTTGCTCCCCCTGTTGTTGTCGCCTCTCCTCCGGTGGTTGTGTCCTCACCTAGTGCTCAGCCTGTTCCGGCTGGTGTCCCTGAGCCTCTTCCGTCTGCCATCTGCTCGAGCCCCTCGTGTTCCAGTTCTTCCTATGCTGCGTCTGTCCTGGTCCCTGCACCCTCGCCGTCTGTGCTGGGCGATGGGGTGGCTGCGGAGCCTCCTGCTGTGCATGGTCCGGTTCCCCCTGTGGTAGAGGCTGCTGCCGTTCTGCGTCGGGCGTCGGTTCGTCCGGTTAGTGGTGCCCGTGCCTCTGGATCTGCTTCCGGCTCAGACGATATCCGGCCAGAGCCCAAACGTTCCAGGCGTTCGTCTACGGCCTGGGCTGAGGTTGGGGACTTTAGTGACTGTGGGTCTTCAAGTGTTGACGGCGTGGATCCGGCTGAGTCATTGTCTCCGCGGTTGGTGGTGGCGGAGGCTCATGTGCCTGCTGGTGCTGATGCCCGTGTCTCGGGTGTGTCTCCTGTTTCTTCCTCGCCTGGGGGCTCTCCGCAGTGGGGTGTGGTGGCTTCCGCTGCCAGGGATGGTGCGGATGCTGGTGCTGGGCATGGCCTGGTGGTGACTTTACGTAAGGATATGCACCACCGTGATTCCCTGCAGTCGTCTGGTGGTGTGCCCATGGCCGCTGGTGCCCCTGTGGTGGTGCCCTCTGTTGAGCCCTCTGTCGAGCCCTCTCCTGCAGTGTTGTGCCTTGAGGACTTGCAGGCCCGGGTTGCCGAGTTCCTGCTTCTTGAACGGCCGGAGGAGTTTTCTGGTGGGCAGGTTCCGGGTGTACGGAATCGGGTGGCGGCTACTGGCGTCCGGAGGGACACCGTGTGGGTTCCACGTCTGCGGGTGTTTGTTTCCGGGGTTCCGGTTCACATGGCGCCCCCGGTGTTAGGTCACGCCTCCTGGACAACGTGGCTGCTTTGGGAGGCATTCAATGTGCGGTTTTATTACTGTGATTGCTAGTTTGCCATTGTATTATGTTTTGTGCCTTGATATATGCTGTATTTTTCTATGCATTTATCGTGTTTGTGTTTTGTTGTGCTATGCTGTCGGCCCTTCTGGCCGGTGGTCTATTGTTTTATTTTGTTCTGTTCTGTATTCTGTGTTGTTTTTATTGTATTTAAATTGCATGATTTGCATTTTAAAAAAAAAAAAACTGTCGCACGGACAGGTTACTGTACCCAAAAATTAATGTTACTCACAACGCTGTACAACAACACAACAATGCCCTCGTTAAGCAATGATGTCCCCCAGTGACGTTAATGACTTTAATTCTCACAGAATCCTTCACAGTAAACAGCGTAATACACCAAGGACACAAACTGCCAACAGTTCACAACACAGTACAACACGGTACAACACGGTACAACTTTGCTGCCCACTGCAACTTGCGAAACACTTCCTCAGCAAATTATGACAATAATAATTCATGGCCCTAACACAACACGACAGTATATAAAAAAGCGCTGGCCAATCTATATAAATAAAAATGGAAATGTTCGTCTGTTCAAAATCGCTAATTTTCGAAAGTTCTTTTCCGATAGCTTTGAAATTTTCACACAACGTTCCATTCGCATCCGGACAAATTTTTATATACATACTATATAGATGTCACGTCTGTGACGGTTAAAAAATATACTTTTTCTGAAAAACAGTTTTTTCAAGTGTTTTCCATGTGAGGAAAATCTTTGAAACCTCTTTACCGATTGCTTTGAAATTTTGACACAACGTTGCATTCGAATAGGCGCATCTTTTTATATATCTACTACATACATGCCTCACCTGTGACAGGAAAAAAAACATGCTTTTTGGAAAAACAGCGCCATCTGTTGGACGTAAGAGCAACACACGCTGTAATCTCAAAAAGTACTTCACCAATTTCTCTTAAATTTTGACACAACGTTGCATTCGAATAGGCACGTCTTTTCATATACGTACTATATAGATTCCATCCCTGTGACAAAAAAAACATCCATTTTTGAAAAATAGAGCCATCTGTTGCACATAAATAGCAACATGCACGCTATACTAAATGTCACGAATTCCATTCAATGTTTCCGATTGCATTGATAAATTTTATTTTCATAGATTTTGATATATTGTATTTTTTATTGAATTCTTTTGTGTGACATTGTGTTGAAATTGAGCTGTGTTGTTTACCATACCAATCATTTCGTAAGTATAAGTATAGATGTCACACCTGTGACAGGTAAAACTATGCTTTTCTTGAAAAACAGCGCCATCAGTTGCATGTAAGAGCAACACACATTGCTATACTAAATATCTTACAATTCCATTTCAGTGTTTCTGATTGCATTGATAAATTAAATTTTTATATATTTTGATTTATTTTAATTTTGATTTAATTATTTTGTGTGAATTGCATTGGAATTGAGCTGTGTTGTTTGCCATATTGTTCATTTCGTGAGTATAGTTTATATTTTGTTATTTTTTCACATTTTCATTTCATTTTTTGACTGTTTTTCTTATATTTCAGTGATGGAACATCAGATCACTCGATGTTCCGAATTTTCTGATGGGAAAATCAGACCATTTGGGAAGGCATCGGACGAGGGAGAGGGGAATGGTGGGGATGACGAGGGGACGGAAGTGAGAGATGGCGGGAAGGACGAGGGGACAAGGGAGGGGGGGTAATGGTGGGGGAAGGACGAGGGAACAGGGGGAATTTGGGATGGTGGGGACAAGGGAATGGAGGAATTGAGAATGGTAGGGAAGAGAAAGGGACAGGAGAGTGGGGCATGGTAGGAAGGAAGAGGGGATGGTGGAGTGGGGAAAGGTGGGGAGGACGAGGAGACGGTGGAGTGGGGAATAGTTGGGAGTTCGAAAAGACGGGTGAGGGATGAATAGTGGGAAGGAAAGGGAAGGTTGCTGTGGCTCAACAACGCACATGCGTTGCTGAGCCACAGCATCGTGTGACCGGATACTGCTAGTATATATATATATAATATTAATTAACCACCCAGGGAAATCTCCCGTTGAACACTACACCACTGGACCGGGAATGTTTTGCAGAGATATCACATGCACGGCACAATAGAGAAATGGAATACAATAAACTTTCCTCCACCCTTGGAGATACAGTAAAATAAATGACAACTCCACACAAATGAATGTGTCTCTATGTCCTCTATGTCTGTACACACGTCTTCCCCCACAGTTGGGCCCACTCCTGAACTTGATTGACGTTAGTACAGGTGTAGCTCACACGTCTCCACTTCCCATCACCTCACAGGTGGTAAAAGTGACAATGGCAAATGGAACACTGGGTGCGAAGCCAGCTTCAGAGATTAACACACCAAAACAGAAACAGGTACTTACTCCATTTTCACCGACTGGTCTCACTCACACACACACATTCGAAACCCCCCACTTGCTGCTGCAGTAGGTGGTGAAGTAGACGTTCTCCGACTCCGACTCCGTGGTCGGCTGGGACCACAGAGTGGCTGGCACGGTGTCCCGACACACGGACCAGGGTGCAGGTGGTAGTAAACAATCACCCCCTCCCCCCCCCCCCCGTGGCCTAGGCTTGGCAGGAGCGAGGCGCGGTTGCGGCTGGTACTCACACACACAGCAAGATAGTACCACGCCCTTAACACGGAACGGTACAACACGGTACGGCACTACGGCGCGGCACGTGCAAATGACAGAGTCCCTCACAGTTCACTGGTAATTCCGTGGAATTACGAATTCAAGGTTTCCAACACAACACTGAAACCTTTACAAGTTCGTCTCTGTCAGGTATTTGTAACTAAGGCACGACAGACAACGGATGTCACTACCACACGTAGATATAATACAGCCTCCACAGTTCACTTTCTCTGGGTGGTGTCCCACAATCACGCGGGAAGGTCACAATCCTCCCCCCCCCCTGTTGGAAATTTCCAACACTAATACAATACTATTGTATTATAATAAATTAGTATTAAAATATACTAATTACTGTAGTTACTAAAACTTACTAACAGTAATGTTCACATGAACTAACTATTATATCTGCATATGGATACTGGAATTCTTACGAAACCAAGCACCAGTATTGCGTCAGATTATATCTAGTTAAACACATTTATAGCCAGTGTGTTAGAGAATTGAATGTGATTCTCTAAAATCATCAGTATTCCGTGTGATAGTTATTTATGGATAACATAACTCCCAAATAACTCTAAATCGAGAGTTTTTAGTTACAATTGTTATCAAGTAATAATTTTGTTGTCACGTGTGAATGTCATGGAGAAACTTAAATCTTCTCCATTTCTTGTTTACTAACATAAGACGAGAAAGTAATAATATTTAAATCCCTAGAATTACAACCCAGTCTTTATTAAAGTCTTTCAGCCACAATTACGCTAAATAATATTATTCGTGATAAATAATTTCTGTGGCGAATGCGGGGACGTGGTTGAGGGAGAAGCCACTGTGTATCGAGACGCCATTGTGTGTGGCGTGGAGGACTCGTGTTGCGGAATTGAGCAACAAAGGTCGTGGCGTCAGAGTCTGAGACACGTGACGTTGAGATTATCAGCAAGAATTACACTGGTACTCAACACAGAATGAGTTATTATTGTTCTACGTGATCTGCAGTGTTCGGCCAACTAATAACGCGTCGATATTCAAGCCAAGCTATCAACCACGTGTACGACATTGTGGAAGTTTGAGCTTGAAACGCGATACCGGCAAGCTTCAACATAATTTGTACCCTTAGATAAGTATATAGTTCTTTTTTGATGCATCATTAGAGATTGTATATGTCGGAGCAGCTTGTCGTTATATCGAGCGACCACAACAAATCCAACGTTAGTACCACACTAAAATTTAATTTATATTTCATGAATATAGAGATTTAAGTAGCCTAGTTCAATGCTACGTAATATCCCTTAAATTACAGTTTGTATGTGAAGAGTCAACGAGCTGTTACCTAACTTCGTGTTATTCACCTCTAAGTGTTTCTACGAGTAATTCCGGAGATCACGAGGACGAGGCGTGAATGATGTCATAGAAATCGTCTTAAAGCTAAGACTTTTTTGTACTCATTTATTTACTCTAAAATTGGTTATTTATTCATCATTCTATCTAATCGGATGCTCGTCACGTGCACTGGAGATAATCTGTGTTTATTTGGATGATTAATTTCTGATGCTAATAATCTTTATAATTTCTGGTGATAATCTTCTATAGATTCTTTAATATTGGTCACAAGATTAGTTATTAAACAATGAACTGGTGCACGAACCACACTAGTTCCTAGACGTATATGAAGTTATAGCAATACCCCCCAATGTAGGTGTTTGAGGCTTTGATTTAAGTTAATTAACTATATAGCCCATTAATTATTTAAGTGATTATGCTTCCTAATATTTAGCCATAGACACTGATTCTTCCTTGTGTTTCTAATGATCACTTTTTATTAGTTTCCCTCTTTTCTTAAAAGTGGGTGGTCCTTCGTAATTGATTTCATTAATATAATAATTGAATAAATTGAGTCAAGCCCCAGATATCCCACATTATGGTCCTTATCGAACCGGATAAACATAAACATAAATATAAATATACTAATTAGTAATAACTAATCACCGTGTGAAGTAGTCTAGACTAACCCCATTAATTAACTGTGTCTACCGGCAGCGTAACACATAGGTTAGCCTAATTCACACCAATTCATTGCTACTTATACCTCGTATAAGGTAGCACTCGTGGGACACAGTCAATTACCCACAACACTTAGGCCTACACTTCATACTGAAGTAAGAATCTTTAGGTAACCAGGAGCAACAGCTCATAACTTGTATATTAATCACTAACACCAATTATGTGTTAACTATTTGGGCTATACAAATATTTCAATATACGGCTGTCAGCAGACTGTCTATTATAGCCTAAATTCATGCCATAATTACTGATTCACTCAAGTTAGTGGATTCATTAACATTCAGGATCCAGTATACTAATATAAATTGCTGATCCTATACTAGTTAATCATTACTAACCTGATCATATTTTATTCCACAATTAGGAGTACATTCAGGAGTTAAATATTATTTACGGCAGTAGAATACTTGCCAAACACAATTAATTCTCTTGTGTTCATTTAATTTCTTATACACGTAATTCCTACCAGTGTATATATATCATATAAAATTATAAAATTCAAAAAACCCAAAAAATACAGCACAACTATTTGCACATTACTGCACCACAATATAATCTTTACCAACCTTTATTAGGTAGGAATTTAGGCTGTGATTGTGCTGAATTTGGCACAAACACAGACTAAATAAATTTGTAGTTTCTTAGGTAGAAATTCTCACAACTAGACTTGAGCTAGTTAGTAGTATATGTATTATACCCTTTGTGCTGACCCTATCAAGGGTGGGATTAAACCTTAAGATAACTCTGATTAGAGTATATCAATAATATTTCTATGTACATCTTTGAGTGTTACTGTAAGTTCACAACCCATCCAAGGCTGATTTTGAATAGCTAAGCTAAGGAACACCTGTAGTGAGACCAAGGTACCACTCAAATCTTAGTTGCTTATTATTAGGTAGGTAGCTAACCTCTAAATGAGGTAAATTACAATCAGACTCAAGAAAATATCAGGTTGTCAATAATTATACCTGCTCTACATAAAGGAGCAAGTACCATAGCTGTACAAGTAGCTATATAAGCCCTATAAGGCTCAAATTTACCACAAGAATGGCTACTCCAGAAAGGACTGCAAGATTCTTGAGAAGTCTTCAAGTTCACCTGTCAAAACTACTTGTCAAATGTGACAACTGTATAGAAACTAACCCAGTTGACGTCTTCAAGCTAGTAAGTTCCACAAGGGTAGCTAACCAAAAATATGACCATATAAAGGTTGTAATCGAGTCTTATAGGAACATACTCCATGTCAGTAATACTGACCCAGACGAATTACGTCTAACAGAATCTGATCTTGATGACTATGAATATATCATTCAAGACAAGTTAGACCGATATAAAAAGGTGCTTGCGACACAAGATGTTCCCGAGTGGATAGAACAATTCTTTAGTAGACCTACACCCGAGCAAGCACCCAGCTCAGATGAAATACTTGAGCTACCTCAAGATGAGGAGAATCCTCTAATCAATACTGATCACTATACAGGATCAACAACTGAAGTTCAACCTTCATTTTCTAACATCTCATCTAATACAACTTCACGTAATAATTTATTTACAGAGTCTGATCAATTTTCAGACAGCTCTTCTCAATGTTCCCTGGATTCTATAAATTCAATGCATGAGGCTACTGAATTAACTAGCTCCTCACAGGAACCCAGAGAAACAAGTGAAGCTGCAGATGAAACTCTTAGTGAAACTGCAATAATCAGTGAATCTGAACCAGAAAATGATAAAGCTAATGCTGCAGCAGCAGCCGAAGCTGGAATTAAAGCTGAGGATAAGCAAGAAGCCTTAAGCAATACAAGTAATGGTCACAGTTGCTCACACCAGCCTTCTAAAGTAAGTGCTAACAATGAGAAGACTGTTATAAACCTTGTACACCAATTACTAGATTTATCTCCACCAGAACAATCAGTTGACTCTTTACAAGCCTTTAGTTTTCATCTTGAGTCACTGTTAAATTCCTTCAGTAAAGAGGTGGATCACCCAACTGCTGAGTGGATGACTAAAATTATCATCCAAAGAAAATTGTCTGGTGACACACTCAATAAGTTATATGTATACCAGAATTGTAATACCCTGTCAATGCAGGATATATTTGCAGGTTTGCGCAATATAAGTAATCATACAGCAAACCAGGCACTTAATGCTTCATCTGAATGCACCGAAACTGTACCCACATCAGTTTCCTTACCTGGACCTCCTAAAGTGACACTGTCACTAGGTAATAAGGGTACTAATAATCAATGTAATAACTGAGTCAAACCCTAATTCATCAGTAAGGCCCTAGAGCCCCATAGGTGCTCCTAAGAGACCTAATAGTCCAAAGAGCACTCCCAATAACTCCACAGGTGTTCCTAAGAGACCTAATAGTCCAAAGAGCACTCCCAAGAGCCTAGTAATGGCTCCCCAGAGTACACCAAGTACTCACAAGAGAATAAATAACAAGCAAATGCAAGCAACAAAACCATCACAACCTGTAGTTACTGTTTTACCTAAACCGGTAACCCCTAAACGAGCTGTAGGATGGGGAATGTGCCTGTTTTGTAATCAAAAACATTCTCTGTACAAATGTACTAATTACCCTAATAGAGACACAAGAGTCAGACGACTCAAACAGTTACACAAATGTACTAGGTGTCTCAAATCACATAATGTTAATAGCTGTGACACCCCACTGAACACCTGCAATAGGTGTAGAAGGGGCAAGCATCATGCTGCACTGTGCAAATTAGCTAGGACAAATTATGTCAATCCTAGAATAGGAGGTAGAGAATCTACACCAGTACAGTGCTGCAAGGTGCGAGATGTGTACAGGGTAATTTCACAAGCATCTCAAGTGGATGCTACTTTGCCTACTGCCCAACTTCAAGTAAAGAACAGAGGAGCCAAGATCACCACTCGTGGACTATTTGATCAAGGTTCCCAGAGAACTTTCATTACTCAGAAAGCAGCAGAGGCACTCAATTTTCAACCAATCAGATAGGTAAAATTAAACTTGTCAGGGTTCATGATAAATCGAGGAACTCATGAATACTCAGTAGTTCAACCGCTTGTACGACTAGGTAGTCATGCCAAGGCTGTCCAAGCCATTGTTGTAGATCAAATACCTTTAGACTTAAATATTAAGGGTCTGGGGTACACAGCCCACTTCCTGCAGGAACGTGAAATTAATTTGGCTGACAACAAGTTAACGTCTGACCACCTTAACAATGTAGATGTACTAGTAGGAGCAGACTACTATTACCAGTTCATAACTGGACATGAATATGCTCCAATCTGCAGGTGGCTACTTACTTACTGGTAAAGTTCTGAATGTGAACAAGCCTAAGCCTGCCAACAATAATAAATTAGTCAGCAGTAAATCAATTCTCCACAAGCAAGCTAAAATGAGAAACACAGCTGAGTAATAAACTCAGATTGAATGTAGTACAATTAGTATTCGCCGAGATATTTCATAGCTCTCAGTGGAAAACCAGTGGTCCGTACTCAAACAAGTACAAGTCACAGCGACCAAGCCATTGAATCCACTGCAGACCTAGAATTATTCTCGACAAGTAATAATTGACCACACTCAGTCTCCCTAGGCAAGTGATAATATTAGGCTAGAGAATCTAGCACTCCCTAGGTAATTAATAATATTAGGCTAGAGAATCTAGCACTCAATGCATCTAGCATTTCCTGAATTTAGCAATACTATGAAGTCATCAAGCAACTTCTGTAATTATAAATTCACTAGGACCAAGGTCCACAATACTTGCGCTTGAGGTTTGCCAAGAAAACCTTATTAATACAATGTTTTCTGCACTAAGAGTTAGTGAAAATACTTGCATCAATTTTGTTTGAGTTGTTTTTCTTTCGTTTCTGCTTAATTATTGTAGGAGCGCAGCACGAACAAACTTGCAAACTTACCAATACATAAGTGAGTCTACAGAGAACTAATAACCCGTGAAACGTTTAGGTTGGGAAAATGTTACAAATTATCTTGAATAGGATTAATCGTAGCAGTAATTTTATTCCAGCAATCTTAGGTGTCCCTTTGTTTAATGCATTATCATTAAACATCAGCATTGTTAATTAACATGCTTAATGAGCTCAATATAGCTCACCTTGGAATTAACGTAATAATTGAGTGCTTATTGTTCCCCATGCGAATACGAGCTCAATATTGCTCGCCATGATAACTGAACGCTTTAATGTTCCCCATATCACGAGCACTGCTCGCCATGATAATAGAACAATGCAATACTCCACCTCGTTAATTCGAGTTCAATATAACTCACCCTGTTAACGAGTTCAATATAACTCACCCTGTTGACATGCTTAATGAGCTCAATATAGCTCCCCATGTTAACGAGCTCAATATAGCTCACCCTGTTAACTCTGTTAACGAGTTCAATATAACTCACCCTGTTGACATGCTTAATGAGCTCAATATAGCTCCCCATGTTAACGAGCTCAATATAGCTCCCCATGTTAACGAGCTCAATATAGCTTACCCTGTTAACTCTGTTAACGAGCTCAATATAGCTCACCATGTTCACGAGCTCAATATAGCTCGCCCTGTTAACTGTTAACGAGCTCAATATAGCTCAATCTGGTAACTGTTAATGAGCTCAATATAGCTCAACCTGTTTACGAGCTCAATACAGCTCCCAATGTTAATTTGAGTACGTTTTTGCTTACAATTAGCTTAGTCCCTTACTTAGGTAGGTTAGAAATTTAAACCATTTATTTAGGTAGGTTTAGGGACTTTAGTTAGTGTCAACTGAGTACTAGCCTAATCTGTACTCACCATTAATTACAGTTGACTATACTTATAGAGACTGATTTAATAAACTCAATTTTCATCTAAAGGTTGAGGATGTATTAATGAGTCTACAGTGCCAAGCCTATGAGCTGCAATTCAATTAGCTCATAATTCAGAATGACTAGGCTGCTAATCTCACTGTCGACTCAGAGTATTCCTTGATTTTAATGAACAAACCTTTTCAGTTCTCTAATTTTCCACTATTTTAGCTAGTTAGTAAATTAGTTGTACCATCAGTCAGTATGACTACTGCATGGCAGTGCACATTAAATTAAATTTCCTCATTTGATTTTGGGGTGATCATGATGCTGCGTGATGTTATTGTCTAGTAACTCAATAGTTACAAGTGACAGCGACCCTAGACAGTGACCTTACTGTAGTGTCAGAGTCTCCTTGATCTTGAATGACCCAATAATACTTTACTGTACAATAATGTAGAATACAACTTATACAGTAATGCTATCAGTTCTTAGGAACTTTTTCTGAGTTTGCCTACAATTCAGCTACTATATAATACACCATTACATGTCACTGCGACCCTAGTTGTTGAGTTTATTGTAAACTTTAGAGAGTTCCGTTAGAGTTTAGTTCCGTTTAGAGAGTTAGTCCCCGTGGTGTAGTGGTAAGACACTCGCCTGGCGTTCCGCAAGCGCTATGTCATGGGTTCGTATCCTGGCCGGGGAGGATTTACTGGGCGCAAATCCTTAACTGTAGCCTCTGTTTAACACAACAGTAAAATGTGTACTTGGTTGTAACAACGATTCTTCGCGGCAGAGGATCGTATTCCAGGGACCTGCCCGAAACGCTACGCGTACTAGTGGCTGTACAAGAATGTAACAACTCTTGTATATATCTAAAAAAAAAAACAGTTCCTGAATACCGATAACTTAATCATTCAATATTTCAATATTTAATACATGTTTCCACTAGAGCAGTTGCTCCACAATACAAACGGAAACTACAAGCCTATTATAGCTCTGATCAAGAGCAAATAATTTCCCATCCAATTTGAGTAATCATGATGATACTGTGTTGTGATGTCAAGTAACAAATCATTACAAGTCACAATGACCCAGTACATTCTCATCACAGTAGATTCTCAGTTACTTTAAATTGTATGATTTAATTCTTAATTTGTTGTATAGGCTATTAATAATAACATGTTCCATTCACCATGAATTTCTTTGCAAGACTTAAGTTTCTTGTATGTCCTTGACAATTACGGGACATCCGTTATGTGTGTACTAACATATTAACATTAATACTAACTTCGGGATAGGTATGTCAGTACTCAACATTACACTGCGACCCGAGAAATCTCCCCCCGGAGTTATGTTGGAAATTTCCAACACTAATACAATACTATTGTATTATAATAAATTAGTATTAAAATATACTAATTACTGTAGTTACTAAAACTTACTAACAGTAATGTTCACATGAACTAACTATTATATCTGCATATAGATACTGGAATTCTTACGAAACCAAGCACCAGTATTGTGTCAGATTGTATCTAGTTAAACACATTTATAGCCAGTGTGTTAGAGAATTGAATGTGATTCTCTAAAATCATCAGTATTCCGTGTGATAGTTATTTATGGATAACATAACTCCCAAATAACTCTAAATCGAGAGTTTTTAGTTACAATTGTTATCAAGTAATAATTTTGCCGTCACGCGTGAATGCCATGAAGAAAACTAAAATCTCCATTTCTTGTTTACTACCATAAGACGAGAAAGTAATAATATTTAAATCCCTAGAATTACAACCCAGTCTTTATTAAAGTCTTTCAGCCACAATTACGCGAAATAATATTATTCGTGATAAATAATTTCTGTGGCGAATGCGGGGACGCGGTTGAGGGAGAAGCCACTGTGTATTGAGACGCCATTGTGTGTGTGGCGTGGAGGACTCGTGTTGTGGAATTGAGCAACAAAGGTCGTGGCGTCTGAGTCTGAGACACGTGACATTGAGATTATCAGCAAGAATTACACTGGTACTCAACACGGAATGAGTTATTATTGTTCTACGTGATCTGCAGTGTTCGGCCAACTAATAACGCGTCGATATTCAAGCCAAGCTATCAACCACGTGTACGACATTGTGGAAGTTTGAGCTTGAGACGCGATAACGGCAAGCTTCAACATAATCTGTTCCCTTAGATAAGTATATAGTTCTTTTTTGATGCATCATTAGAGATTGTATATGTCGGGGCAGCTTATCGTTATATCGAGCGACCACAACAAATCCAACGTTAGTACCACACTAAAATTTAATTTATATGTCATGAATATAGAGATTTAAGTAGCCTAGTTCAATGCTACGTAATATCCCTTAAATTACAGTGTGTATGTGAAGAGTCAAAGAGCTGTTACCTACCTTCGTGTTAGTCACCTCTAAGTGTTTCTACGAGGAATTCCTGAGATCACGAGGACACGGCGTGAATGATGTCATAGAAATCGTCTTAAAGCTAAGACTTTTTTGTACTCATTTATTTACTCTAAAATTGGTTATTTATTCATCATTCTATCTAATCGGATGCTCGTCATGTGCACTGGAGATAATCTGTGTTTATTTGGATGATTAATTTCTGATGCTAATAATCTTTATAATTTCTGGTGGTAATCTTCTATAGATTCTTTAATATTGGTCACAAGATTAGTTATTAAACAATGAACTGGGACACGAACCACACTAGTTCCTAGACGTATACGAAGTTATAGCAATACCCCCCCAATGTAGGTGTTTGAGGCTTTGATTTAAGTTAATTAACTATACAGCCCATTAATTATTTAAGTGATTATGCTTCCTAATATTTAGCCATAGACACTGGTTCTTCCTTGTGTTTCTAATGATCACTTTTTATTAATTTCCCTCTTTTCTTAAAAGTGGGTGGTCCTTCGTAATTGATTTCATTAATTTAATAATTGAATAAATTGAGTCAAGCCCCAGATATCCCACACCCCCCCCCCCGGCCTAAGTTTACACTCGTTAGTTTTATCGCCGTTTTCCCTCTTCCACGATACCGGATTCTTACTCCCACGGTCTCGGGATGATGGCTCGACCATAGAGAGTGACTTTTGTGTCGTTGCAGGCGGTCTTTCCGGTGCTTGGCCTAGCACGAGAACGACACATACTCCTACAACAAAAGACTCTAGTGAGAATGGCTTTCCTGCCAATTGAGAGGGCCCCACGCTCAAGCTGGTACTCTTAGCTCTTTCGCCAATCACAGCGAAGTATTTCAGGAGGCCTGGAGGGTCAGCGACTCACGTTCTATCAATGTGACACTCTTCCCCTTGGCACGAGGGAGTCACGTGAGCGGGGGTCAGCCTGCTACCGTTAACCCCCCAAACCCCTTTCTCCACTTGAACTTGTACAAAATTCCACCTGTAATCAACTCTCTGTTATAACTTTCTTTGCAGGCTTCATACAGCAACCACAGTAGACTTAATGACTAGCACTCGTCTTGGGCTATCCGTAGACACCCCACACAACTGTATAAGAGTTGTACTTCTTAATCTGGTGCTATGGTGCACATGCACCTTTGCACACATTTCAGTGCACAAGGGAGCTGGAAAAATTCATCTCCTGACAGTAATCACCTGTGTCAATTTATATTGTAGTTATTTGTTGATATAGAACCTTGCCACAATGTATCCTTTCATCTTGCCTAATACGTTAGTTTTGGGATCTGCCTGAAACGCTATGCGTGTTAGTGGCCTTTCATGAATGTAAAAATACAAATCTATTGTAATCGCACCAAGCCATAGTACATTCTTGTGAATAAAGATTATTATTATTATTATTATATAAGTCTTTTTGGCGCTCTTGTATGTGTGCGCTAGCTGGCGTTAACAACTGTTCTCACCTACAAGCATTAAAATTACTAAAACAATGCATTATTTATTAATTAATTAATTAATTAATTAATTAATAATATATTTTATTTTTTTATTTGTTTATTTATTTATTTATTTATTTATTTGCAATAAGATACATTGGGATGAGAAAGTATATACCATTGGTGTTCTCAAATTCTTGTAAAGCCACTAGCATGCAAAGCTTTTTGGGCAGATCCCTAATCTAATAAAAGTGAAAGTATTAAGTAAAGTAATGTGTAAAAGTAAGTAAAAAAAGTAAGAAGTACCGTATCTATGGTACATTGTTGTAGAATTTGAGTTCAGCATAATAATATAATGTTGTAGCAAATTTTTAATTTGCCATAAAAACTACAAGGTAAATTTATGAGAGTGATTCCACTGGTGAAGTTGCATATCATAAATACTAAAATGAGCAAGTTAAAATAAAGCATTATTTATGTTTTATTATAAATAAAAAATAAGAATAAACATTATTTCTTTGGGAGATACTTACATGTTAATGATTATAATCTGAAAATATATACATAACAATGAATAACCACGGAGGAAAATCTCAAACAGGAAATTGCTTAAGCACTTTCGTGATAATCAACACATCATAGATCACGATGATCACATGATTCGCGAGCCTGCCACCGTCGAGTGAGGACGCATCTTCAGCTACTCCGCCTTCATTGGATCACCCAGCGCCGATGCGAGCCGCGTGTGGACGTCAGCAATAGGTCCTGCTCACAGTTTGAAGCAAGAAGACCCCAGAAGATAAAAGACATCAGGAGTGGTCACACTCCCACCGGCAGGTTTTACTCCCCGCCTCAACGCCATACTCGTTGAAACGAAAACTTCACATTCTCGCAGCGCTTCACTTTAGAAGGTCAGATCCACTCCCAGCTTCATGTTTTATAGCGGAAAGAGACGAAGGCCTTCTTCGGTGATTTGATTTGGCGATCAGAGCACTATCTAGATAGAAAGCGTTCTTCCATCGGCACTGCGACCCACTTGGGGGATGTCAGCTGAATGACTTAGGCTCTGTTTATGCTCCTGGTGCTAGCCAAACAGCACCATGCTCTACTGGATCAAAGTTCGTTTCCGTGGACCCAACACCAACTACACCATGGCTGAGATTCAGACCCTCTTACGGCGAATTCAGAGGTAGCTCCCATCGACGTCATCATGGAGGAAAAGGGACCCCAGATTCTGTTCAGCAATGCAGTGGCGCTAGAAGTCCTGTTTAACGCAGCAACACACACACAAGGCTCTAGAGGCAGCATACCTGATCCTCATACCACCATACCTGATCCTCATAGCTCCTATTGACGTCATCATGGAGGAAAAGGTACCCCAGATTCTGTTCAGCAATGCAGTGGCACTCGAAGGCCTGTTTAACACAGCAACACACACGACTCTAGGGGCAGCATACCTGATCCTCATACCAATTTCAGGCTGTAAGATCAATATTCCCCGACCAAGTAAGTGCTCTCATATCAGAAGGACCAATAGCTGATATCATCAACAGTATCAACGCTCAAAACAGTCTCCGGCTGCCATCTCAGCACACCTCATCCACACCTCTAGATTTGTGCCTTGGTGTGCACTGTCAGTTTGACATTTTCCCGAATGTGCTTTGTGAGCCTGGCCCGTGTTGTTGCAGCCTTCCCGACACGCCTGTTGAGCTCAGTGTCCCAGAAAAGGGAGTCTGAGATTGTGGCGCCGAGGTACACAAACTCGTGAACTGCCTCCAGTATATAGTTTGCGATGTTTATACAGGGAAGCTATTTGACGTCTTGTCCTGTCACCTGTGTCTTCTTCAGGCTGATTGTCGGGTCGAATGCGGAACAGACTGCGACAAAGCGGTTGAGTAGCTGCTGCAGGCTTTTGCTGTGTGTGTGGTGATCGCTGCATCGTCGGCGAAGAGGAACTCCCTGAAGATTCGCATCTGTATTTTCGTCTTTGCTCGGAGTCTGGATAGATTACAGAGCTTTCCATCAGATCTTGTACGGAGATAGATGCCCTGTGAGGTTGTTCCAAAGGCATGCTTGACGAGGATCGTGAAGAAGATGCCGAGCAGGGTTGGAGCAAGAACGCACCCTTGTTTACCACCACTGTTGACGTTGAATGGTTCAGAAGTTGAGCCGTTGTACACGACTGTTCACTTCATGTCCTTGTGGAACAATTGTATCATACTGAGTTAGGTGGGTGGGCAGCCAATTTTGGCCAAGATCTTGAAGAGTCCGTCCCTGCTCACAAGGTCGAAGGCCTTTGTAAGGTCAATGAAGGCGATGTACAGGGGTTTATCTGCACCCTAAACTTTTCTTGAAGCTGTCTCAGGGAGAACACTATGTCAATGGTCGACCTCTGTGTTCGGAAACCGCACTGTGACTCAGGGTACACACTTTCAGCAAGAATCTGAAGTCTGACCAAAACAACCCTGGCAAAGAGTTGGCCAACGACGCTTAGGAGGGAGATGCCGCGATAGTTGTTGACATGGCTTTTGTCACCTATATTTTTGTAGAGAGTGATGCTGATGTTTGCATCTCTCATGTCTTGTGGTACCGAGCCCTCCCTCCAGCACTGGCACAGAAGTTAATGAAGCTGAGTTTTAAGTGTTCCACGAGCGCACTTGAGAACTTCATCCCGTCGTCTCCAGGGACTTTCCCTGAGGAAAATGAATCCAGTGCTTTCTCAACTTCCTCCACAATCGGTTCAAGGTCAAGTTCTTCCATGATGGGCAGGCACTCGATTGCATCCAAGGTCTCTACGCTGACCAAGTTCTCTCTGGAGTAGAGTTCAGAGTAATGTTCCACCCAGCGATTCATCTGTTAATCACGGTCTTTAATGATCTGTCCGGTGGCTGACTTTAGAGGAATCGTCTTCTTTTGTGTAGAGCCTGCTGTCTGTTTGATCCGTTCGTACATGCCTCATATGTTGCCGACAGTGGCCGCAGCCTGTATGCTGGAACAGAGTAGGAGCCAGTAATCGTTAGCACAGCGCCTCGAAATTCGTTGAACTCTAATGTGGGCAGTGCGGAGGGCCTGTAGGTTCCTTTCTGAGGGCAAGTTCTTGTACGATGAGAGAACTCGTCTCTTTTCCTCTACGAGGGGTACCATCTCCTCTGCACTGGCCTCGAACCAAGCTACTGACTTGTTCTGCCTCTTACCAAAGGTGGACATGGCAGTGTTGAAAATAGTGCCCTTGAGATGTGACAACCTCTCACTTGCACTATCTCAGTGTGGCACAGGAAGAGCATTTACCAGCGCAGCAGTAAATTCCTCCACCTTGTGAAGGTCACGGGTCTTGTTTA
Organism: Procambarus clarkii; assembly: GCF_040958095.1. Lineage (NCBI taxonomy): Eukaryota > Metazoa > Arthropoda > Malacostraca > Decapoda > Cambaridae > Procambarus > Procambarus clarkii. The sequence goes on from NC_091166.1 coordinate 12,717,300, forward strand.
CGTTAATGCTTGGTCTTCCCTCCTTCTTTGCTCTGTGGAGTTTCCGGGGCTGGAACTTTACTCTGCAAACGACGAGAGTGGTCGGTGTCACAATATACGCTCTGGAAGGTGCGAGTCTGTTTGATGCTTCTCAGATTGCTACGCCCCATAAGCACCAGGTCGAGTTGGTGCCAATGCTTAAACCTGGGGTGTCTCCAGAAAACCTGACTGCTGCACGACAGTCAGGTTTTTATATAAAAAGGTTCATATAAAATACTCAGGGGAATTGACAAAGTGTAAATAGATGAAATGTTCATACATAATAATAACAGAACGAAAGGACATGGGTGGAAACTGGAAACCCAGATGAGTCACAGAGATGTTAGGAAGTTTTCTTTTAGCGTGAGAGTAGTCGAAAAATGAAATGCACTTGGGGAACAGGTTGTGGAAGCAAACTCTATTCATACTTTTAAAATTATGTATGATAGGGAAATGGGACAGGAGTCATTGATCTAAACAACCGATGGCTAGAAAGGCGGGATCCAAGAGTCAATGCTCGATCCTGCAAGCACAATTAAGTGTGTACACTCCCTAACCCCACTCACTCCCTGACACCCACCCACTCCCTGACCCTCACCCACTCTCTGACCCTCACCCACTCTCTGACCCTAACCCACTCTCTGACCCCCTCACACACTCCCTGACCCTCACCCACTCCCTGACACCCACCCACTCACTGACCCTCACCCACTCCTGGACCCTCACCCACCAGAAGACCTGGGTGGGTAAGGGTCCCAACCTCCCCGTCTCCCACAACCCCCAACCCTACCCCTCTCGCCTCCCAGCAACTCTCCCCCCTAATCCCCCCCACTCTCACCCACCCCCATACCCCATACCCTCCCCCTCTCCTCCATCCCCCCCCCAAGCCCTTCCTCCTCCACCAGTCTCCCCATACCAGATCCTCCCAGTCCCCGCTCACCCCAGATCCCACAGGTACCACCCCAGAAGAGAAGCAGAAGAGAGTCAGTTTCAGGGTAATGTACTCGAACATAGATGGGATCACAAGCAAGGCAAGTGAACTAAGGGAAAGAGCACAAGAAGTGAACCCAGATGTAATCGGAGTCACTGAAACAAAACTCTCAGGAATTATAACAAATTTCATGTTTCCCCAGGATTACACAGTAATAAGGAAAGAGAGGGAAGGTAGGGGAGGAGGCAGAGTGGCTCTACTAATGAGAAAGGAATGGAGTTTTAAGGAGATGGCTTTCCCGGGCTGAGGGTTTCAGAGACTACATAGCAGGCACCATGACAATGGGAGGATCAAGAGTAGTAGTAGTAGCAATAATATATAACCCTCCACCAAATGACAGAAGACCCAGTCAAGAGTATGACAACAACAACACGGCAGTTAACACTATAATTGAGAGGGCAGCCTCTGCTGTCTGTAGAAATATATCCCACCTGCTCATCATGGGGGACTTCAATCACGGAAGGATTGACTGGGAGAATAAGGAACCGCATGGAGGTGAGGATACGTGGAGAGCCAAACTATTGGAGGTGGAGACTAGAAACTTCTTAACCCAGCATGTCAGAGAACTTGCAAGGATGAGAGGAAATGACGAACCAGCGAGACTCGACCTAGTCTTCACTCTAAACGACTCCGACATAGAAATTGGTTTTGAGACCCCAGTAGGAATGAGCGACCACAGTGTACTGGCGTTTGAGTACCTGATTGAAGAAAGGTTATTGAACTCAAGGAGAGGTACTGAATACAAAAGGCTGGCATTCCGTAAGGGAAACTATGAGGAGATACGAAAATTCCTAACAGATATAGCATGGGGAAACAGAGCTCAGGGGAAAGACGGCCCAAGACATGATGGACGCAGAAGTGCAAGGAAGCAGCAAACAAGTTTGTCCCAGTCCAAAAGGAAAACAGTGAAATAAAGATGAGAAACTCATGGTTTAATCAGAGATGTAGGCTAGCTAAGCAGCAAAGTAAAAGAGCGTGGAGAAACTATAGGAATAACAGGACACATGAGAGCAGAGAAAGATACCTGAGTGACAGGAATGAATATGTCAGGATGATAAGAGAGGCAGAAGGACAATTCGATAATGACATCGCAAGCAAGGCAAAGACTCAGCCTAAATTGCTGCACAGCCACATCAGGAGAAGAAACAATAGAAAAGGAACAGGTTATGAAATTATGGATAGGGGCAGAAGGATTCACTACAAACGACAAGGAAGTGTAAGAAGAACTGAATTAGAAATTCCATGTGGTCTTCACCTTAGAGCAAGGAGAAATTCCAAAGATAAGAGAGGTAATAGTTAACCAGGAACCACTAGAAGAGTTTGAGATTACTAGCGGCGAAGTAAGGAAGTGTTTACTAGAGTTGGATGTGACAAAGGCTATAGGTCCAGATGGAATCTCCCCTTTGATACTAAAGGAAGGAGCAGAAGAACTGTCTGCCACTCTCCATAGTGTATAACAAATCACTTGCAACAGGGGAACTGCCAGAAATTTGGAAAGCAGCTATCATAGTCCCGATATACAAGAAAGGGGATAGACAGGAGGCACTGAACTACAGGCCAGTGTCCCTAACCTGCATACCATGCAAGCTGATTGAGAAGATTGTGCGAAGAAAGCTAGTGGAACGTCTGGAGCGAAAGAACTTTGTAACACAGCATCAACAAGGGATCAGGGATGGCAAGTCCTGCCTCACAGGATTACTTGAATTCTACGACCAGGCAACAAAAATAAGGCAAGAAAGAGAAGGGTGAGCAGACTGCATATTTTTGGATTGCCAGAAAGCCTTTGATACAGTACCACACAATAGGCTAGTGAAAAAGCTGAAGATGCAGGCTGGAGTGAAAGGGAAGGTACTCCATTGGATAAAGGAGTACCTAAGCAACAGGAGACAACGAGTAAATGTGAAGGGTGAGGTCTCAGATTGGCGAGACATTACAAGTGGAGTCCTGCAGGGGTCAGTCCTTAGACCTATACTGTTTCTGATAAATGCAAATGGTCTCCCAGAGGGTACAGACTGAATTGAAATTGAAAATTGAAATAAGTTTATTGAGGTAAAATACACACAAAGGGATGAGGTAGCTCAATCTATTCTCACCCCGTTCAGTACATCGTGTTAATACATATATACATATATACACACATCACAAATAATAAACATATTACCAAACATTCTGAGAGATAAACATATACATTTCCTCCTTTACACGGGTATAGACTAGTTTCGTTCAATATTTGCTGATGATGCAAAAATTAGGTATGGGGTATAGACTCGTTTCTTTCAATGTTTGCTGATGATGAAAAAATTATGAGGAGGACTGAAACAGAGAATGATAGTAGGAGGCTACAAGATGACCTAGACAGACTGAATGAATGGTCCAACAAATTGCTTTTAAAGTTCAACCCGAGTAAATGCAAAGTAATGAAACTAGGCCGTGGAAACAGGAGGCCAGACACAGGGTACAGAATAGGAGATGAAGTACTTATTGAAACGGACAGAGAAAAAGATCTAAGAGTGTCAGAGTAGTAGACAAATGGAATGCATTGGGAAGTGATGTGCTGGAGGCTGACTCCATGCACTGTTTCAAGTGTAGATATGATAGAGTTCAGTAGGCTCAGGAACCTGTACATTAGTTGATTGACGGTTGAGAGGCGGGATCAAAGAGCCATAGCTCAACTAGGTAAGTAAAACTAGGTAAGTACAGTCTGACGACCTTGAGGAAGCCAGAACTGTTGTCTCAGGTCGGTAGACAATGTAAAGTGCCGTGCTTGTGTATGTATAAACACAATTTGCCGAGTGATAATGTGGTCTCGGGGACGAAACATTAGGTTCTTTAAAACAAAATTTATGTTGGTATTTTCCAAACGTCCTCTGCACCTTAGGATATTATTGTTGTCTACGTCAAATCCGAGATCCAGGTTCTTTATTAATTTATCTGGGAGGTTTTTCCATCTCATAGGTTTCAATCTGGGCACGCTTGACCCAGTACTTTAATGGAAGAGGAAATTGGTATTTGATACGTATTCTGTTCAGGAAATCAAATACTACTTGGGTTACACCAAATAATTTACTTAATTCAGAGTACTGACTAAGATCAATTGCCAGAGTCCATGGTGGAGTCTGGTGTCTCAGTGGGGACAGTGACATTGGTCACTATGACTTGTAGCTTTTGTTTAGGCCACTGGTCACTGATTATCCACTGAGGTACATTGAACCACATCTCGGCTTGGGCTAATTGCCATAACGTCAATCCCCTCCCCCCACTGGAAAAGTAGTCAGCTGGATTTTCCTTAGTAGGCGCATATCTTAGTTTGTACCCACCTGACAGTTCATATAAAAAAAAAAAAAAATAAAATGTTTATTTAGGTAAGGTACATACATACAATAAATTTTTACAAAGATTGGTTGACTTATAGATAGAGCTAGTACATACAATGCCTAAAGCCACTATTACGCAAAGCGTTTCGGGCATGATAATTTAAATGACAAGCTTAATACTAATTGAGCATAATGAGTAGAATGAAAACAAGAAATGAAAACATAGATGAAAAAGTAGCACAAATACAATTATGTCGACAAACAGCGCTCTTTAAAAAAAACAGACATTGGTTGACAATAGAAGGGTAAGGTAGGTTACAGGGAATTTATAAGGTATAGCTTCGTTTTTAACTTAAACTGGTTGAGAGAGGTACAGTCTTTAACATGGTTGGGAAGGTCATTCCACATTCTGGGCCCCTTGATTTGTAGAGCATTTCTAGTTTGATTAAGTCGTACTCTAGGAATATCAAAACTGTATTTATTTCTGGTGTGGTGCTCATGGGTTCTGTTACATCCTTCTATGAAGCTTTTGAGATCAGGATTGGCATTATAGTTTAGCGTTTTATATATGTATAATACACATGAGAGAATGTGCAGTGAATTAATGTCTAACATATTCAGAGATTTGAGTAGGGGTACCGAGTGATGCCTGGGGCCAGAGTTGGATATAGTCCTAATAGCAGCTTTGTGTTGAGTAATTAGAGGACGTAAGTGATTTTGGGTAGTAGAGCCCCAAGCACAAATACCATAGTTGAGATATGGATAGATAAGGGAGTAATAGAGTCACCAGGGCAGGGCGTGGTACATAATATCTGATCTTAGAAAGAATGCCCACAGCTTTTGAAACTTTGTTTAATATATTTAGAATGTGTCCCTGGAAATTCAGCTTGTGGTCAATGAGAATGCCAAGGAATTTGCCATCTAATTTGTTACAAATTTGGGTATTGTTTATTTTGAGATTTATTTGATTAGAGGATTTATTGCCAAACAGAATATAGAAAGTTTTGTCAATGTTAAGGGTGAGTTTGTTGGCAGTTAGCCAAAGATGGACTTTATTTAGCTCAGTATTTACTGTGGCATTTAGAGCAAGGTGGTCAGGACTGGAGTAAATGAAGGTTGTGTCGTCAGCAAATAGAATTGGTTTGAGGTGTTGGGAGGCATTTGGAAGGTCATTAATGTAGATGAGAAAGAGGAGAGGGCCAAGTATGCTGCCCTGAGGAACACCAATGTTGATGGGTAGGGTGGGAGAAATTGTATTATTCACAGAAACATATTGGAGCCTGTCAGTAAGGTAGGATTTGAGGTATTGTAGGGAGTGTCCTCTGACTCCATAATGATGTAATTTAAGAAGAAGGTTTTGGTGGTTGACAGTATCAAAAGCTTTACGCAGGTCCACAAATAACCCAACAGGGAACTCATTTTTATCAAGAGCTGTATGAATCGAGTTAAGCATACTAATAAGTGCATCGTTAGTGCTTTTTTTGGGTCTGAAGCCATATTGGCAAGGGCTAAGTATATTGAGTTTGGCTAGATATGAGTAAAGCTGCTTATAGATTAGTTTTTCAAACATTTTTGACAAGTTTGCCAGGATTGATATAGGTCTGTAGTTGTTAACATCTGTGAGATCACCACATTTGTGGACAGGCATTACTCTCGTTTTTTTTAGAATATCTGGAAAGGTTTGGAGTTCAAGTGACTTGTTGAAGAGCAAAGCAATAGCCGGGGCTAAAGGTCTGGAGGCTTTTTTGTAAATTAAAGTTGGTATCTCCTCAAGGGCACCAGACTTGGTTTTAAGGGAAAGGATTATCTCATTGACGTCAGTGGAATTAATAGGCTTTAGGTACAGAGACTGTGGATAGTTACCTGTAAGATAGTCCTTAATGTCAGTACTGGAAGGTGGAATATCATTTGCAAGGGATGAACCAATGGAAGAGAAGAACCTATTGAACTCAATAGCAGAATCAGAGGCTGAAAGCTGACCATCGTTATTAGACAGTAGAGTCGGTTTGTTATTTAAAGACTTCTTTGATCCCAATATTTGTGAAATTGTACTCCAAGTTTGTTTAATGTTGCTCTTTATTTGGGTAAATTTATCTTCGTAGTATTTAGTTTTGGCTCGTCTAATTATCTTAGATAGCAATAATGAGTAATTCTTTGAGAATTCTTTGGAGACAATTCCTAACCTATACGTCTTCTCAAGGTCATGCTTTTTATTAATAGATTTAAGTATTCCCTTTGTAAGCCAGGGATTGTTGAGCCTTTTGGTTGTGACTTGTTTTGTAAGCCTAGGACAGTGGGTATTATAAAGGCTAAGAGTTTTTTGAAGAAAAGATTGCACTGCTAGGTTGATGTCCTCTATGTTACCTAACTCGGACTCCCGGATATCTTTCCCTAATTCAATAACTTGCGTAGGGAGTTTTGTTTTTATAATTTCTTACCCACTGTAAGGCTGTCTCATTATCTGACCATACCACTGTTTCAGTAAAGTGGAGGTCATTTGTGGTCTTTTGTGCGTCACAAAAGATATGCAGCTTTACTGGTTGACCAGGTTTTATTGTATTACGAGAGAACTTAAGGTTATTTAGTTTACTTAGGTCTGTTGTTAACTGTTTCCGTTTTTCTAGGGAAGCATTTGATAATGGATCATCCAAACAATTTATTTTGCCAGTATTTCCTGAATACGCAGTTTACCCTTAATTAATATGGAACTTAATTACTAGCCCCAAAGCGTCAAACGGTTTGCTGACTTGTAATAACAGTTTCCTCATGGTTAAGTTACTGGTATCTGATTTCACGAATTTAATAGTCAACTCGTCTGAAGTTGTATCCCCCACTCAACTCCTAGTACCTTTAATTTCTGAGGTACCTTGTAGTTGGAAAATTCATCTTCAATTAGTTAATTCAATTCAGGATTTGTGGAGGCCCACAACTGGAGACGCATATTTGCTCCCAACAACTCTAGATGAGCTCATGATATATGTTTAGCAATTTTTCTTCACTGCTGGTAGTTCCCTGGAAATTATCTACATACAGTTTATTGCTAATTTCAGTTTTATTTGGGCTACTAGACTTCTTCAAATGTGTATCTAAGGTTACTTGAAGCAGATGCAGTAGCACCAAACAAAACTGATGAAAATTTGCATGTGATTATTTCACTGTTTGGATCACTGGGATCCTTGATCCAGAAGATCTTTGTGTAATTACAGTCTTCTTGTAGAACTACTCTAAGGAATGCCTTGCTAATGTTGCCGTATATACACAAGTTCCTCTGCAAAATTTTAACAGCACATCATATAGCCTCTCTGTTAGGCTAGGGCCTGTTTGAAGGCAGTCATTCAACGAGACACTATTTGCTTTAGCTTTAGCACTACAGTTAAACACAATCCCCAAAGTAGTTGTTAAAGAATCTTTTAGTATAGTATGATGTGGCAAATAGTGCCCCCTCTTTAAGGTTATCATCTATCACAACTTCGATGAATTTGTTATTGAATTGTTTCATGGTACAATTTTAGTTATCAGGTTGTCTATTCAAGCGCAACACCTGTGATTTTATTTGGTTTAGTGCCATAAAAAGATTTACTGGAAACTGCTGATGGTTCAATTTCCATGGTAGCCTAATATTGTACCATGGTTTCCAGTGAACAATTTTCATGGTAGCCTAACCCAGTATTGATTCTTTGTAAACAACTGAGTCTAAGAACTCTTTATATGTAATGTATCGTCTGGATTACATTACTCAGGGACAGTGCCTAGAGTATCTAGCTCCCATAATTTGAGTGCAGGGAGGATCAAGCTCATCATCTGACTGTCAGTGAATTTAAGTGGTGACTGTTCCAAGCCTAGTCACACAACCACCACCAGGTTGACTTGATTGCTGTTCACAGGTTTAGGCTTCTTTGACTTAATACTGGGCTTGTGAGCAATTTGCCTCCTGCAGACAGTAACTGGTTCATTCCCTGCTGTTTAGTGTTTTCAGTGTTGTATTTGTGGTAATAGTCTGCACCTACAAGTGTACCTATATCGGCGAGGTGATCAGACGTGATTTAATTATCAGGGAACATAATGTCTTGGTCTTGGAGAAGTTTAGCTGTTTTCCCTAGATCATATATATAGAGGTCAGATGGAATTTTGTCCACCACTATAGTTTGTACTGGTCAGGCATAACCGCCAAGACGTACTAGTGGCCGAACTACTTTGCAGTTTTTGTGTCCCTTGTTGGTCAGGAACCCTGAGATGTTAAATTTTACTTGTCGTATCAGGTTAATTTAAATGCATCTGCTACCTTCTTGGTGACAAACATCCTTCGAGACCCTTGATCAAATAGACCACGAGTGATGATCTTGGATCTTTTGTTGGTAAAGTGCAATTAAGCAGTTGGTAAAGTCGTGTTATTATCGGACATTGTGGTTAGCACATTGATATTTTGTCGTACTTTACAGTACTGCACTGTGGTAGAAGTTTCCTCTTCCCCCTGGGGTTTGGGCGGCCTTGGTTTTGTGTTCCCACACAGTACTGAAAGGTGTAGACTGTTGCATGCATGTAGTAGTGTTGCACAGGTATTGGGGGTCATGTGATTTTAAGCATCTGGTGCGTTTATGCTGATCCTTAAGATGTTTTATTCTGGATGAACGATCAATGTAGACTTAAGGCAGTGATAAAATGAATGGTTCTTTTGACAGAACAGTCTCTCCCAATGTTACGAACCCGACTCTACCGTAGGAGCACGGAGCAGCGACATCAACGCCATCTGTGAGTCCGCTCCCGAATCCCCCACAACATGGACAACACCATCTAGTGATGACGGGAATATACCGGCAAGAGGCGCTGGATTCCTGTCCTAGTTGGCTCGTGAGGTAGCTGGTGCTAACCCCTAGTTAGGTGGTGTTTAGAAAAGCAGCGCCATCTGTCATAAGCGGAGATGGATGTATGTGTCTAAGCCAGTAAGTTATATTTCCTAGTGGTCCTATGTAGTGTCCCAGTGTACTGATGACGTGTCTGTATTCACAGAGTCGACGTTGGGCTGCTGTGATACAAGGACAGGCAGTCTACCCAGGGTAGCAAAGGTCTCTATACCAGTCTGCTTTGAGGAAGCAGTGAGCCGCCGCCGAGAGAACTGAAGTGTTCTACTGTCTGCCTGTGGAGTGGCAGTGACAGGATTCGCCGTACCCAGGGCTGGCTAGTAGGAGAGACAAATGACTGAGGTGCCGAAGAGGAGATTAACCAGCGAGTTGCACGAAGCTCCTGCCTAGGGGCCCGCTACCCTAGTATCTGCAAGTGAAGTGGCCCAACAGCGAGGCTGATTGGTACCTGCCAGCAACAGGCTGGCCTGTGGTTGTGGGCCATCACGAAGAGGCACTTAGCGATATTTCCTGGAACCTGCTGAGGGTAGTACCACGGATGAGGAAACACGGTACAAGACTGCATCGAATGAGCTTCGCCGAGTGTTTAGTTTCTTCTGAGAGAGACAATGGTGTACATATAGTGTAGTAATACTTCCGTTCAAGAGTTTTATATATATATATATATATGGTGATGGGAAAAATAATTATATATGGATAAAGTGATGAACTGGTGTATTAAATGTACCTCCCCTTTTGTTTTACTTGCATTACTGAGCTCACCCCTTGAAAGCCTCTACTAACTTGGGGCAGGATACTAGAAATTTAGTACCACCAGAAAAGAACCCGGTTGCATCCCATTAGGGCCGTAACATAATTGGCATCCCCAGTGGGATGCAACCTCTTGTCAAGTACATTTGACAGGGGTGGTGACTTAGTGCAATCCCCTGTGTGTTATTTTTAGTATGTTACATGTGCGGTGCTCGGTGCGATTAAGTGCAGTATTGGCGAGTGCAGTGCTTGGTGTGTTAAGTGCTCAAGTGAAGTGGTGTGTTAAGTGTTCGTGCTCCGACTGTAGAGTAGGGTTCGTAACACCTCCCCACCAAAAAGGAATTTGGTTTGGGTTTCTAAGAAAGGAGGAAACCAAATTAGTACATTAATACAAAACCAAACAGACGTACATAAACAATGGACTGATGTGGCGAAGATGTCTTGTCCGCAAAACTGTCTTAACAGGAGAATCAGGCACAAGGGAAAACTCGAGGATCATAGGCAATGACCTGCCTGATGTGACTTCCAACAACCCCACTGAAATGCTAATCAGGGGCACAATTATCTCACGTGTCTTGAATAAGGATCTACAGAGGCTCGATCTGGGGTGAACAGACATTTCCCTATGTCGTGGAACCGCTGGTGGCTAGTTGCAGAAGGCATTTCTTGTACCGGTCTGGCAGTACTTCAGGGAGACGGGAACCTGGAATACAGGGGAATGATGATTTGGAGTAACAGTGATAGTTTTTAAGTTGGTACTTACAGCATAACCGCTTACTAGGCCCACACCTAGTCCCAACAGGGCTGCTTGTACATTGAAGATTGTGTTTGCTCTTCCACCGTCAGGTCGACCAACGTTCCGTATAATGTTGAATCCACACTCAGCAATTACGCGGGGATTTGTCAACCTGTCGGGAACAGTCACTCATAAAAACATTTCTCCTACTCCCTATATCAACAATCACCTTCCAGGTCCCTTCTTCTTTTTCCCTTTTCTCGCTCTTCTCTTTCTCGCTCTAATTCCAAACGTTTCATTTCCATTTCCTTCTCTTTCATTTCCCGTTCTATTTCTAACTTCTTCCACTCCACCTCACGATTTATTTCTAAGGCACGCATTTTGACAGTTAGTAAACTTATATTCAGTTCCCCCGCATCACTTTCACCGTCACTACCATTGTCTTCCTATTCAATGGAAGCCACCTCACTTTCCTTTGTACTTTGCCTCGCTTCCCTGCTTCCCCCCGGCCTTTAAGTGCTTATGAACCTTCGATAAGTGCTTGTGCCCCACTTAGGCGATAAAATGTCAGAGAGAGTGACCATCGAGGATCTGGACGATGTTCAGTAATTTCTGAACAAGGAGGTGACCTATACTTCTTGTCAAATGAAGTACTGTGTCGCAGGTGTCCGACGAAATATCCCCAGTCAACTGAGGTAGGTAAGCAGATAGTCGTCTCAGCCGTGTTCCAATCTAAGCTGTTAGAAACGGCTCACGCCGATAGATTTGCTGGACATGGTGGGGTTTCAAAAACCTTTCATCGCCTAGCTAAGCGTTTCTACTGGCCACACATGAAGAAGGACGTACGTCGCTTCTGCAAATCCTGCCATGGTCGTCAGTTATGTTACGGCCCTAACGGGACGCAACCGGGTTCTTTGGTGGTGGTACTAAAGTTCTAGTATCCGGCCCTAAGTTAGTAGAGGCTTTCAAGGGGTGAGCCCAGTAATGCAAGTAAAACAAAAGGGGGAGGTACATTAAATACACCAGTTCATCACTTTATCCATATATAATTATTTTTCCCATCACCATATATATATAAAACTCTTAAACATAAGTATTACTTCACTATATGTACACCATCGTCTCTCTTAGAAGACACTAAACACTCGGCGAAGCTCATTCGATGCAGTCTTGTACCGTGTTTCCTCATCCGTGGTACTACCCTCAGCAGGTACCAGGAAAAATCGCTAAGTGTCTCTTCGTGAAGGCCCACAACCACAGTCCAGCCTGTTGCTGGCAGGTACCAATCAGCCTCGCTGTTGGGCCACTTCACGTGCAGATACTAGGGTAGCGGGCCCCTAGGCAGGAGCTTCGTGCAACGCACTGGTTACTCTCCTCTTCGGCACCTCAGTCATTTGTCTCTCCTACTAGCCAGCCCTGGGTACGGCGAATCCCGTAACTGCCACTCCACAGGCAGACAGTAGAACACTTCAGTTCTCTTCCGGCGGCGGCTCACTACTTCCTCAAAGCAGACTGGTATAGAGACCTTTGCTACCCTGGGTAGACTGCCTGTCCTTGTATCACAGCAGCCCAACGTCGACTCTGTGAATACAGACACGTCATCAGTACACTGCGACACTACATGGGACCACTAGGAAACATCACGTACTGGCTTAGACACATACATCCCTCTCCGCTTATGACAGATGGCGCTGCTTTTCTAAACACCACCTCACTATGGGTCAGCACCAGCTACCTCACGAGCCAACTAGGACAGGAATCTAGCGCCTCTTGCCGGTATATTCCCGTCATCACTAGATGGCGTTGTCCATGTTGTGGGGGTTTCGGGAGCGGACTCACAGATGGCGTTGATGTCGCTGCTCCGTACTCCGACCGTAAAGTCGGGTTCATAACACCCTCCTACAGTAGTTTTAGGACTCGCCTCTTTGGGTGCCACAGTGACTGCAGGTTGGGAGGGACTTACTGCATATATACCCACACTGCTGTTCTTCTATCTTGGAGTTGTAGTAGATGTTTTATGTTTATTAGTTATATTTATGGTTCCTTTTGGTTTCACTGATTTTTCATTATCAGATTTTCTGTCATGTGCCTTCTGTCGATTGACAGATACTCTCAAGTCCTCAAAATTCTCATTAAATGATTGCAAGGTTGTTCAATACTTAGTTTCACACTAGACAAGTTAAGTATCTTACCCAAACAGAGGTTGACCACAAATAAAATAATATAATATTGTGCAGTAAAGAGAAAGGTGCAATATTTGATTAGTATTTTGTTTATATGTTATATGTTTCTCTCTTAACTTAAGATATATATATATATATATATATATATATATATATATATATATATATATATATATATATATATTATATATATATATATATATATATATACATTTATGGTTAGTAGCCTCTCATCTCCACCTCTTGTGTTATTTAATTGTGTTATATGTTAAATCATGAAACTATTCAAACACTGCTGTTAATATTGTGTTAGCAGCAGTAGTTTCATTCACTGTTGTTTAATAAATATTATTGTTTTGTGTAGGGTTGTCTGCAAAATTAAAACATCACACATATTGTGGTTAAATTCCATGGATAACGCAGTCATTATTTGGTTGATTTTCATTTTGGCTTCTCACTCAGCTGATATAAAACTCCACTTATATGATGGATAAATTCGTGAATGCGTAGCACTGAGTTTGAGTATTTTCCATTCACTGGTTTATTTCTTTGCACGTAGTTTTGCTCCTTGGAATAATAGTAATAGTGCGTGTTAATTGTTTCAGTAACTTTTTACGTGCACCGCTAACTGAGGTTTACTGATTTAGGCTACAAGTGAGTTATAGCAGTTTACTTTAACTGCTGTTATTTATTTAATATTAATTGCACTGGTTGTTTATGTTTGAATCATTGTTATGACCCCTGACCTCTGGGGTATGCTTCCTTTGCTGTTGCAGTTGTAAAAAAGATATGAATGCGGACTGGCAAACTACAAATGTCTAGGGTAAATAAGTCAACCACTTAATCAGCAAAGCAATATACTTTAAAAAGGAGCCATGAGTTAGTTTTTTAAACTTTGTTCAATGTCAACAAATCTTTTTTGACTAGTTGTATATGAAAAGGACTACAATTGTTCCAAGTTTCAGTACTGCAGACTAAATAGAAAGGGAGATTTTGTGTTTATGTTTTCAACGAATATTACACAATTTCAGTAAGTTCCTACAATCACAAGTTTCAAATATAATCATTCTATGACACTTTTCAGACACATTGGCATGTAATAAATGATCTTATGCCGCGGATTTTCCAAAATATGTTTAGTTTTACTAATACAAATAGTCAAAGTTCCCCCAAAATTTTGTAAATATATTATGTTTATTGCTATTATAAAATCTATAAATGAACTTTAGGAAAAAACGCTGGCATTAGATTTTAGAGACATAAACTTTACATATAAGGTGTAAGTTTCATGTAAATTCAATAAAAATGAAAGAGTAGGGCTACGTTTATGTTAGTTGAAAAATAAATCGTTAAAAATTAAAGTCTAAGGTGCTGCCATCCGTGGTTGTGGTTGACATCAACCAATTTCCTCCAAAATTGACACCGTTACAGATAGGCTTACATGCAGTCAGGTATACAAATTTCATGCAAATCGTCCGATAAACAAATAACATAAAAAAATTAACTTTATTTTTTTGTGATAAAACTAATTATTATTTTTTAATATATGCTTTTGTGATAGTTGATAGTCATAGACATGATTTCAGTTGACACTTGTGTTTGATGTTAATTTTTGACCATTTTGGAAAAATTTGACACATAATTCAATATTGTTTCTCTCTTCCCATTTATGATACGATGCTGAGACTTGGATCAGATGAAACCGTTTTCATATACAACTCGTCAAAAAAGTTTGATGATTGAAATCGAGCTAGTTTTTATTAATTTCATATTTTTGGAATATTTGGAACTCATGGCCCCTTTTAATTAAGTAAGGGTAACAAAGGAACATACAAACATATAAATGAAATACAGGCAGCCAGAAATATTATTCCACCAGAAGGAAATAACACAATATAATTATATATAATCACTGATCGCTATTTTAAATCATAAAATAATTGCTGGGTGTGAAAATAAATGTGCGCATCAGACTTAGCAATGGTATTGAACTAAAACAGGCACAATATTGACTTAACTCCAGATTACGGGTCCATCTCATTCAACCTCACCCATGCTACTGGCGTGGCTAGAGCATGCACAGCATGGTATCTACAAGTTACCAACTTGTAGATTACATAACTTGAATACACACAAGAATATTCTCAGATACTTTGCTATCTGAGAGTAATACTTATGAACATATTTATAAATACCATTATATACATTATGCATTACAAAGGTGTAATTAAAAGACGTACATACAAGAACACTGAATATTTATTGGGGTGAATCAGTGACGCTCTGTTGGATACACTGCAGGCATCATTGGAACCACCAAATATGGTCATTCCGCAATGAGACGCAACTGTCTCCCCGCACACGGATAAACATGCAATAATAACAGAGAAATAAATCCTACAAGTACACTACACCATGCAATAGTTGACTCAAATAATATATACTAGAAAACAAATAAACATAAATTAATCTCCCAATAAATAAGGAAAGAGTACATAAACATAAATGCTTTATGATGATAAATGCCAGAATCAAGCTTTATTGATTCATAACAATCATAAACATGATCCAGGTTCGCAAGGCTCATAAACACATTGGGAAAATCTCCCAGCAAGAATTTCTTTGTTTATTCAATATTTATTTAATTACTAGCTGTACCCTGCCACGCCTTGCTGTGGCTCATCAACGCACTTGTGTTGCTGAGCCGCAGCAACCTTCTCCTGTCTCTCTGTCTTCACCACATTTCTTCCCCTCGTTCTCCCAACCATTTCTCACTCCCCCGTCACCTCGTCCTCCCCAACCATTTCTCACTCTCGTTCCTTTTTCCTCCCCATCATCCCCAACTCCATCATGGTCCTCCTAACCATTCTCCACTCCATCATCCCCTCGTCCTCCCCACTATCTCTCACTCCCCCATCTCCTAGTCCTCCCTACCATTCCCCCTTCCCCATCCCCTCGTCCTCCCCACCATACCCCACTTCCGTCTCCTCATCCTTTCCCACCATTCCCCACTCCCTCTTGTGATGATCACATGATCTGATGTTCCCATCAGAAAATTAGGAACATAAAATGATCTGGGGCTAGATTCACAAAGAAGTTATGCAAACAGTTATGATCCTATACATCTTTTCTCAATCTTTGGCGGCTTTGTTTACAATTATTAAACAGTTAATGTGCTCCGAAACACCCGGAGGCTGTTTATAACAATAACAACAGTTGATTGGCAAGTCTTCATGCTTGAAACTGTTTAAAAAATGTAACCAAAGCCATCAAAGATTGAGGAACGATGTACACGTTCGTAAGTACTTGCGTAACTGCTTCATGAATCTGGCCCCAGCTGATCCCATCACTGAAGTATAAGAAAAACAGTTCAAAAAACGAAAAGAAAAATTAAAAAAATAAACTATACTCACGAAATGAAAGGTATGTAAACAAAACAGTTCTATTCCAATGCAATGTCACAAAAAATAATTAAATCAAAATGAAAATATATCAAAATTTATGAAAATTCAATTTATCAATGAAATTGGAAATATTGAAATGGAATCATAACATATTTAGTATTGCATGTGTGTTGGTCTTATGTGCAATAGATGGCGCTGTTTTTCATAAATGCGTGTTTTTACCTGTCACAAGGGTGGCATCTATGTAGTAGGTATATAAAAACACGCGCGTATTCGAATGGAACGTTGCGTCAAATTTCAAAATAATTGGTGAAGATCTTTCGGAGATTACAGCGTGTGTTGCCCTTACTTCCAACAGATGGTGCTGTTTTTCAAAAAAGCATGTTTTTGTTCCTGTCACAGGTGAGGCATGTATAAAGTAGGTATATAAAATGTCGTGCCTATTCGAATGTACCCTTGTGTCAAAATTTCAAAGCAATCGGTAAAGAGGTTTCAAAGATTTCTCTCGCATAAAAAACAGTTTTTAAAAAATGCATGCTTATTACCGTCACAGACGTGACATCTATATTGTATGTACAAAAACCTGCTTGGATGCGAATGGAACGTTGTGTGAAAATTTCAAAGCAATCGGTGAAGAATTTTCAGAGATTAGCGATCATGAACAAACGAACATTTCCATTTTTAATAATATAGATAGATAGCGTGAGTTGCTCTTACGTGCAACAGATGGCGTCGTTTCTTAAAAAAAGAATGTTTTTACCTGTCACAGGTGGCATCTATACCTATACTTATGTAATGAACAGTATGGTAAACTACACATCTCAATTCCTACACAATGTCACACAAAATAAATAAATCAAATAGAAAATAAATCGTAATCTGTGAAAATTCAATTTATCAATGCAATCGGAAACTTTGAAATGGAATCGTTATATATTTAGTAGTGTGTGTGTGATGCTATTACGTGCAACAGATGGCACTGTTTAAAAAATAAAAGCATGTTTATAAGTGTCACAGGTGTGACATCTATGTAGTAAGTAAATAAAAACATGCGCATATTCAAATGGAACGTTGTGTCAATATTTCAAAGCAATTGGTGGGAGAACTTTTGGAGATTAAAGCGTGTGCTGCTCCTACATCTAACAGTTGGCGCTGTTTTTTTTAAAAAACCATGTTTTGTCCTGTCACAGGTGAGGCATGTATATAGTATTTTTTGTAAAAACATGCGTCTATACGAATGCAACGTTGTGTCAAAATTTCAAAGCAATCAGTAAAGAGGTTTCGAAGATTTCGCATACAAGAAAAACACATGAAAAAAACAGTTTTTCAAACAATAATGTTTTTTTTTCTTCACAGACATGACATCTATATAATATGTATATAAAAAAATCCGCTCAGATGCGAATGGAACGATGTGTGAAAATTTCAAAGCAATCGGTTAAGAACTTTCGGAGAATAGCGATTTTGAACAAACTACCATTTCCATTTTTATTTATATAGATTTAATTTATTACTTTATTTCTTAAGTACTTATTTTTAGTTTTAGTGGACTGAATTTTCTATTTCACCCTGCTAGGAGCCTCCCTTCACAAACTTGTGGAGGGAGGCCTATTTATTTAATATTTAATAATATTACCTACCTAATCAAAATAAAGTTAAAAATCTGCTACTAATAGTTAGTAATGATTAATCTACAATAGTTAAATAAAATGTAAAACAGCTTAGCTGTTATGTTAAATGTAGTTTGGTTATTCAATGATGCAGTTGTCCTCATCATATATGCCCCATAGCCTTGTGATCGAACAATACTGGCGTCAGGACATGTGTCGTGCAGAACCAATTAATTTGTTGTTATTTTCACCTTCCCCTCAATTTAACCTGTGAATTAAGGACTGTTATGATCCCAGGAAGCTGAAAAACGAGTCTACCTTGAGAGTTATTCTGCAAAACCTGACCTAACTAAGAGGTCAAGGAGATATAGACCTGATTATATATGTTAAACACTGGGTTAAATTTGACAGACAGTTTAAGAACATGGGTAGTGAACAAGAATAGAAATAAATGACTTGACCCAAGGTGTGGAGAGTTTGCTGGAGGTGTGAGGCTCGCTTGAGAGGAACTTGAGCTCACTAGAGCACCAGAAGTCGTGAGGGAAAGTTGTGCTATGTTGAGCTCCTGTTAGAGAAGAACCCCCTAGTTGATATATCTTTAAGAGGAGGGAAGTGTGCATACGTTTCAGTTGTGGAATCAAATTGGAAACTTTGTGGTCTCAAGTCCTGGACGTCAGGAAGAGTTGTGAAGCTGTCCTGAAATATTTTCGTTAGGAAACTTGTGAGCGCCCTGTCGAGCATCAGCCAGGAAGCGCCCTCGACTAGACAATTTTGTGGTAAGCCCAAATATAACTAGTTAATAGTGATTGCCTATAGTTGATCGTGTGCTCAGTGATCACAGCAAGTGTCTGTTGATATGTTAGGCATATTTTAATACGGCAGAAGGCCTAAATAAGAGAATAAAGATGGAGGAACGTCCATCCCCTCCGAACGCTTGTTAGTGACTGAGGGAAGCTCTGCTCTTGGCGGAGTAGCTGCCCTGCAGCGACAGGCAGAAGAACCACTCAACGTTGATGGACCAGCCTGAACGGGGGAGTCTATACTCACAGTATATGGGAAGCAGGGAGATGTTGGATGAAACATTTATTGTGTGTAGTCCTTTTCAGTTATATGTTTGGAGAAGAACATTTTTATTGGAGTATCAATGGGTTACAGGTTTGTCCTGAGGAAGAAGTTGATGGGAACACTCTGTGGCCAGAGAAGAAGTTGATGAATGGAACTTTAAGTCTGTAGGAGTAGATGTTGTACTCTGTAGAAGAGCAAGCCCCATAGTGAGGAATTGGACCTCATACTGTGAGAAGAGGAGCAGTGAAGTCTTACATGTTTCTGTGAAAACGGTAGTGGAGTGCCACTGGAGTCCAAGGAGAACTTCGTGGTGCAGCAGCCTGGAAGAGCTGCAGAGGGTCCTGGTAGATGAACCCGGAAGAACCTGAAGATGTCAGGGTAGTGAACTTGCAGATGAGGGAAGGAAGTTCTTCTTGACTACTTGTAGGAAGTTGGTAGAGTGATTGATTGTCGTTAGCGTGCAAGACACAGTGAAAGGTGGGTGATTGATTATCATTTCTATGCCAAGGAATACCTGTATTGATGTTTACAGAGAGTTACAGCTATAGGCTGAATTACTTACAGATATATATATATATATGTTCTAGGACTGATAGTGCCGTATTTATCTTGTAAGATATATCCACTTGGTGAGGTGGATAGTGTAAGTGGCAAGCCAGGAGTTGGGCTGCCACGAGGTATAAGTAACTGATAGTCATGATGTTACCAGACTGCAACCAGATATAGTGTCATAAGGTACTGACTTTATATACTTATATTGTATGTGAATGCTTTGTATATGTTCTGTTTTGTTATTAAATCTGTGTAGTTAACAGGTGTTTGCCCTTATCCTGGTGAGGCTTCCCAGAAAGCAGGAGACAGAGAGAGAGAGAAAGACCCAAGAACCATAGCTGTGGACAGGGTAGTACAGAGTAATATTTCAGAAAAGGGGATTGAGAAGGTCATACCAAATAAGGAGAGAATGGGGAGTCACAGCGGCTCAAGTGGGTGTGTGCACATGACAACGAGATTTGTGTTGGAGCCGCATCTCCTAAATATGTGACGCTGAACCCCTCTTCAAAAGCAAGAACCATGCAGGGTGATCTCCCAAAAAAGTGTAAGCGCTCTATGGAATTTTGGGTTGGTTGTCTGTAAGGAAGGACGGATAACCGACCAACTTCAACATCATAATAGGACATAGTAATAAATGCAACAACTGTATGATACATATATATCTAGAAAAAGGAGGTTATATCCGTATGACTCAAGTTTACCCATTTTGGGTAATTAGCCCTACGTCCTAATCGATTGATAATTCTGGCAAAAATTACTTATCTGTCAAAAAGGTACAGAACACTTCTTTGTGGCTGGCAAAGTCTGTGTCAATAATCGGTGACTTTGTTGTCCCACAACACTATGGTTTGCTGGAAGTTTAGGACGTGTCTGGGCTAGGGACGCATCCACTAGCATGATTATAAATTTGTACTTATCGACTTGGTACAGTCGACTTTGGTTTTATATACGTTTTAATTATTATACAGTCATGGGGTAATACTCTTTTATTGTTTCTAGTGCCCAGACTGGCAGTTTAAAGGTTATTGGATATAAATTTTATAGGTAAATAGAAATTAGGTGATGGGAAGATCTCATCCTCATCCGATCTCTAATCGATCTCATACCGTTTGCTTGGTATGCTAGGAATTAGTATTCAGTGTCGGAATTTCCGACAGACATAGAGCTCAGGGAATCTTGGTATAAATGTAGAACTCCGCATTTGGAACATATTGACTTCAGGTGGCGCCCCCAGGGTGTTTATGCTGTGCTCAGGAAATCCTGACGTATATGTAGACTGCAGCCAACTAGAGCATATTGTCTTGAGGCGAAGACAAATTTAATATTAATTGCTGTTATGTTGATCATAATCAACACAACAACACCCCCCTGGGTGTTGATGCTGTGTTCAGGGAGGGGAGTCTTGGCGTAGATGTAGACCTCGGCCAGCTGGAGCACATTGCCTACAGGTTTGACTCCCTGGGTGTTGATGTGCTCAAGGAGTCTTGGCATAGATATAGACCTCGGCCAGCTGGAGCATATCATTTTCGGGTGTAACTCTCTGGATGCTGACGTATCTGCCTAGGACGCCATCAACTCTGGGACAAGAGAGGAGCTGATCAGCTGCAGCGTAGGGCCCGAGGTACGTGGAGAAGAGCAAGAAGGAGCTGAAGTTGCCAGTTGTGAGACGATTGCTGCCCACCCGAACCTGATGACAAAACAAGCTAATTCACATATAACACAAAGTGTCCATCCTGAGCTTGGAAGGTAATTTTGTTTAAAAAATGCTGCACAGTTTAATGAGATTAGCTAATAAACTATAATAATTAATAAAACGAGCTGACATAATTATATTTTGTCATCGAAGAAGAACGCATTTAAAATTTTGCCATTTTGGAATATTTACATTAGACTTTGACATACATTTATATTCCTCCTTTGACATACATTTATATTCCTCCTTGTGTGGTGGAGGAATAAGGATGTTCTCGGGTTGTGGAAGGAGCAGAAGACTCGGGTTGTGAAGGATGAAAGATGTTGTGGAATTGTGGAAGAGGTAGGATGTTCTTAAGTTGAGGAAGAAGCAGAACGTCCTCGGGTTGTGGCAGTGGAAAGATGTTCTCGGGTTGTGGGAGAGGCAGAATGTTCTTGGGTTGAGGAAGAGGAGGAGGATATTACGCCTTGTACGTCCCATCTGTTAACTGCTGTGGCCCTGGAGGTAGTTGTTGCGCCAGAGTGTGTTTGTCGGGCCGTCGCCTGCACTGCGTGTGGTGGATGTCCCAGTGGAAGTCCATGTCCCGCCCCCGCCTGCGGATGTGGTCCCGGCTCCTGAGGGCGCAGGTTCTTCTGTTTTGGAGGGCCTGCCTCCGCTGGGGCCGGGGCCTGCCGACCCTATGAGTTTGGACGATTGCAGTTCTGATGATGTACTCCCTTTGCAGAAGCGGGCGCGCCGGTGTCCCGTGTGGGACATTTGGGGCTTGACTCTATTTATTTAAATATTAATGTAATGAAAATCAATTACGAAGGACCACCCGCTTTTATAGTAAAGAGGGAAACTAATAAAATATGATCATAAGAAAATTCCTAGATGAACCAGTAACTATGGATAAAATACTAGAGAATATGATCACTGATATAATTAATGGGCTGTATAATTAACTGAATCAAAACCTCAAACACCTACATTGGGGGGTTATTACTGGAACTCAATCTGTCCAGGAACTAGTGTGGTTCGTTCACCAGTCCAGTATGTAATAATCTAATCCTATGACCATTTATAGAATCATTATCTTTATCACCAATAAGAACAAAGATTATGAACATGAGAATCGGTAATTATAATAAACACATGTCAATCCAAAGAAAACAGTGTTCTGCATGTAAAGGAATACAGATAATAGAATTCAAGGAATACGGAAAGAGTCTTAGCTTGAAGACGATTTCCAAGAAGTTGGTTACGACTCATCCTCAGATTCTCCTGGACTCGTCATGGAACACTGGGAGATGATTAACACGGGAAATGACAGCTCGGAGAATTCTTCACACACGCTGTAAATCAAATTATATTCAGTAGCAACAGATTAAGCTACTAGACATCTATGTTCAAGAAATTTAGATTAAATAATGAAGGTAAATAATAACCTGTGGTTTTTTATTGTCGCTCTGCGTCACGACAAGCTACCCAGCTATAACCCCCACCTAGATGATGCATCAAATAAGGATAAAGGTACTTAGCTAATATGGGCACTGTGTAAGTTAAGGCTTGCCGAAGTTCGCGTCCTAGGTTCAGGCTTCGTAGTAACGAACACGTGGTGTCTAGCCTAGCCTAGATGCTGACGCGTTTCACTGGCCGGTCACGTTGAACTACACGGAACCAAATTTAACAGGTTCTGGCCGAATGTCAAATTAAATCTCTTGACAATTCAACTCGTTGTGTAAAGTGACACTGACACCAGCAAAGTTATTGTCTGCAAAGGTTCTTCACACCTCACAGTGGCGACTTTCTTCTGGAGCTCTTGGTGGCGTCTACCCTGGTGGCTGGAGTAATGGCGTCTCTCTCTGAGTGCGTCGCCTCGTGTACTCGCGTCTCTTCTGCCCCGCTCCGCGTCTCGCGTTTGATACACAAATTATTTATTACGGATATTATCATTTCTCGCAGTTGTGATTGAAATGCTCGGATAAGGACGGGTTTATTATTCAGAGGAGTTAAATATTATTATTTGCCCGTTTTACGATGGTAAACGAGCAATGGAGATGAATTAAAGTCTCTCCAGGGCATTCACGCGTGATGTTAAATTTATTACTAGATAACAGTTATAACTATAAACGCTCTATTTGGCATTAGTTGGGGATAAGTTTATCTGTAATTAATTATCACACAGAACACCGTTGTTTTATAGAGAATCAAATTCAATTCTCAGACACACTGGATATAATTGTGTTTATTACAATGGAATCTGACGCAATACTGGCGTCTGGTGACGTAAGAATTCTAGCCTTATTGTACAGATGTAATTATTAGTACATGTGAACTCTACGTTTGGTTAATTTTAATCACTACAATGATTAGTAGATTTAGTAATAATTAATGAGAATACAACAGTGTTGTATTTAATGTTGGAAATTTCCAACATCCCGGGTCAGTTCCCAGGATGTGGTGGACCGTGTGAGTGACGTGGCCTCTGTGGGTTCTCCAGACGGTGTGGGTGTGGACCATTTAGATACCAAATAATATACACCTGGAAGATACTGGAGGGCCAAGTACCAAATCTACACGGTAACATAACAACGTACTGGAGTGAACGATACGGAAGAAAATGCAGAATAGAACCAGTGAAGAGCAGAGGTGCCATAGGCACAATCAGAGAACACTGTATAAACATCAGAGATCCGCGGTTGTTCAACGTCCTCCCAGCAAGCATAATAAATATTGCCGGAACAACCGTGGACATCTTCAAGAGGAAACTAGATTTATTCCTCCAAGGAGTGCCGGACCAACCGGGCTGTGGTGGGTATGTGGGCCTGCGGGCCGCTCCAAGCAACAGCCTAGTGGACCAAACTCTCACAAGTCAAGCCTGGCCTCGGGCCGGGCTTGTGGAGTAGAAGAACTCCCAGAACCCTATCAACCAGGTAACCAGGTATACGGTGATGTGCCGTGCCTGTGAAGGAGACGGGTGGGGATGGTGTGGTGCCTGTTCCTGCCTGCGTTTCGGATGTTGCTCCACTGTGCCCACCTGTACCTCCATGTGCCGGTTCTCCAAAATGGGAGGTTGTTGCACCTGCTGTAGCCCCTGGTGTGGATCGTGATTTAATTCTCGTGCTGATAAAGGACACCGGCCGGGGCGTCTCGGCGCCGAATGAACCTGTGCCCCAGGATGTACCACCGCTCGTGATTGGAGGTGT
Source organism: Procambarus clarkii (assembly GCF_040958095.1). Classification (NCBI taxonomy): domain Eukaryota; kingdom Metazoa; phylum Arthropoda; class Malacostraca; order Decapoda; family Cambaridae; genus Procambarus; species Procambarus clarkii. The sequence goes on from NC_091166.1 coordinate 12,741,663, forward strand.
CGATGTCGAGATTCCGGAGTATATGCGTCGCCCACGTCGCTCGGATGCGGGTGTGCCCCTGTCGCAGGATGCTTGGGAAGTGTGGCATGCAAACTGTCAGAAATATCCTAAGCAAAGAAATATTGAGGTAGCTGAGATTCCAGAGAAATATTGTTGACCTAGCTCACTGGTGTTTCTGTTGTGTTTAGATTGAATGTGTTTGTATTTATTTATTTTTTTTTGTTTTTTTTTGGTTTTATGCTCCATTGTTTTCCCCATGTCCCTCTGTTTTTCGTTCATGTTTCTGTCATTTATGAGTCCTGCTTTGTTACTCTGTCCCTGGGTTGGGTTGCTTGTTTCTGTAAAAGTTCATTTTATGATCAGGAGCTTAGGTGCCTTGTTTAATTTGTATGTCTGTATTTTATAAAAAAAACAAAAAAAAACAAGGTGATCTAACTTCTATATGCTCTCCAGTGTCCATTGCTGAGTGATTGACGACAGTAGCAGTTTGGTTGCTGTGGTCGATCTTATTTTATCAGGGAGTGGTTGGGGTCTCTGTTCGCCGGAAAGTAAAGTATAAGTAAAGTTCAGTATCCAGTTTATAAAATCCCCGACCCCTGATAACATGTACATAGTGCATAGTCACCCTTTTTGTGTAAAGTAACGTAGTTCCTATATTGGTATATTATTGCTGTGTAAAGCCAAGTTTTCAGGTTTTGGTATTATTATTTGTGTTTATTATTATCAGTAAAAAGTTTAATTATTAATGTTTCTTGTTTTCCCTGCAACTATTCACACTGCCAGGGACATTAGCAGTTTTATTTGAATTTATTTTACCTTGTTGATTTTTAATGTGCGTGAGGCATACACCAGCTGTCAGGTAGTTACTGAGCTACCTCGCAGTTCGTCACATTAAAGTGGGAGCCTGTCCTAGGAGTCTTGTTTCAGGTAATGCTCCTAGTTCCTTTGCATAAAGTTGTGTTCAGTTGTTTAATTAGCTTTAACACATATTTGCCTTTCAGAAGTTTTTTGAGTATTTTTCATTGGTGACTAACTCTATTTACATTTCAGGTGTAGCAATTTGTGAACTGTTTATTAGATTGACTTTTGATTATCTGATGTTTTATGTGCAAATTCATGCTCGTAATGGTTAGTCTTATAAACCTTTGCTATATCCTGCTTAACCATATTACTATTGACCCTACAGAAGTATCTCACTCAAACGAATCACCCCCTTGGGTACTCTTTTACTTTGGTTTGTTTCTGAATTATAATGTTCAGCTTTGCAGTAAGAACTTAGGAGAACGTATTGGGGTTTCGTTCCTCTGGTGTCCTGGACTGTACTGTACGTTTGGGACTAATACAGCAGTTCTCGTCACGGTGTTGACACTCTCTACACCCCTAAGCCTTCGTTCAATGTCTGTGATTAATTGCCCAGGTAGGGAGTCTACCGTTCTTTTCCAGAGCACAAATAATTGTAACTCTGCAGTTTATTACCCAGTTTTCAGTAGGACAACTCTTGCCCGTATTCTCGTCATTAATAACATACTGGATATTGACATCCCTACATTCTCCTGTACTACTTCAAAACATTTATTTTTGTTTCTCCAAGTCTTTACTAAAGTCTACGACTTAGTTATATTAAGCAATTAACCTTATATGTTTTAGTAACTTATCTTGTAATTATATTATTACTCTACAGGATAGTTACGAGTTACCAGTCCTATACCAACCATTCACGTCATCTGTATTTCAGTCGAAGAAACCTCACGTTTTGTTTCACTTACAGGACACTCGAATTATTCTTGCATTTATTATCTTGTCTCTGTACTTTAAACCATATTTCGCTCGTTTGCCTTCGGCTCCAAACCGGAGGATGAAGTTGCTAATCTAATTCGTGCTACCAACCTTGAGGTTACCTTGAGGTGCTTCCGGGGCTTAGTGTCCCAGCGGCCCGGTCGTCGACCAGGCCTCCTGGTTGCTGGACTGATCAACCAGGCTGTTAGACGCGGCTGATCGCAGCCTGACGTATGAGTCACAGCCTGGTTGATCAGGTATCCTTTGGAGGTGCTTATCCAGTTCTCTCTTGAACACTGTGAGGGGTCGGCCAGTTATGCCCCTTATGTGCCCCTGTGGCCAAAGTCAAATTATTGACACCTACCACTGAATATCACCTCTCGACATCCTCCGCCTCCCCATGGAGCCAACAAAACCGAACTCCATCATAAGATAATAGATTATTTAATCGATAGTGATCTTATCACTTCAGAGCTGCAGGAACAACATCAAATTGCCGATAAGACTGCACTCATCATCACGAAGCTGAAGATCGAATGAAGATCGTTCATGGAAGCAGAGGCTAATGAACGAAAACGAGTTATGAGATTACAAGAAGCTGACCTACAATCACAACGTCAGCAAGAGGCAGCTGACCTACAACGTCAACGTTAGCAAGACGAAGCTGACCTGCATTGTTAATATCAGCAAGAAGAAACTGACCTGCAATGTCATTGTCAACAAGAAGCTGACCTACAACGTCAACGTCAGAAAGAAGAAGCTGACCTGCAACGTCAACGTCAGCAAAAAAAAGCTGCTCTCCAACGTGAAAGCGAAAGGGAACAACTTAAAATAATGGAACAACAAGCAGAATTAGAACGTCAATGCGAACTAAAAAGAATTCAGCTCCTCGAACAAGAATCCGCCATCGCTCTCCATTTGGAACGAGAGAAAGCTGCTGCCAGTCTAGAGTTTCAACAACAGGAACTTTAACTTGAAACCACCCACACCACTCAGTGCTAGGAAGCCAAAGCCAACCTCTCGGTACGTTTTAATGTGACTCAGTGTATTAAAATGATGGTGCCTTTTGTAGAGACAGAGGTGGATTAATTTTTTTCCTCATTTGAGGCTTTAGATACTCAACTCAGCTGGCCTCAAAACCAATTGTCGGTACTACTCTGAGCCCATCTTATAGATAGAGCTGCCTTGATCCCCAATACTCTTGCCACCGAGACTGATTACCAGGTGCTGAAGTAAGCAATTATGGATGTCTATCTCTTGTCGACAGAAAGTTACAGACGTCGATTCAAAAATTATGTTATATCCAGTGCCACTACCTATGTAAAGTTTGCACAAAATAAAACAAGATATTTCATGAAGTGGCTGGAGTCGGCCCAGATCACCACTTTTTCAGAACTCATCGACCTAATCCGCATGGAAGAATTCCTGCGCCGTGTGTCGAACCTCATGTGCCTTTACCTTTCAGATAAAGAAGAGACCAACCTCAATAGGTGTGCGAAGTTGGCTGATATCTATAGTTTTATTCACAGATCAAATGACTCCTATTCCAGTAAACCATCTTGGTCCAGCCCTGCTTAAGTAAGTTCTGCCGATGTTAACTACGCACTCTACTGTAGGTATTGTAAAGTATGGACACACGATAGAAAAACGTACCAACCCTCATTGTAAAATTAGCAACGATTCATATATGCCTAAACATCAACTTCCCAAGCCTCATAAGCCTGTTATGCATACCCATGTTCCAGCTTCTGATCTTTCTTTATTCCACAGATACGCGTATCCAGGAACTGCCTCTGCCCACCATGAAGATTCTGAGGGAATAGTCAAAGTGAACATCTTAAGGGCCACAGTTGCTATTATTTGAAATCCGCTGCACCCAAGATCACCTACACTGGAGAAACCGTCTTCGTCACCGACCTCACTGCAACCATTCCATTCCCACTCGCTAGAGTCCACCTGGATTGTTCTTTCATATGTGGAGAAGTCCATGTCGCCATATAGGAGAAACCTTTCCCCATGCCAGGAATTCAACTTCTCCTGGGCAACGACTTGGCTGAACAACAGGACTCTTCGAACCTAATCATCTGTAACAAACCCCAGGTATGTGACACTGTTATAGATGTAGACCCTGTAATGAAGCATGCTGCAGAAGAGGTACCGCTGACCGACGAAACAGAAGACATCTCCCAGCCTGTTCTAGTGACTACTCGTGCACAAGCCGCTCGACCAAAGCAAGTTGCCCAAGCTGTCCCAAAAGATCCCCATGGCCTCCCACGGAATCTCATCCTGCTGGAATTCCGTAAGTTTCAGCGAGCTGACATTTCATTAACTCCCTTATTCTTTAAGGCTCAATCTAAGACTGATTCCATCCCTGGTTATTTTTTGAATGATAATCAAATCTTATATCACAGATTTCAACCCAGTAATTTAAATGGCAGTGGATGATTGGGCTAATGTTGATCAGTTGGTAGTTCGTACATCATTATGTAAACATATAATTGACTTGGCTCATTCCCCAATATGGCTTCAACAAAACATACCATGCCTTATTGCAGGACTATTATTGGCTAGGCATAGCACGAGAGGTGAGGACCTTTGTTAACACCTGTAATACATGTTAAATGGCAGATAAGTCCAATGCATCTATTCCTAAGGCACCACTGATTCCCTTTCCTATGCCTTCAAAGCCATTCTCAAAATTCATAATTGACTGCATCGGGCTACTACCACAAACCAGTTCCGGTACTCTCTACATCATTACCATCATGTGTCCAACCACCAGGTTCCCTATAGCAGTTCCCGTCAAGAAATATTACGGCTGCTTCAGTTGTTAGGCACCTCCTGAAGATCACGCAGTACGGATATCCGAAGGAGATTCAGAGCGAATGTGGCACAAACTTCACTAGTGAGTTATTTAAGAACACCCTTAAGGAGTTCTACATCACTCAAGTATTGTCTGGCCCTATCATCCTACTTCACAGGGATCTCTGGAACGTAGTCATAAAACTCTCAAGTCACTTTTAAGAAAATTTGGTATTAGTAAAGAGAAGGATTGGGATAAGCAACAAGACCATATCATGTGTATTTTCAGAAGTCTTCCTAAAGAGTCCCATAGCGTATCTCTGTGAGATGCTCTACAGTCATAATGGCCGTACCCCACTTAAAGCATTTAAATAATTTTTAATATCTAACTCTTTCAGTGATTCTCTTAATATATCACGGTTTCTTAAAAACTTGAGGCACACCCTTGAAAGAGTACAATAATTTGCCAGTGCTAACTTATTAACATCTCAACATAAAATGATAGAACATTTTGATCAAAATACTAAAGTAAGGAAATTCAATGTAGGAGACTTCGTGTTATCATACTTTTCTATCCCAAATTTTCCTTTCCAGAGTAAGTTTTCAGGTCCATACCACATCAAAGAATGCAGGAACAACCTTAACCCTTAAACTGCGCAACGCGCCAGCAGGCTCACGTCTGGTTTGCGCAACGTGCCTCCGGGTATTTGTATTTTTCACGTTCAATTCAAAACTCCCGTGGCTACATGGGGTTCACATCAGCTTCCTCAGGGCTCTTGTTAACAGACCTCATCTTTAAAAAAAAATCGTGGTCCACATTCGCGGGTGTGGGAGCTTTCAGTAGTGTGTGAGCAACCAAGGCTGGCGCTCGCAGCAAGAGTACACAGCACTGCTGTTCAGCGTGTGACCACAGCATCGCCTAATAATGTCAAAATATATATATAACTTGTAATATTTAGCCATGATAGTGTTATAGAAGAGCCTGAGTGTGATAATGACTGGGTACACTGTTCAAATATCAGTGATTCAATGCTGTTCACGATGTTCACAGCGCTAGCCACAGCACCACAGCACTATTTCGTCCATCTAGGAATCTTCAAATGATTTCTTAGGTTCCTTTTCAAAATAAACGTGTGGTGAATTATTCATTTACAGGAATTAGTGACCAGGATTATGATAATAGCAGGATTGTGGTTATAATTAGCGTTCGGCGTAGTATTGTGGAAGGAGGAATTTTGGTGAGGGAGGGAGGGCGAGAATTGAGGTAGCCTCATTGTGTGTGTGTGGCTGCCACTCTTGTTTTGCTCACCATACTAGCTTAGTGGTTCGCTATGGGCAACACATATGTACATGGGTATATATAGTGTGTGTATATAGTGTAAGAACGGCAACAGGAGAATGTTGAGAGGAGCTATTTTGGTGAGGGAGGTGACGAAAACCGTAGGGTCGTCTGCTGTCAGCTGTGTGATTTGTCATGCAGTGTATGGTGGCCACTGTACTGTTTGGACACAATACCGGCTTACTTGCATAGTTCTGGTAAATAAAACATGTAGATAGGTATATAGAACATGTGTAATAAGAACTATAACAGTATGGTGGGAGAAGCAATGTTAGCGAGTAAGATGTTGGAGTGAGGGAGACTGGCTGGGTGTGGCTGCTGTCACTCGAGGTGTTCTAAGTGTGTTGATGGTGAATGTATATAGTGTGTGACAGTGTATAGTGTGTAAATAGATTGTATATATACCAAAATTAGCATGATACATAGTAAATATGTGCTGCATATGTGTACACAAGTGTCATGCACGTAACACAGTGTCTTCGAACAGTATGGATGTTTTACTGCCATAATATAGTTCACTATACATAGGATTAGCACGTAAAAAAAATAAAATGTATTTGGAACTGTGCGAAAAAAATGAACGAAAATATATTCGCGGCAACTCGCGCGCCCCGCCCCGAGCGCCCTACTGGCCCCGGGAGCGTACGTCACAGGCGAACAGGGAATGATGACGTCATGCCCACACTTACGGACCCCATAGCAGCCAAAGTAAGTACAATTTCGATTTTTTTTTACATACCCATACTGAGGGTAGGGTTTCTGACACTTTAAAAAGAAAAATGATTTTTTTTCCAGAGAATTTATTTCCTGTGCACTGCGGGGGTGTCATATTTGGAGGCAACGCAGTTAAGGGGTTAACTACATTCTAGAGACTCCAGATCGGCGGTGTAAGACACAACTCTGCCACATGAACCTTCTCAAGGGTCCATATCTTTGAAAAATATTGGAAAATCGAAATATACTGATATATTTCTAAAAATACTACGTGGTTCTGGCAACACCGATGTGCAAGTCGTTTATTTCCCGGGGCTTAGTTGCGCAGAAGGGTATTGCACCATACATTGTAAACGTAAAATATTTCATAAAAACATAGAAAATAACTCATTATGTATAATAATAAATCTAAACTCAATGACAATGGTCCTTTGTGAGAGAAGCGAGGTATGTGTGGACACCAATAAGCTACTCAGTTTGCATGTTTTATCCAGTTGTGTATTGAACTACTGTAACATGCTCTCAAAAATCTCCCTGGAATATCACATTTGTTGCGTTACCTTACCTTGAGGTTACCTTGAGGTGCTTCCGGGGCTTAGCGTCCCCGCGGCCCGGTCGTCGACCAGGCCTCCGGGTTGCTGGACTGATCAACCAGGCTGTTGGACGCGGCTGCTCGCAGCCTGACGTATGAGTCACAGCCTGGTTGATCAGGTATCCTTTGGAGGTGCTTATCCAGTTCTCTCTTGAACACTGTGAGGGGATTGCCAGTTATGCCCCTTATGTGTAGCGGAAGCGAGTTAAACAGTCTCGGGCCTCTGATGTTGATAGAGTTCTCTCTCAGAGTACCTGTTGCACCTCCGCTTTTCAACGAGGATATTCTGCACATCCTACCATGTCTTCTGGTCTCATGTGATGTTATTTCTGTGTGCAGATTTGGGACCAGCCCCTCTAATATTTTCCACGTGTAAATTATTATGTATCTCTCCCGCCTGCGCTCAAGGGAATACAGATTTAGGCTCTTTAGTCGGTCCCATTAGTTTAGGTGTTTTACTGAGTGGATTCTAGCAGTAAAGGATCTCTGCACGCTCTCCAGGTCAGCAATTTCTCCAGCTTTGAAAGGGGCTGTCATTGTGCAGCAGTACTCCACTCTAGAGAGCACAAGCGTTTTGAAAAGTGTCATCATCGGTATAGCATCTCTAGTGTGAAAAGTTCTTGTTATCCAACCTGTCATTTTTCTTCCAGTTGTGACGGATACTTTATTGTGTTCTTTAAAGGTAAGGTCTTCCGACATGAGTACACCCAGATCCTTTACATTCCCTTTACGTTCTGTGTTATGATTTGCCTGAGTTTTGTACGTGGTTTCCGTTTTTATATTTTCATTTTTTCCATAGCGCATGAGCTGGAACTTATCTTCATTAAACACCATATTATTTTCTGTAGCCCATAGAAAGACCTGATCTACATCTGACTGGAGGTTTGCCGTGTCCTCTATGTTGCCTACTCTCATGAAGATCCTAGTGTCATCTGCAAAGGATGATACAGTGCTATAGGTTGTGTTCTTGTCTATGTCCGATATGAGGATGAGAAAAAGTACTGGAGCAAGCGCAGTACCCTGGGGGACTGAGCTCTTCACGGTTGATGGGCTGGATTTTATTTTGTTGACTATTACACATTGGGTTCTGTTGGTCAGGAAATTGTAGCTCCATCTCCCTATTTTTCCGGTAATTCCTTTTGAACGCATTTTATGTGCAATAACGCCATGGTCACATTTATCAAAGCTTTTGCGAAATCTGTGTAAATTACATCAGCGTTTTGTTTGTCTTCCATAGCATCTAATGCCATATCATAGTGGTCCTGCAACTGCGACAGGCAAGAGCGCCCTGTTCTGAAACCATGTTGTCCGGGGTTATGGAGATGCTGTGATTCCATGTATTTTGTGATCTTACTTCTTAGCACTCTCTCAAAATTTTTTATAATGTGCGATGTTAGTGCTATCGGTCTGTAATTTTTTGCCTCTGCCTTATTTCCTCCTTTATGAAGTGGTGCTATCTCTGCTGTTTTTAATATATTAGGAATAACGCCAGTATCTAGGCTTTGTCTCCACAGAATGTGGAGGGCCTGCGATAATGTTTTTTTACAGTTCTTGATGAATATGGAGTTCCAAGAATCCGGGCCTGGTGCAGAGTGCATAGGCATACTGTTTATGGATTCTTCAAAATCCAGTGGGGATAGGGTGACGTCTGATATGTGATTTGATGTTGGTATCATATCCATGAAAAATTCATTTGCGTTATCAATCTTTAGTGCGTTTAATGGCTCACTGAAAACAGAGTCGTACTGCTTCCTCTGTAGCTCGCTCATTTCTTTGTTGTCATCGGTGAAAGTTCCATCTCCCTTTCGCAGGGGCCCGATACTAGATGTGGTTTTTGATCTTGATTTTGCATAGGAGAAAAAATATTTCGGATTTCTCTCTATTTCACTGATGGCTTTTTCCTCTCTTTGCCTCTCCTGGGTTTTGTATGATTCTTGTAGCTTGCGTTCAATTGTTTCTATTTCTTTACCTAACCTTCTTCGCCGTTCTTGAGATAGGGTGCGACTCTCAAGTTGTTCCGCGATTCGTTTTCTTCGCCTATATAGGGAACGACGTTCCCGTTCCAATCTGCATCTCTTCCTCTTTTTTCTTAGGGGTATGCGGTTTGAACATATTTCTAGTGCTACTGAGCTTATTTTTTCCAGGCACTTGTTCAGGTTGCATTTTCTAGCTGTTCTTCCCAGTTTATTTCTGTGAAGTCCTGGTTTATTTGCTCCCAGTTTATCTGTTTATTATTGAAGTTGAATTTGCTGAAATCTCCTCCACCGGAGATTGCGTCTACTAAACAGTGCCGAATGTCGAAGTCTGTGAAATTACGACAAGTACAAATTGCATACGCATGCCGTGTTTCTCAGCGACAAAGAGCAGCATTAGCGTAAACAAGAAATGTTGTGAATAAGGATCATGGTGGTCTCCCAGCAATAACTGTGAGCAGTGTTATGCGACCATGGGAGCCGGTCGGCCGAGCGGACAGCACACTGGACTTGTGATCCTGTGGTCCCGGGTTCGATCCCGGGCGCCGGCGAGAAACAATAGGCAGAGTTTCTTTCACCCCTATGCCCCTGTTACCTAGCAGTAAAATAGGTACCTGGATGTTAGTCAGCTGTCACGGGCTGCTTCCAGGGGGTGGAGGCCTGGTCGAGGACCGGGCCGCGGGGACACTAAAGCCCCGAAATCCTCTCAAGATATAACCCTCACCCCACACAACTCTGCCAGACATCCACCTCCCTTTGATGGCACAGTGCTCACGACAGTGCTTCCTACTGCCACTGATGAAACAGTGCCCAGACAGTGTAACCTACTATCGTTGATGGGACAGCGCCATCTACTGCCGTTGATGGGGTAGTGCCCACCACCTCACATGATATTTTGGCGACTCCTAGCGTTTCGAAAAACCGTAAAGCTACCCAGAGTAGTGCCACAAAATGAATGCAATTATTTAGACAAGACACAGAAGACACAGATGCCAGTGAGCAGGAAGAAAATAAAATTAGAATAAATCCACATGAGACAGTGCTAATGGTAACAGATGGGAAGCTTGAAAAGTACCTAGATGATAATTATATGCGAGTATTGCTCACATGCTACACAACGGCATACAGTTATGATTATTCAACATAATGTGAAAGTAAGCAAAAGCTGTGGTTATTGTAATATTTAAGTTTTACGAGCATTGATGGAAAAATAATGAGAATCTGATATCATTAGTGTACTCCAACATGATCAATGGCCAAGGATATATATTTTACAAGAGTATATGTTCTATAAAATAGAATGAAATTTGTGTCACAGCTGGTGTATACCAGGTACCAGAATAAGAGATGTTTCTAATATGAGATGGTTGCATGAGCAAGAAAGTACTTGCAGTACCATATTACAGAAAACATTAACATAGACACCCCATTGATGACTTCCTTGACATTGATGTGTCTTTTGACGGATCTTGGCATATGAGGGGCCATCATTCACAAATTGGCACTGCTCTTGTTGTGGGAATATTTACAGAGATGGATCAATACTTTCTGCAAAAACTACAAGCAGTGCCAAGTGTTCAAGCATAAAAAACAAAGTGAAAAAATAACTCGGGCCGAGTTTGACAATGAGATGGGTTGATCGTTTACCAGATTGTGATAAGAACTATGATGGCAGTGCCAAAAGTATGGAAGCGGATGCTGCGGTGTTGATGTGAAGTTGATCACTAAACATTACTCAGGTATACAACCTTTGCGAGTGATGGTAACTCTTCTGCATACAATAAAGTTTGTGGAATGAACAATGGTGCTGGACTATACGGAGAAGTAAAGGTGAAAAAGGCTGAGTGTATAAATCACTTTTTTTTTTAGATGTATACAAGAGTTGTTACATTCTTGTACAACCACTAGTGCGCGTAGCGTTTCGGGCAGGTCCCTGGAATACGATCCCCGCCGCGAAGAATCGTTATTACAACCAAGTACTCATTTTACTGTTGAGTTAAACAGAGGCTACAGTTAAGGATTTGCGCCCAGTAAATCCTCCCCGGCCAGGATACGAACCCATGACAAAGCGCTCGCGGAATGCCAGGGGAGAGAGAGACTCTCACTCTTACTCGTACTTCAGTAAGTGACTTTCAACACAGCTACGCAACTTCCAGAAATCAGCTGTCGAAGTGAAAGAGTCAAAAGGGAAGACAAGCCGAATGTCACTGGTCAAATTAAAATGAAAACTGACTGACTAGACAATTCTGAACTTGTCAAGTTACTTCACAAAAGCCATCAGGGACAACATCAACACGGACAGGAAACAAAGCAGGGATGCCTGCCTGCCCGGACTGCTCAATGCAACGTCCACTGACGAAAATCCATTGCACATGAACTGCCCTAAAGGCAGACTCTTGGTGTTTCTACCAAGACGATATTGCAAATGGAAAGTCCCTACGATCACAGAAGATGAGTGCACATTTCCAGCTACCGAGCTAGCACATGACTGAAGTTTTGATGATCTACTACAACTTTGTAGCTGAGAAAAACATGAATAAGTGTCAGAAGGGGAAGACTCATAATCCAAATGAGTCTCTACACTACCGAGTTTGGAAACTCGCCCTCAAAGACAGATTTGTTGGTTGAGCAATGGTTGACTTCAGCATGACAGAGACCGCCATGAACTACAACGCAAGGTATTTGATGGGATCTCTGACCAGCCTCCTTGATCTACCTCAGAATGACATGACTGATTGGTACTTCAACATGAAGGACAAGTTGATGCAGCAACCAACGAGACGCAACACCAAGCCGAGAAAAGATCTTGAGGAAGCTGACCCCGGATATGGAGCTGGTGCCTATTAGTGCCATTGTAGTGCCACATTGAGGACCAATTATAACAGGTTAAAATGTTTTAGTGTTATATTTTGATATTACATAATAAATTAATGTATATATAAATGTGCTGGCAAATATAATGATTTTTTTGCCTAATTTGTTTTTCCTTGTGTTGTCATGCGATTTGCATGGAACGTACACACCATGCTAAGGTCGATGTAAACCTCGGCCACAGGTGGCCGAACTTTAACTTCATTTTGTTCAAGTAAGTCATTTATAACTACAAGGTGACTCTATCATTTATTAATCAATTTACGTGAAACTTACACCTTAAATGTAGAATTTAGGCCTCTACAATAAATCAAAGATATTTTATTACTAAGTCCATTTGTTGATTTTATAAATATATATAAACAAAATGTTTTTGCATAATATTTTGGGAAACTTTGACATTTTTTATTATTAAACTAAACATTTTTTGATGCTAATCTTTTGAGAAACCCTTTATTATAAGCTAATGTGATAGCTGAGTGTCTTAGAAATGATTTCAAATGACACTTTTGTTTGTAGTCATTTTGAAAATCGATGAACAGTAAGTTTTGAAGTTTTTATATCCCTTTTTTATTTAGGCTACGTTGCGAGTCAATATAGTTTGCCTTTTCGCTTTTCCTTTTTATGGCCCCCTCAAGCAATACCAAGGTAATACTACAACTATACTGATGTCCATAACCACATTCACGGATACATATGTTGGAAAATTCCAAAATTTAATTACAAATCTAGTACAATAGGATGTATTTCCTGTACTAGGTGTCATCTAACATTTAATTAATTGACATCATTTAATACAGTTACGAACTGTTATCACAGAGATTCATGGAGGAAAGATTTTCCCATATAACCTTTTCGTCTAATTTCTTATTAATTGTCATATAGCGGGAGTTTAATTAATATTAGCTTTCTTATGATTAACCTTATCCTTATTATATCCCATAGTTGGGCAAATTATTGGAGTTACTTCCTCCGTTCCAACACGCCGTGCTATTGCGCATGCGCGAGCGAGGTGAGGAAGGAGAGAAAGAGGCAGCCATTGTCCTTGGCTGAAGATAAAGTGTCTGGAAGCTCGCTATATTTACCAGGCCATAAAAACGTCCTCCTTGCCACTGCAGACGTCAGAGTTTTGGAGCAGCTTCAGCTTTTCTCAGACACTAGTAACAGCAAACATTAAGTTCCTATTTACTGTTATTTTTTTGTGATCACAATTAAATATCTGGTAGGACTTTTGTCATCATGCTGCATGACAACCAAAAATTAACAAGTGAGTTTATTTCAGGCCGCTTTCACATTTCATTCAGAAATATGTGTGGTAGAATATCTTTTTAGATAGTATTTACATGCTACCCATATTTCAGCCCGTGTCGTATTGGCAAGAATGGAGACAAGCCTCTGCTTCGGTCACGTGTTCTTAGGATATCCTGATGCAACAAGTTTCAGTGACGATTGCCAGACGCAGGCTACTATTTCATCATACAGCTAAGCTATTATTTCGTTCTTGTAGTGTAGTAGAACGTTAATTATCATTTATTTGATGATCATCAATATAGGATCAAATATTCCATATATATTCTTTACAATGTGATTTATTATTGATATGCATTAGTATCTAATTAGTTTATTATTGATGTGCATTGTTATCTTATTAGTTGATTATTGATATGTATTTGTAAAAATTAGTTTGTTATGGGTGGGCATTAGCATCTCATTACTTGTGCTAGAAACGCATTAGTTTCTCTGTACTAATCAACCCCACCAAAGTTTGTGGTGCGAGTCTGCTCAATATTTCATTATATTTTACAGTCCATTTATTGCTTTAATATTTTCATGAGTAAGTAATCAAGAAATCCATAGGTACTGATTCTCTAGTTATCTTTAAAATTATTTACTTATATTATTTCCCTTTATCTGAAGGGTGGTCCTTCGATATTACTTAAATTTATTAGTATTAGTCTGAGTTAGATTTTCCCACATCCTTTTTGGTCGCCTTCGATGCACTACTTAATGCAGCTTTCTCACACATGTTAACTCAGTACGGCCCGTGCATGCACCAGAATTTGATGAAAAACTGTACTAAAATGGATCCATGAGTGTCGTCGGGGGTTGATCAGTCCAGGAGCTTAGTTAATAAGCACCAGGACTGACCAATCCTTATAACGATCATTGGTGCGGTGGTCACGTTACAGTGTACGTTAAGGGGGTGATCCTGGACGGCATGGGTTCGAATCCTGGCCGGGTCAAAGAGTTCGTGAGATATATATATAATCTAATTATATTTGCTCGCTCGAAGGCTCGATTTGCCTAATAAGCCAAGTTTTCATGAATTAATTGTTTTTCGAGTACCTAACCTACCTAACCTAACCTAACCTAACTTTTTCGGCTACCTAACCTAACCTAACCTATAAAGATAGGTTAGGTTAGGTTAGGTAGGGTTGGTTAAGTTCGGTCATATATCTACGTTAATTTTAACTCCACTAAAAAAAATTGACCTCATACGTAATGAAATGGATAGCTTTATCATTTCATAAGAAAAAAACTTAGAGAAAATATATTTATTCAGGAAAACTTGGCTTATTAGGCAAATCGGGCCTTGCATAGTAGGCTGAGAAGTGCGTTCTGGCTACTAGGTACGACATATATATATATATATATATATATATATATATATATATATATATATATATATATATATATATATATATATATATATATATATATATATATATATATATATATATATATTTTTTAAGTTTGTGAGGGTACCACCTCTGGTGCCAATGTGGGGACCCATAGCCTCGGAGAAGAAAATAAAAAGTATTCAGAGGAGACCTTGTGGTTTCTCACTGAACACTAATATTATCTTCTCCTACCACCCCCATTCTTTTGTATGTACACACATATATTTACTTTATTTGAACTTTGTTACAAAAAAGGAGTTACATATGGGTTACAAAGATGGTTGTCATAGGTTGTCGAGTTCCTCCAGCTCCTCAGATGGCGGGCAGGAACCCTGGATGCAGTGCGCATTTCCCCTCTGTATCGCCACACTGAGGCGCTGGAAAAGAAAGCTTGCAGCTCTCGGGTCCCTTGTTGTTTCAATGAGCCTAGAACCCAGTTCCTTCAAAAAACTGGTAGCACTTTTACCCCAGGCGCCGAGTGTCTCAGAAGCAATGGGGACAAAATTGTAGTGGTGATCCAGTTCTCTATACTTACGGGATTTGGCTGCTTCCCTGTGGGTGGCAGTGCCACCTGGTTGTGCAACACTGAGGTTAATGTAGGTGTTAGCCAGGGTTGATACGCATGTGTAGTCCCATACCAACTGCTTGCCATTCTTCCAGGGGTTCACTGTGATACCATCCGGGCGAACAATAAGAGCATCAGAGTTACGGGGCGTTAGGTAACGGGGCTCTCTTTCAGCTGGGCATCCAGCTGTGGTGAGGCTCCTCTTGATGATGTTGTTAACTTCACTGTGCCTCGAGTGCCATCCCCCTGTGCTTTGGCAGAGTAGGCCATGGTGGCCGTACCTGTCAGCCACCACCTCGCCGCAAATACACCTATATCTGGTGTGGATTGGGGCAGCAAGGCGGAAGGCCACAGCAATTCGGAGGGCGTGTGGTGTGAGACGCGTGCCAGTTACCGACATTGGGGTTGCCAACAGGAAATCCCCTGCATGTGGTGCTGCTACTGCTGTGAGGCGAGCAATGTCGTGTTGTGTTGTTGCAGCACCCAGGCACTCTGCAGCAACTTGGTCTACAATGGGACCATCCCAGCTGGATTGCTTGTGGGCTTTTGGGGATGGTGGTTCAGGTGATTGGCCTGCACGAGAGGCCCACTCTGTGGCACAGCGTGTAAAATTGGGATCATGTACACCTGCCAGCTGATGTAAGTGGGCAGGTAGAATTTCCTTCACAAGGTCGTCGGATGCTGATAAGGAGGACAGGAAGGCTGGAACTGCGATTTGCGTTGCTGTTCGAACTCCGAGGCCCCCAAGTCTTACGGGAAGAGAGGCTTGTTTCCTCTGTAGGTCATCGAGAGAGAGGTTAAGGGCTTTTTCTAGCATTGATTTCAGTAACCGGTCATACTCACTTAGTTTTTGGCTACTGTAAGATGGTGAACACCTCAGAAAATAGGTTAACCTGGGGAGGGACAGACATCTGGTGATGAGGTAGAGTGCATCATGAGCATCAATATCCTCAATCCTATATATATATATATATATATATATATATATATATATATATATATATATATATATATATATATATATGTATATAAATATATATATGTATATATATATATATATATATATATATATATATATATATATATATATATATATATATATATATATATATATATATATATATATATATATTAGTATATTTTGGTAGCAGTCTTTCCTGTAGACATATATTATTAAATATGACCGAAAAAGTAAGATTAATAATTCTAACACGAATTTTCTCAATCTTTCGTACATTTCTTTTCACTGTTGGAGGTAAATCAAAAATCAATTCTCCAAAATTCATTTTTATTTCTAGTCTGACGCGACACGAGCGCGTTTCGTAAAATTTATTACATTTTCAAAGACTTTAGTTTACAAATACACAACTGAATAGAACTTACGCATCTCCGATTTTATATCTACATTTGAGAGAGGTGGATGGGGTGAGGTGGCATTAATAGGGTATTAATTTCATCAACACAAGACAGAACAAGAGGTGGTATTAATAGGGTATTAATTTCATCAACACAAGACAGAACACGAAACAATGTGTATTGAATAGAAGTGATTATAGAAAGCCTATTGGTCCATATTCCTTGATGCTTCTATATTGGAGCGGAGTCTTGAGGTGGGTAGAATATAGTTGTGCATTAATTGGCTGTTGATTGCTGGTGTTGACTTCTTGATGTGTAGTGCCTCGCAAACGTCAAGCCGCCTGCTATCGCTGTATCTATCGATGATTTCTGTGTTGTTTACTAGGATTTCTCTAGCGATGGTTTGGTTGTGGGAAGAGGTTATATGTTCCTTAATGGAGCCCTGTTGCTTATGCATCGTTAAACGCCTGGAAAGAGATGTTGTTGTCTTGCCTATATACTGGGTTTTTTGGAGCTTACAGTCCCCAAGAGGGCATTTGAAGGCATAGACGACGTTAGTCTCTTTTAAAGCGTTCTGTTTTGTGTCTGGAGAGTTTGTCATGCGTAGGCTGGCCGTTTTTCTGGTTTTATAGTAAATCGTCAGTTGTATCCTCTGATTTTTGTCTGTAGGGATAACGTTTCTATTAACAATATCTTTCAGGACCCTTTCCTCCATTTTATGAGCTGTGGAAAAGAAGTTCCTGTAAAATAGTCTAATAGGGGGTATAGGTGTTGTGTTAGTTGTCTCTTCAGAGGTTGCATGGCGTTTCACTTTCCTTCTTATGATGTCTTCGACGAAACCATTGGAGAAGCCGTTGTTGACTAGGACCTGCCTTACCCTACAGAGTTCTTCGCTTGCAAACTTGAGTTGTTTGCAAACTTCTACATGGGTACCATCGAGCAAAAAGTCTTAGTCGACATGAACTTGAAACCGGCCATATACTGCAGGTATGTTGACGACATTTTTACACAGGTACCTGATGTCAGACATCTGCAGGAGCTGAAGGAGGCATTTGAGCAGAGTTCCGTGCTGCGTTTCACTTACGAGATGGAAAAGGATGGGAAGCTGCCCTCTCTAGATGTAACAGTCATGGAAAAGAGCGGAGGTTTCCACACTGCAGTCTACACTAAGGAAACGAATATAGGAATGTGCCTAAATGCCAACAGCGACTGCCCAGACAGGTACAAGAGGAGTGTTGTTAACGCATATGTCGACCGTGCTCTCAGCCACAGCTCAGAATGGAAGCAAGTCGACGAAGAACTCTGTAGGGTAAGGCAGGTCCTAGTCAACAACTCAATAACTCATTTCAATAACTCATTTCTACAGCAATTTACATAATATTTCACTATAATGGCGTAATGCACTGTACTTCATAATAACGACAATGAATGCAATTAACCACAGTACTGTCCTTATAATCTGTAATTCCTTTCGAAGGTGATAACATAATTAATCACTGCACACATGTGAAAATGTTATTCAACACCCCGACATATACATATATATATAGAGATAAATTCGTCAATATCAATAATAATAAGATAAATACTGGGCACACAGCCTAACATCAATAACTGGTACACTTATATATATATATATTCTCTGGCATAAGTTATCATATTAATGTCACATGAAAGAAATCATCAACGACACAGTAAATTCCTCAATAATTCCAGGTGTCTACACACACCGTATATATATATACCGAGAGAGCTTTCTACAGCCTCACTTCTCACAACTGTGTCCTACCGTGACATAGACATTAGTGAGCCTTGCTCACGACATGAAAGATACTCTGGCTAAATATATAGCTGTCTAAAGGGGAATTGGGAGGGAAACTAGAATCACCTACTTCCACCTCACTGTTGTGGACTCGCCCACCGATGAGAGTTGAATTGCTGCTCCTGGTCCCGGCTCTCGCCTCGTTATAGGGAACGCCCCTACACACACACACTGATGCCTTCTCCAGGAACCCAATCAACGTCCCATAATAAACGTGTCGTCTCCGTGCTCTGTTCTCCGCAGGTCCGTGCTCCTCCACAACTTCTTGAAAGGTTGGAGTAGGTCTCCTGGCCGTCGACTTCTCCTCACAGCTACGGCTGCCAACCTACTTCTCAACTGCAGTTGTCCTGATTGCCAATTAGTTTTCTTCTCCCACTGCTTCCCGGTGGATTGGCCCGGCCGCTACTTCGTCACAAGATGGGTGAGCTGCCTCAGACGTCGCATACGTCACTGTACAGACTTCACTTCTTCTTCTTGCAAAGCACCTGTCCCTGGAGCACTTGTTGCTCAATATTCCGTCGATTCCTTCTTCGCTCCACACATGGAATGAAGGAAGACCTCTAAGCATACTTGCAGACTACGGGTGACGCGTAAAATCTACGGGAGCGGGGACAACTGTCAAACCTGACAGGACCAACCTTCGCACATCCGTCCACCTTGACGTGTAGTGTCAGACTGGTGGTGCCAAAGAGGCGCGATCTCTGGAGCCCCCTGCCTTCGTGACGTCATACTTGCCAGGGGCGGTTTTCATTGGCTCCCTGTGCCACGTCACTGTCAGTGACCAATCTGGTGCCACTGACGTCACACAGTTTTGGCGGCAAAACGGAGGGGCCAGCGCCATATTGGCGTCCTAAAGGGCCTATACCACAGGCCAAAATACTTTTCTTTTACGAATTTCTCGCCAACGCGAGAACACTACACGATCCCACATATATCAAATTGTTGCCCGCAACGTAGAGAACGCTTGGGGAAAGTGGATATGACTCTTACAGCAGGCATGGGAGAAATATAAGGGGGGGCGGGGAAACACCGTCACATAATATATATATATATATATTATGATATGAATTATTATAATATAAGAACATATATATATATATATATATATATATATATATATATATATATATATATATATAAAACCTAGAAGGGGTACCACCTCTGGTGCAAATGTAGGGACCCATAGCCTCGGAGAAGAAAATAAAGAGTACTCAGAGAAGACCTTGTGGATCCTCACTGAACACTTTGATATTTTCTTCTCCTACCACCCCTATTCTTTTGTTAAGTGTGTATATTTATCTAACTTTATTTATATATATATATATATATATATATATATATATATATATATATATATATATATATATATATATATATGTCGTACCTAGTAGCCAGAACGCACTTCTCAGCCTACTATGCAAGGCCCGATTTGCCTAATAAGCCAAGTTTTAATGAATTAATATATTTTCTCTAATTTTTTTTCTTATGGAATGATAAAGCTACCCATTTCATTATGTATGAGGTCAATTTTTTTTATTGTAGTTAAAATTAACGTAGATATATGACCGAACCTAACCAACCCTACCTAACCTAACCTAACCTATCTTCATAGGTTAGGTTAGGTTAGGCAGCAGAAAAAGTTAGGTTAGGTTAGGTTAGGTAGGTTAGGTAGTTGAAAAAACATTAATTCATTAAAACTTGGCTTATTAGGCAAATCGGGCCTTGCATAGTAGGCTGAGAAGTGCGTTCTGGCTACTAGTTGCGACATATATATATATATATATATATATATATATATATATATATATATATATATATATATATATATGTTCTTATATTATAATAATTCGTATCATAATATATATATATATATATATATATATATATATATATATATATATATATATATATATATATATATATATATATATATATATATATATATATATATATATGTCGTACCTAGTAGCCAGAACGCACTTCTCGCCCTACTATGCAAAGTCCGATTTGCCTTATAGGCTGAGTGATTTTCAGATTTTCAGATTAGGTTCGGTCATATATCTACGTTAGTTTTAACTCAAATTTAAATACATTAACTTATACATAATGAAATGGACAGATTTATCATTTCATAAGAAAAAAATTAGCTTTTTGACCTTCTTACCGTCACAAAATTGACCTTCTTACCGTCACAAAATATATATATATATATATATATATTTTGTGACGGTAACGCGTTGGTGTTCGGCTGTTCAAAGCTAGGGGTATGGCCTCGTCACATAGAATAAAAAAAAATAGAAAATCTGGAACTTCGCCTTTGGTAAGGTAAGGAGAAGACACACAAAACACAAGTAAATTTTAACAATGCAATTTTAATTACGTTAGAAAAACAAAACATGAATAAAATGGACATACAAATTCGTATAATAAAATCAATCAATCAAAATAATAAGAATAATTAAATGACAAAATGAAAAGTTACGTTAAGACAAGTGAGCAATAACAAGCTGTGCAATATACAATAAAATGAGAGGTGCAGGAATATTGGCTTTAAGCTATCACCTCTCTTAGTACACGTAAGCCACAGCTCAGTCTACCAAGAAGACGTGTTAACCGTATGAAAGCACTGAATATTCTGAAGACTGAGGTCGTAGCGGCCCCAGACATCAAGTAGTATGGTGGGTGGAGTGCAGTTGAAGCTAGACCCGCGGCCAATCAGCGAGGAGCCGGCGACAAGACAGGTAGTTTGGCGGTTTGAGGTGGAGCAGGTGTTCCTGGCTGCATACGTTTTGCGCTCTGGCAAACCTTGCTGGTGTTGTCGTTGTTGGATTTTTCTTCCATACTTGTTCTATATAGATGTTTATGTCGACGTCTTTTGGAGGGAAGAGCAGGCTCAATCTCTTGAAGGAGATTATCGTCACAACTCTCCCCCGAAGCCTGCGGTTCTGGAAGAAGTACGTCGTTATGTGGTGGAGTAATAGATGGAGTCGCTTCTACTTCATAAACTCTGGAGAGGGCATCGTCTATGGTGTTGTCAGAACCCTTGATATAGCGGATCTCCAGGTTGAAATCTTGTAAATACAAAGCCCATCGTAGAAGACGCTCGTTGGTGAATTGGGCTTGATGTAGGAAGCGGAGAGGGTTGTGGTCTGAGAAGATGGTTGTAGACCTGGCGCCTTGTAGGTACGGAGCGAAGTGTTGGAGGTTCAGGACGATGGATAGTAGCTCCTTTTCAATAGTGCTGTAGTTCCTCTGGTGTGGTTTCAATTTGTAGCTGTAGTAGCTGACAGGTAGAACCTCCTCGCCTCGTTGTTGCATCAGGACACCACCAACGCCGGTACCACTGGCGTCGACAGGAAGGACGAAAGGCTTGGTGATATCTGGAGAGGCGAGAATGGGATTAGAACAGAGGAGGAATTTGAGTTGTTCGAAAGCAACGGTTTGCTGCATGGTCCAATTATACCGTTGCTTGGGACTGGTTAATAGAATTAGAGGTGTGGCAACTGTACTGAAATTCCTCACAAACCTACGGTAGTAGGAGGCAAGACCAAGGAAGCGCAGGAGCTGCTTCCTGGTGGTAGGCTGTGGATACTGTTGGATGGCTTGAGTGTGTGAGTCTAACGGAGCTAGGCTGCCACTCCCAATAACATGACCCAGATAACGCACTTTACCTTTCGCGAAGGTGGACTTGCCCTGGTTGATGGTGAGGCCGTCTGTCAGGAGCTTGGAGAACAGACGTCGCAGCTGGAGCAGATGTTCACTCCAGGTGTTGGATGCTACGACGATATCGTCCAGGTAGGCGTATGTGTTATCCAAGCCCTGGATGACACGGTTGACAGCTCTCTGAAAGGTGGCCGGGGCATTACATAGTCCGAAAGGAAGGCGTTCATATCTGAAAAGTCAAAAAGGAGTGATGAAGGCAGATATCTCTTTAGCTCGCTCCGTTAGACACACTTGATAGTACCCCTTAAGCAAGTCCACTTGGGACAAGTACTGGGTACTACCAATGGCGTCAAGGATGTCATCTATCCTAGGCAAGGGGTAAGCATCCTTGACAGTCACGTTGTTTAGTTTACGATAGTCAGTACATAACCGCACCTTACCTTGGGGTTTGGGCACCAAGATACAAGGTGAGGCCCAGGGGGACTCACAAGGTGTAGCCAGTCCATGATCCAAGAGGTACTGCACCTCAGCACGCATGACTTCCTTCTTACTCGGGCTGATTCGGTAGAAGGGTTGACGAATCGGCCGGGTGTCGGGGAGCAGTTGGATGTCGTGCTGGGTAACATTACACTCTTGGGGGTCATCTCGGAACAACTCCTGATGTTCTCTGAAGATCTTGACAAGAGGTGCACTAGGATTATCCTGAAAGTATTTGGGAAGATCATTAAGGATTTCGGAATTAGAAAGCGCTGACTCCTTGTCAGTGCTTTCGGGAGGAGAAGCTGGGAAGGTCTCACTGTGGATGTAGGGTTCTGTGAAGGTGGAATAATTAATTAGGACAGTGGGAGGAGTACCATTATATTGCTTCAGGAGGTTGACGTGGCACAGCTGGGTCTTCCGCTGCCTATCTGGAGTCTCTATAACGTAGTTGTTGTTATTTCTGCACTCTTTGACGCGGTAGGGTCCTGAAAACCTGTTTTGTAAAGGTGAACCTGGGATAGGGAAGTATGCTAGGATGAAGTCTCCCGGCTTAAATTTTCTTACTTTGCTGGTCTGGTCGAAATGAGTCTTCATCCTCTCCTGGGCTTTCAATAGATTATCATGGGCAAAACGGTGGACTCTCTCTAGAATGTGTTGAAGGTTTTGAAGAAACTGGGGCACATTCTGATGCTCACTGAAGGTGGCATCTCGGAGAGAGTCTTTGAAAGCCTTAAGGGGAGTACGGCACTTACGGCCGTAGAGCATCTCATAAGGAGATACTCCTAGGGACTCATTGGGGAGACTTCTGTAAATACACATTATAAGGTCGATTTGCTTATCCCAATCCTTAGAGGTTTCACTACAAAACTTTTTCAAGAGTGCTTTGATAGTCTGATGACTACGTTCAAGAGAACCCTGTGAAGCAGGATGATAGGGGCTGGACAATACCTGTTTGATGTTGAACTCCTCCAGTGTCCTTTTGAAGAGATCACTGGTGAAGTTGGTACCACAGTCGCTCTGAATCTCCCTGGGAAATCCGTATTGAGTGAAGATCTTCAATAGATGTTTTACTACCGTAGCAGCCGTGATGTTCTTCACTGGAACTGCTATGGGAAATCTGGTGGTAGGACACAGGATGGTTAAGATATAGGCGTTACCTGAACTGGTCCGAGGTAAAGGACCAACACAGTCTATTATGAGTCTGTGGAAAGGTTCCACAGGCACCTGTATGGGAATCAGTGGCGCTCTGGGAATGGAGATGTTCGGTTTGCCTGCCATCTGACATGTATGACACTGTTTTACGTACTGTTTGACGCTATTCACCATACCTGGCCAGTAGTAGTCTTGACGAATTCCATGGTAAGTCTTGTTGAAGCCGTAGTGGGAGAGTGCTCCGTGGGCCAGATGTAGAATAGTGGGCCGCAGACTGGTAGGAATCACAAGTTGTTCGATGTTGGCCCAATCGTCATCCTCCTTCAGTTTACTGGGTCTATATCTGCGGTAGAGCAAGTCGTTCTCTAGGAAGAACCCAGGAATACTGTCGGGTTGAGTCTCAGCCTGGAAAAACAATGGTGTTAAAGTAAGATCTTCCCTCTGCAACTTACGGAACTCCAACTTGGTCAGATTCGGGGGTAGTTTCTGAGGGTCTTGACGGACAGCGGTAGAAGTAGAGTCAGCTGGCTGTGGACGTGCGGCTTGTGCACGGGTGGTCACGAGAACCGGAGGAGAAACTTCATCACTCTCTTGAACCTCTGCTGGAACATACGCTAGAATAAGGTTACTTGGCACAGAGTTACACACCTGGGGTTTGTCCATGACGATCAGGTTGGTCGGTTGCAGGTCTTCTGCCAAGTCGTTGCCTAGGAGAAGTTGCACTCCAGGTATGGGAAAAGGCTTTTCCCTGACGGCGACTTGGACTTCTCCGTTCACGTAGGGACAATCCAGGTGGACTCTGGCGAGAGGGTATGGAGTGGTAGCAGTGAGGTCAGTGATGAAGACAGTTTCTCCGGTGTAGACGATGTTGGGCACAGCCGACTTCAAGATGATCGATTGAAGAGCCGCTGTGTCCCTCAAGACCTTCAATTTGAAACGTCCCTCCGGATTTGAACCGTTGGCAGAGACAGTTCCAGTATACAGGTGGTTACTGAAAAGAGAAAGATCATTAGCATTAACACCAACATTCATCACAGGCTTACCGGACTTTGGAGGAGTTGGTTTGGGTTTCTGTGGGTCAGTGGTTCCCTTGTATTGAGACTTACCACACTTGTCTATGGAATGTCCATAGAGTCTACAATACTTGCAGTACAATTGCGAGCCAGCTTGATCGGTGCTCACTTTCTCGTAACTGTACCACGACTTCTTACTGGAGGATGGTTCGGGTGTCAGCCGGTGGATGAGGCTGTAAGTGTCAGCCGGTGGATGAGGCTGTAAGTGTCAGCCGACTTAGCACACTTCAGGTAGTCGGTTTCTTCTTTATCTGCTAAGTAGAGACGGACAGGAGGCGGCACACGCCTCAAGAATTCTTCAACTAGCATCAGGTTGACGAGTTCTGTAAAAGTAGAGACATGTGCTGCTTCCAGCCATTTCATGAAATATCTCCGTTTTGTGTTAGCAAACTCGAGGAAGGTAGTGGTACTTGCCTTCAGGTGGTCACGGAATTTCCTTCTATAACTTTCAGTAGAGAGGAGGTAGGCGTCCAACACTGCTTGTTTCAGAGTCTGGTAGTCATTCTCAGACGCCAAAGTACTGAGTGTGACTGCAGCTCTGCCTGTAAGATGGACTCTGAGAAGTGTGGCCCATTGGTCGACAGGCCAACTGAGTTGATTAGCAAGGGTTTCAAAGGTGGTGAAAAACACATCAACTTCTGCTTCTACAAAGGATGGCATTAACTTACTTGCATGTGATATATTAAAACTGACGGGAAGATTGGCAGTAGCTTGCTGGCGTTGAGTGAAGTGTGAAGTTTCCAAGGCGATTTCGCGTTGACGACACTCTAGAGCCAGAGTCGCTTGTTGCTTGTCATGTTCGCGTTGCATCTCCAACTCGCGTTGTTTGGTTTCAAGCTGTACTCGTTCACGTTCACGGAGTAATGCGACCTCACGTTCGTGTTCTTCTCTCCTCAAGGCAGCTTCGTGCTCTTGTTCTTCTCTCCTCAAAGCAGCCTCACGTTCGTTTTCTTCCCTTCGTATGGCAGCTGCTTCTCTTTGCTGCTCACGTTCAATCTTAACCAGCTCTAGTTTGAGTTTCATCGTTGCCAAGTCAGTTTTATCTGCAATATAGTAAGTTTCATGAGTTTCAGAGTCTATCTTACCTTGCTCTAAATAGTAATCCAGCAACAGGTTGTGTAGGTCATTTTTGTTGGCTTGGTAGGGAACTTCTAGTTGATACTCATGTGCAAGAGTTTGTAATTCAGTCCTCTTGGCACGACTTAAAGTCCCTATTTCACCTGCTGGATTTGCACGGAAAGCTTGGAGACGAAACATGGTGAAATTAGCAAATAAATGTAACACGAATATTCAGTTATAGTGAATGTCAGAAACAGGACAACGTGGCAACTGGTACCTATCCTGTGGGATCTTTAACAATTAAAGTTAAGTACAAGATGTTAAATGATTAATTTAAATCAAGGGCGCAGGAAATCTTGTACCCGGTACTCATGTAAGAGGATAAGGGCAAGAAAATCCTACTAACAAATGAAACAGAGTTTCGAAAACAAATGAAACAGTTAATTGCCTCCAAAGTAAAATTGGTAGTCCAAGGATGTAGGCATACCTTGCCAAGTCTCTATAGGACATAAAGCAAGTTTTTCCTACTGAAATTAGTATGATACTTACAGAATTAGCGAACTTTTGTGCTCTGAAAAAGTAAGCTAATTCCCTACCGTTGTATGTATCATCATCTCTGACTGACGTGTAGGGGTGCGAGGTGTCAACTGGTGACGAGAACTGCTGCTGAGGTCCCAATTCAGCAACTAAAGTTCGAGCTAGAGGAACAATGGCCCTCTTTGTCCTCCTACAGTCAGATTGCAGAAAATTGGGTGCACTTGACCCGGGGCAGACCACAGTACCAGGGTACCAATATGATGATCTGTCAAAAATGAGAAATATCCAAGGGACAAAGATGGTAAACACGAGTAATAACACTGAGGGAGAGATGACCAATTAAGAGTATGACTGCGGCCTACAGTCACCACGTAATCCAAAGTTGTCTCACCTTCACCATATGTTACTCTCGTAATGCACAATACACCGCACCATAGAAAAAATGAAATTGAATATGAAAAATAGTAAAGCTACGTTAACAAAGTTAAATACGCTTACCATAAATTACCACTTGGCACCAGTGCCTGAGCGAGGCTCCTAGGACAGGCCCCCATATAATATGTGACGGTAACGCGTTGGTGTTCGGCTGTTCAAAGCTAGGGGTATGGCCTCGTCACATAGAATAAAAAAAAATAGAAAATCTGGAACTTCGCCTGTGGTAAGGTAAGGAGAAGACACACAAAACACAAGTAAATTTTAACAATGCAATTTTAATTACGTTAGAAAAACAAAACATGAATAAAATGGACATACAAATTCGTATAATAAAATCAATCAATCAAAATAATAAGAATAATTAAATGACAAAATGAAAAGTTACGTTAAGACAAGTGAGCAATAACAAGCTGTGCAATATACAATAAAATGAGAGGTGCAGGAATATTGGCTTTAAGCTATCACCTCTCTTAGTACACGTAAGCCACAGCTCAGTCTACCAAGAAGACGTGTTAACCGTATGAAAGCACTGAATATTCTGAAGACTGAGGTCGTAGCGGCCCCAGACATCAATTAGTATGGTGGGTGGAGTGCAGTTGCAGCTAGACCCGCGGCCAATCAGCGAGGAGCCGGCGACAAGACAGCTAGTTTGAGGTGGAGCAGGTGTTCCTGGCTGCATACGTTTTGCGCTCTGGCAAACCTTGCTGGTGTTGTCGTTGTTGGATTTTTCTTCCATACTTGTTCTATATAGATGTTTATGTCGACGTCTTTTGGAGGGAAGAGCAGGCTCAATCTCTTGAAGGAGATTATCGTCACAATATATATATATATATATATATATATATATATATATATATATATATATATATATATATATATATATATATATATATATATGTCGTACCTAGTAGCCAGAACACACTTCTCGGCCTACTGTGCCTCCCGTTATGCCCAATAGGCCGAGTGATTTTCTTTATTTTCAATAAGTTGTTTCCAATTAGTTTATTTGAATTATTATTATTAAATTATATTAATAACATAATTTATTGACTTAATTGTGTTAGTTTAGGTTAGGTTAAGATAGGTTAGGTTAGGTTAGGTTAAGTACGGTTGGTTAGGTTCGGTCGTATATCTACGTTAGTTTTAACTCAAATTTTAAAATAATTAACTCATACATAATGAAATGTATGAGTGTAATGTGAAATGTATGCTTTATCCTCTCAAAAGAATAAAATATTGAAAAATATATAAATTCAGGAAAACTTGGCTTATTAGGCAAATTGAACCTACATACCAGACCATGACGACCATATTGGTCTGCCATCGCAGTTCTGCAGATGCACCTATGTTCGGTGAGGATGGGGGGGGGGGCAAGGCAAAGGGCAACTCCAATACGGAGAGCGTCATGACTGAGGCGAGTTCCCAAGGCTGCATTGGGCCCAGCAAAAAAAAAAAATCCCCGGCGTGGGGTGCTGTTACCGCGCTAGGAGGCGGTCTTTGTTTTCAGCATCAGCGTTGTCAATCATTCCTGTGACAGTCTTTTCCATTATGGGGCTATCCCAGTGGGCCTGCTTTTGGGACTTGTGGTCAGGGTTGAGGGTGTGCAATGGCGTCCCATTATCTGGCTGCTTCGATGCACGTTTGATCATGAGTTCCCGCTGTCTCTCTCATATGCTCTGGTAGGATCTACCCAGTAAATTCATTGGCTGCTGTACATGAGGATAAGAATGCTGGAAGTGCTACCTCAGTTGCCTTTCGTATGCCTATCCCCCAAATCTCACTGGTAGTGTTGCTTGGTCTCACTGACTGTCATCTAAATCTAGGTTGAGCACATTCCTGAATATTGACCTGAGGAGCTCATCATATTGATTTAGAAGTGGGTTGCCAAAAGTGGGTGCACACCTTAAGAAGTATGTTAGCCTGGGCCTACCAACCTAAAGGTGATAAGGATGAGCTAGCCCCAAGGTATATATATATATATATATATATATATATATATATATATATATATATATATATATATATATATATATATATATATATATATATATATATATATATGTCGTACCTAGTAGCCAGAACACACTTCTCAGCCTACTATTCAAGGCCCGATTTGCCTAATAAGCCAAGTTTTCATGAATTAATTGTTTTTCGAGTACCTAACCTACCTAACTTTTTCGGCTACCTAACCTAACCTAACCTATAAAGATAGGTTAGGTTAGGTTAGGTAGGGTTGGTTAGGTTCGGTCATATATCTACGTTAATTTTAACTCCAATAAAAAAAATTGACCTCATACATAATGAAATGGGTAGCTTTATCATTTCATAAGAAAAAAATTATAGAAAATATATTAATTCAGGAAAACTTGGCTTATTAGGCAAATTTGGCCTTGCATAGTAGGCTGAGAAGTGCGTTCTGGCTACTAGGTACGACATATATATATATATATATATATATATATATATATATATATATATATATATATATATATATATATATATATTCAAGGCCCGATTTGAAAACTGAAGAGATCCCTAATAGGCTTTAAAGGTCATTTAACTAGAATACTCATTATGTCAGAAAACTTATCGAGGGCAGCTCCAGTTGATTACCATCAGCTGGAAATATCTCTGAGAGTAACTGATCTCAAATTAGAACAAGTTAAGTCTATATATATATATATATATAATATATATATATATATATATATATATATATATATATATATATATATATATATATATATATATTCATTATTTACGGCTGTCAGCAGACTGCCACATATTATAGCCTAAACCACATTAATTTCATCATTAATACTTTCAACAAACACTATCAACCACCATTGGAGGTTGTGGCTAGCAAGCCAAAATTAACTGTACATATTTGTCTTTATATTTGCATTTTATAAGTACAAACATATATATCAAATTCCAAAAAATTCCAAAAACACAGCCTTGATATCACATTATTGCACCATTGCTTGCATTTATGCTAACCCTAAGGGGTAGGATTTTAGACTGTAATTGTACTAAGTTGTATACAAATTCAGCCTAAACTATTTAGCTACTTTCTTAGGTTGATCACTTTCTAACTAGTACTGTATTAGACAGTTCTGGTATATATATCTTATTATTTTACATTGTGCTGACCCAGAGCAGGGTGGGATTTATTTTTACATTAATTGTGAAATCCCTTATTATTTCATGTGCCCTTTTGAGTGCTACCGGTTGTCACTATACCAACCTAAAGGTGATAAGGATGAACTAGTCCCAAGGTACTACCGTAGTGGCATATGTGTATAACTCAATATTAGCTATTTATTATTAGGTAGGTAAGCTAACCTCCAAACGAGGTAGCACATAGCCTAATCAATAATACATTAGGTTATCATCACAATACTTGCGAGGAAATGAACAATTATCCAAGTTATTTCAGTAACAATTATTCAAGCCCTACAGAGCTTGAACATAGTCACCATGGCTTCTGGAAAACTGAAGAGATCCCTAATAGGCTTTAAAGGTCATTTAACTAGAATACTCATTATGTCAGAAAACTTATCGAGGGCAGCTCCAGTTGATTACCATCAGCTGGAAATATCTCTGAGAGTAGCTGATCTCAAATTAGAACAAGTTAAGTCTATGATTGGATCTTACATCAGTGTGTCAAATGATAGTGACATTGATTCTGATGAAATAGACCAAGCCATAGCAGAAACGTCTCAGTATGAAGATGACACCCAAGATAAATTTAATCTTCTACTTCGTTTAGTAGAAAACCACAAAGTAACTCCAAAGGTTACTGTATCTCAACCCAGTGTATTACAAGCAGAAGCACATTTATCTTCTTTGGACTTGCCCACATTTGCTGGACTGGATAAAGAGAATTGAAATACATTCTGGACATCATTTAATGTCCATATTCATTCTAAAACCTCTATAGAAAAGGTAACCAAATTTCCTTACCTTCAAAGCCTCTTCAGAGGAGAAGTTAAGAAAGTAATAGCTAACTTATCTCTCACAGATAGTAATTGTGATGTAGCTAAACAATTGTTGGAAGTTAATTACTGCAACAAAGAATTGTGTAGCTAATATATATTATCAGTTTGTATATATATAAATTCACACAGTAACAGACCAGACTCCCTTCAGAACTTCAGGTTAGAAGTAGAGTCTCTCTTGATTTTAAAAGCACTACGATCACCTTCTGTGGTTGTTCAATAAATCTCTGAACTGTATGTTTGACAAATCTCTCACCCTGTCCAAAGATGACAGAAGAAAATGTATATATGCTAGTTAGCATTGTAAATGTGTGGCCATGTCTGTGGTAGAAAATAATAATAATAAAAAAAAAAGTCTCGTGAAAGCATTATGTACTAAAGTAAATGTATCAGCTTCCGAATGGTCACTTAAATTACTCCTCAGAGGAAACTTCCTAGTAATATTTTAGCAGAAATCTGCTCTCATTACAAGACAGAGATCCTTTCCCTTGATCAGATATATGAGGGACTGAGAATCACTGTCAATAGACTAAAAGCTCATGATAAAATGAAATCTGAACCAAAACAGCCTAATACTGAGAATACAGTGAAAACAAAATTGACTTCAGTTAAGTCTAATAAATACAAATCTAAATTAACTACTCCCACTGCAATAAGTAAGAGTAGTAACATAGGTACTTATTCTGTGACTCTCTCTGAAACTGTACTTAATACGCCTGCTAAGACGACTAATCCTACAGGAGAGAGAGCATGTTTGTTCTGTAAGGAACACCTCACTTACAAGTGCAGTACCTACTCAGACCGTAATTCCAGGATTAACTGTCTTCAGAAATTACACAGATACACAAAATGCATGGGTTCTCATGACCCTAAAAACTGTACCGTTGCCCTACGTGTGTGCAATAAGTGCCATAAATGTCGACATCATTAAACCTTGTGTGGAGATATCCCACCAAGATCAACGAATCCTTGTAAAGATTCAAGCAACTCCACATCTGTACAATATTACAAAGTACATCAGGAAGTAAATGTACTTACTACAGAATGAGGTAATATCACGACATTATCAACAGCTCAACTGAAAATAATTAACAAGAAGTCTAGGATAACTCGGGGTCTTTTCGAACAAGGTTCTCAAAAGAGTCTTCATTACTCAACAACTGTTTGATCAGTTAAAACTGAAACCTTTAAATCAAGTGAAACTGAATATTTTGGGATTCTTGACCAATATTGGACCTTGTGATTACCAAGTCGTAAGAATTTTGGTGCGTCTAGGAGGCTATACATGCCCAATACAAGCCATCGTCGTTGACAAGATCCCATCTGATCTCCATGTATTAGGTCTTGGGTATACAGTTAAATATCTTAAAACGCAGCAGCATAAAGCTAGCTCATTATAAGATCAATTCTGACCGTCTCACCGACGTGGGGTATTCTTGTAGGTGCAGATTATTACCATAGGTTTATTACTGGATGCACCAAGCAACGTGGAATGAATTTGTTGCTGTCAGCTGGAGGAAAATTACTTACAGGACCAGTGCTATCCCAGCAAAAATCTACACCTACAATTAACTAACAAAATAATTCAATAGTGGCATGACTAGGCTTAGAACAGTCACCACTACAAATCAGAGACATAGCTGAGGATGATTCTAATCCTCCTGTACAAATTATGGGATTTAGACACCTTAGGTATCGTCCCTGAACAACTAAGTCCAGATGACACATGGACTTACCAACAGTATTTCAACACAGTTATCTATCAAGATAACAAATATTGGGTTAAATTGCCATGGAAGCTGAACCACCCACAGCTCTCTGTAAATTACTTCATGACATTCACACAATTAAAATAACAGATAGGCTACACAAACAACCTGGCAAACTACGACTGTATCATGAATTGATACAGCAACGACTTGCAAATAATTTTATAGAAGTTGTTGAACAAGCTAATAATAAATTTGGACATTATTTGCCCCACCAAAGTATCTTGAAGGACTCAGTTACGACACCTATTAGAATCGTGTTTAATAGTAGTGCCAAAGTAAAGGCAAATAGTGTGTTCATTAATCATTACCTATAAACTGGGCCGAATGTAACTGAACGTCTCCAAGGTGTACTATTGTGGTTTCGCTCAGGAATTTACGCTTATATGGCTGATATCAGTAAGGCCTTTTTGAGAGTAGGTTTGCAAGAGGAGGTCCGTGATTTTACAAAATTTCTTTGGGTAAAGGGTCCTAGTGATCCTGATAGTGAAATCATCACATATAGGTTCATGTCAGTTCTATTCCGAGCTACATCTTCACCATTTTTACTCCAAGTCACCTTGAATACTCATTTGAAGAAATCTAATAGCCCATACAAGGCAGAAATTAGCAACAACCTATGTCGATAACTTCCAGGGAACTACTAATGATGAAAACAAATTAGTGGAAAATTATCATGAGGCTAACCGCGAGTTACTGGGAGCCAATATACCTTTACAGTCGTGGGCCTCTAATAATCAACAACTGAATCAAATAATCGAGGATGAATTTCCTGAGTATCAAGTACCACATAAATTGAAAGTTCTAGGCATGGAATGGAATAATTCCACTAACGAATTAAACATTATATTTGTGGAAACTACTAAATCTCCCTTAACCATGAGAACATTACTCTTATGTCAGTAAACCATTTGATCCCTTAGGCTTACTTAGTCCTATTTTACTTAAGGGTAAACTCTTCATGCAGAAGTGCTGGCAGACGAATGTGGGTTGGGATGATCTGTTACCTAATGATCTGCAAGATAAATAGCAGCAGTTAACTACGGATTTCAACAAGCTTAGTATTCTGAAATTTCCTCGTAATGCTTTAGAACCAAATTTACCCACGAATTTGCATGTGTTTTGCAATGTCTCAGACAAAGCATATGGTGCAGTAGCCTATTTAGCAAAAACTCAGCAATCATTTTTACTTCTAAGGCAAGAGTGGCCCCAAGGTCATTACCCCAAATGGAGTTAACTGCTTTATTAGTACGTGTAAGACTGGCTCAATACCTGATTAAGACACTCAGTAATATTCACTTTGGTGAGATAGTAGTGTGGTCAGATAATGAGGCAATCTTACAATGGGTAAAACACAACAATAAAAAACCTCCCTACGTTTAGAACTAGCAGCTGACTATAAATTGAGACATGTCCCCACAAAGGACAATCCAGCGGACTATTTATCAAGAGGTTTAACCTTAAAACAACTAGTTAAATCCGAGATGTGGTTTACCGGACCCCAATGGTTGGTCAGTGGCTCAAACAGAAGCCACAAGTCATAGTGACCAATATCACTGTCCCCACTATGGATCCAGAACCCCCTTGATCTTTAACTATTAATCCTAACCATTATTCTAGCTTAGGTAAATTGCTAGAGTTACTCAAGTTGTATTTGATTTCTTTAATAACCTAGGAACAAATATTAATTTCCTAGTCCCCTCAAATACTGGGTCAAACAAGCTCAAATGGAGAATTATGGAGGAAATTATGAACATCTTGTAGACAAATTAACCAAGTTTTCTGGACGTTTGGTCTGATTCTGATAATTACAACATCCTAAGGTGTGGAGGACATCTGCTTCATGCGGAAATTGACTTAGAAGCAAAGAATCCTATGTTTCTGCCTCGTCACCACATCATAACTAAACTTATAGTTTTACATCACCATAAACATGGTACATTGCACGGTGGAGTGCTAGACACTTTAAATGATTTACGACCGAAATTTTGGCTTCCCCAAGGTCGCCAAACTGTTAAATCCCTTATTAAATCTTGTGTTATCTGCAGGATCAGTCGATCTTGTCCCAAACTAATGATCTCTGATACTCTATTTAATTTTGTGGCAGGAGAAGCTTGCTTAAGAGAATATGGAACCATCCAGAGGTACGATCAGTACTCAAACAGAGACAGTGCCACTGGAAATTTATACCTCCACGAGTACCGTGAAAAGGAGGATTTTACGAGCGCATGGTAGGCACTGTGAAGAAATGCTTAAGAAAAGCTTTACACAGACAGAAGATTAGCCTTACCGAGTTGGAAACCCTTGTCACAGAAATAGAAGCACGAGTCAACAACAGATCATTAACCTATCTTTCAGATGACTTCTCCCAGAGAGAACCCCTGAGTCCCTGTCATCTGATTCATGGTGGTCTTCTGAGCCCTCTAATATCTCTAGAAGATGAGGATCCAGAAGACCCTTCATGTGTTGGAAGTGACTTAGTAGATCGTTACAAGCATCTTTCGAAAGTTATAGGAAAGTGGAATGAAGTGTGGACTCGTGAATATCTAACTGCTCTGAGAGAGTATCATTATGGAGCTACAAGCCCATTTACAGACGAGGAGTCACAATAACGTGGCTGAAGTATGTTGACCAGACCACACACTAGAAGGTGAAGGGACGACGACGTTTCGGTCCGTCCCTTCACCTTCTAGTGTGTGGTCCGATCAACATGCCCATATAATAAAATACAATTAAAACCAGGTGATCTATTCCTAGTTGATAGTGATGGACCCAGGTCAGATTGGCCTATAGGCAAAACTGTTGATGTTCTTCCTGATCGCCAAGGTGTATTAAGAATAGTTAGAATTCAGTGTCGAGGCACAACCACCCTAAAAACTCTAGAAAAACTAGTACCTCTAGAATTAGCTGAACATGAATGTTCTACAGAGGTAAATTCACCCCAAGTTTAAGACGACAGTGATACTGTCCACACGAGCACACGTAAATCTAGAGTGGCTGCTCAACAATGTAAGCTGAAACTCAAACAATACTTTGATTCTATCTAGTTACAGATGACCATTTTCTGGTGTTGAGACGATCTCTAAGACCTGCAGTCATGATTCAATGACAGAGTAACTTAACCAGTACATGTCATTGTGACACCTGTTATTGAATTTTGCTATATATTTGGAGATTTCTTTACTTTAGAAAAGTCAATGTTTAATATTTAAATTCTGATGTTTCCCTGAAGACTTAGAGTCTTATCTGTTCCACAGATACAGGACATCCATTATGTACTTACTAATGTACCAACATACTAACCAAATGAATATAACTTCAGGGTAGTGAGACAGGTACGTCAGTTCTAAGACATGAACTGCGACCGGTGTTTTCTCTCCCCGGAGTTATGTTGGAAATTTCCAACATTTAATTACTAATCACTAGCACAATATGATGTATTTCCTGTATTAAGCATCATAATCATCTAACACTTAATTTTTTTTTTTTTTTGAGATATATACGAGTTGTTACATTCTTGTACAGCCACTAGTATGCGTAGCGTTTCGGGCAGGTCCCTGGAATACGATCCCCGCTGCGAAGAATCGTTTTTGAAACCAAGTACCCATTTTACTGTTGAGTTAAACAGAGGCTACAGTTAAGGATTTGCACCCAGTAAATCCTCCCCCGCCAGGATACGAACCCATGACGAAGCGCTCGCGGAACGCCAGGCGAGTGTCTTACTACTACACCACGGAGACTATAAATAAATTCCTAACATATAGTACTGTAAGAAGCAATTTTTGTACTAACCATTATTTTACCAGTGACTATAACCCAGTGATCTCTAACTCTGAAATTATGAACGATCTTCGTAAATACTTACAGGATTCTAGTAACAGTGCTCCTCTCATCCAACTATTCTCTACTCAAAGAGACTTGTTCCCAGACACTCCTCAGAAATGTACTGTAGTAATTCATTTCATAAAGCTACTTTCCGAAACGATGTCAATCCGTCTACCATATTACCACATCAGTTCACAGAAGAGGGAAGCCATTTTCGCCGATGTACAGTACCTCCTCAACAATGGACTGGCTTTACCTTCTGATTGGTGCAGTACCTTCTGAGTCCCCTTGGGCCTCACCTTGTACATGGGTGCCCAAGCCACACCGCAATGTAAGACTGTGCACCAATTATCGTAAATTGAATACAGTCACTGTAAAGGATTCCTATCCCTTGCCTAGCATCGACGATATTCTTAATGCCATCGTTAACGAGAAGTTTCTCTCACATATAGATCTCTTACAGGGCTGTTATCAGATTAGTCTTACAGAGCATGCTAAAGATAACTATGCTTTCACCACTCCTTTTGGCCCCTTTAGATATGAGCAACTGCCTTTTGGCCATTTGGACTTGGCAATGCCCTAGCGATTTTAGCGATCTGTCAACATCGTCATCCAAAGCTTTTGGCCTCTTTAGATATGAGCGACAGCCTTTTGGGGCTGCCAACATGTCATTCAAGACTTTTGGCCTCTTTAGATATGAGCGACTGCCTTTTGGCCTTTTGGTCTTTTGATCTTTGCAATACCCTTGGCTATCGTCCTGCGAGCTGTCAACATCGTCATCCATGACCTTGATACCAACGCCAGCCTGGATGACATCTCTGTAGCAATCAACCCCTGGAGCAACCACCTATTCCAGCTACAACGGTTGTGCTCCAAGCTTCTCTAGGCCAGCCTCACTATTAATTTGGGCAAGTCCACGTTTTCAGAAGGTAACCTGTACTATCTTCGCTATATCATAGGAAGTGGAAGCATAGCACTTCTTGGTTTTCATCTACAAGCTATCCAACAATACCCTCAGCCTACTTCACGAAAGCAGCTCATACGTTTGCTAGGCTTAGCATCTTACTATCGTCGTTTTTCCAGGAATTTCAATTCTTTGGCTACACCTCTCATCAAACTTACCAGCCCTAAGCAGAAGTACATTTGGACCAATTCCCAAACTACTGCTTTTTGAGCAGCTAAAAACATTACCCTGTACTAATCCCATTCTCGTCTTGCCAGATGAGAAGAAACCCTTCGTTCTCAATGCCGATGCCAGCAGAACCAGCCTTGGAGGTGTCCTGATACAACAACA
This sequence comes from Procambarus clarkii, assembly GCF_040958095.1. NCBI lineage: Eukaryota > Metazoa > Arthropoda > Malacostraca > Decapoda > Cambaridae > Procambarus > Procambarus clarkii. The sequence continues at coordinate 12,779,442 of NC_091166.1, forward strand.
AGAATAGATCTTACCACTCAACTACTACAGCTACAAGCTGAAACCTCGCCAACGCAATTACAGTACAGTAAAAAAGAGCTTCTTGCCCTCATCCTATGCTTATAACATTATGAACCCTATCTTCAGGGACATCAACCCATCACCATCTTCTCAGATCACAATCCTCTTCGGTTTTTGCAGCAAGTCCAGTTCTCCAACCAACGCTTACTGTTCTGGGCCTTGTACCCGCAGAACTACAGCATCAACAACTTTTTCATCACAGGCTCCGACCATGTCGTTGCTGATGCATACTCCCGAGTCTTTGAAGCGGAACCTTCCACTTTCACTCTCCTATCCGCATCAGCCTCTCAGGTGATAGGAAGAGTTTTCAGGGACGTTACATTATTCCCTTGCATAACAGTGGATATGCCTCTTCCAACCGCCTTCAACACCATCATGCTACGTAACTTCCCATCAACCTCCAGCCATACGTCTGGAATGCTCTACCACTGAGCATTCACTGGCCCCCCGTTGACCTGCCTCAAGAGCCCCACACGCCAGGTGATCACCGGCTGCTTGTCTAGCACTCGCAAATGACCCATTATTCCGCTGGCTGACAGTTCAACCCATGCTACCCGCCAGCGTGACGTCACCTACCTGTGTATATAAGCGACAGCTGGCGACACAGCAATCACTGCTTTACCTATTGTACAGGTTCAAATACCTCCACGTTTTTCACAGATTAAGGAGCAGATCAAGAGGAAAATATCCCCAACTATCAAAAGTCGCCACCGAACCAAAGTAGCGGAAGGAAGATCCACTGCGATATGGTACAAACAAGTCACTGGGTACTCCTCTTTTAAGCCTGGCAAAAAGATATCCAGAGACATTACAGTTGCCATACACAGACTCATACTTGGTTACAAGTGCTGCTGGGAGGTAATGAACCCAATAGTCAAAGAGTGTCATATCTGTGGAACAGAAGCAGAGGCGCTAATATTGCACTACTTACTGGAATGTGAAGCTACTGAAGCCCTGCGCATCAAACTCAATATTAATCCTATGACAACAGCTGCATTAGATGCACATTCGACCGCGACTACAATGATTAGAAAAGCCGTTGAGGAATGGGACTCACTAGTGAGCATTCTGCATCTACATCCGCCACCAAGATAATGTTATTAAAACTAGACTAAAACCAGTGCACTAAGACAGAAGCGAAAAAGAAACAGGGAAAAAGGAGGAATCCCCAACTCCATTTTAAAACTTTGACTCCAAATATCACAGTAACAAGGTTATCGCGAATAACCGAACTCAATTACGGGCTCACCATAACCCGTGCTACATGGATACTTCGTTCTGAGTAGCTAAATCTAAAACAACGACAACGACGCAGCAATTAGACTACTCCTGGCACTGTCTTGGGTCACACGTCTCTTCCCTCATTCGATGTGGTATTGCTACGATACATGACAGATGAAGTACAGCACATGTACATAGTATATAGTCACCCTTTTTGTGTAGAATAATGTAATTCTTATATTCATTTGTTATTATTGTTTAAGCAAAGTTTTCAGGCTTTGACATTATTATTTATGTTTATTACTATAATTAAAGAGTTTAATTGTTAATGTTCCTTGGTTCCCCTGCAACAATTCATATCGCCAAGGACGTAAGCAGTTTTATTTTAATTTATTTTTTCCTTGATTCTTGGTTAATGTGCTTAAGGCACACACCAGCTCCCAAGTAGTTGCTGAGCTACCTCGAAGTATGTCACACTCCTAATAATAAATATCCTCCAGAATAAAACTTTACTTTCTTGCCCTTCTACACTTTAAAACTAGAACCTCCACTGCAATTTACTACATCATATAAAATACATTTAACCAAAACTCGTGTACAAAAAATTCTTCTTAACTATGAAAAAACGCTAACCTCAACATTATGGAGCCTGGCAGAGACGGCACCAGTCCTGGAGAATATCTGTATCTCGGTGATGGTGAAGTTGGCACCCAGGTCCACCACCCACCAAGGGTACACCAAATAGCTGTCTGAGTGGTACATGCTGTTGTCATTTGCAGTGCCATCCACAGCCAGGCTCGACACGAATCTGTAGCAGTGAGGGGGGGAATGTTACTCATTAGTGGAGGCAGATAAAAATGAGGTGGCTGTTAGACACAGAATATTATTCGCTGATGGATAGAGTTAACTCCTTTATCAACATTATGGGAATAGCGTCATCTCTAGATACATAGTTGTCAGAGAATGGTGATATCTTAGACAGACTTGTGCCTGTGTACTGCAGTGCTGTGCAGTCCTTTGCACTGAGCTCTGGTATATCACCTTATCCCAGTACACAAGCACATTGTTTCAGGTATTTACAGATCAATGATTAGTCTGGCAGTTCAGATATCATGTGTGTGGCGACATGTGACATCTGACCTATGACATAAACATCGGTGGATTTCAGCGCTATAACTATGGTGTAGAGCGTAGCAAGTTGTAGGAATGATCATGGCTGACCTGACTTCACGAACGGTTATTATAACCCTACCTCCACCACTTCCAGCACCATCAGAGTAGCCCATAGTTTACCCAATCAGATGTAAGTGTAAGGTTAAAATTGCACTCTGATTAGTGCTCTATGTGAAGGCTTCTAACTTAAGTAAAGTGAGGTGTAAGAGCATCTCTCTCACTCTAGGTGCATCTCCTCATTCTCGGTGTAGCAACTAAGACATTAAGACATGAAACTTACCACAGAGCTCCTGAGTCCCCCCCTCACACCTTAAGCTCCAAGTACAAACTCCAGACACCCCTGTGAGAGACAACTTATGATAGTAGAAACGACTCCCAATCATCGACGACTAACAAGAAGAAGAGCACTAATGAATGTGTGGTGTAGATGATGAGTAAGTACTCCAGTAATTGTGCATATGCTAATTGTAACTCACATTTAGGTGGTGCTAAGTGCAGCCCAGTGAGCTTGGTGCATGTTCCTGACTGTTTCGTGCAACCATTCAGAGCAAGACATCCCACAGAGTGCTGGTTCCTGACCATGCATGTGTTTGTGAAAATATATCAGTTACTTGTGCATGCAATTACTCTCAGGCATCTTGAGCTTCTAATTGTCCATTGCATATAACAGTGGATTAGGCAGCCGTTATTGCTTGAAATTGAAATTCAAATATGTTTGTTGAGGTATAAGTACACACAAAGGGATGAAGTAGCACAAGTTATTCTCACCCCATTCACTACAATGTGTTTATATATATATATATATGTACAAATTTCACAAACACTCAAAATAGGACCGAATATTCTAGCTGATAAACGCGTACATTACTTTCTTTACACATACAGTTCGATACCAAACCTACACACAATTACTTTTTATGACCTAGTTCATAGACATTAGTAATAATAAAGAGGCTACATGTAGACATTCAGACAACTCAACAACTAGATTCTGTGCTTGACTAGATACGGGGTCCATGCTGGTGCTGCATACTCCAGGATTGGCCTTACATTTGTGGTATACAAGATTCTGAAGGATTCCTTATACAGCAGTTCTGATGTTAGCCAGCCTCGCTTAGGCCGCTGATGTTATACTTTCGATGTGGGCTTCAGGAGACAGGTTGGGCGTGATATCAACTCCTAGATCTTTCTCTCTGTCCGTTTCGTGACGGACTTCATCTCCCATTCGGTATCCAGTGACTGGCCTCCTAGTTCCTCCTCCTAGTTTCATTACCTTACATTTACTTGGGTTGAACTTTAGTAGCCATTTGTCGGACCATTCCTTCAGTTTGTTTACATCTTCTTGTAGCCTCATACTATCCTCCTCTGTTTTGATCCTCATAATTTCAGCAAACATCGAGAGGAACGAGTCAATGCCTTCTGGGAGATAATTTACATAAATCAGAAACTATATAGGTCGAAGGACTGATCCCTGTGGGACTCCACTGGTGACTCCCCGCTACTCCGAGACCTCACTTCTCACGGTGACTCACTGTGTCCTGTTGCAAAGGTACTCCCATATCCAGTGGAGAACTTTCCCTTGCAGTCCTGCCTGTATCTCCAGTTTGTGCACTAGTCTCTAATGTGGTGTAGGGGTGGGGGGGAGGGGATCTAGTATGCTATAGAGAAAGTGTGACAGGGAGAAAGGTAATGTGTGTGTGTGTGTGTGTGTGTGTGTGTGTGTGTGTGTGTGTGTGTGTGTGTGTGTGTGTGTGTGTGTGTGTGTGTGTGTGTGTGTGTGTGTGTGTGTGTGTGTGTCTGTGTGTGTGTGTGTGTGTGTGTGTGTGTGTGTGTGTGTGTGGTCAGTTGTAGGGGGGAGTGGGACTGACACTGAGACCGTGTGAAGCTGTGTGGCGCTGAGACATTGTCAAGTTTTTCGGCACTGAGGCAGTGTCAGGGAGTCTAGCACTAAGATAGTGTCAAGGTGTGTAGCACTAAGACAGTGTGAAGGTGTATGGCACTGAGGCAGTGTCCGGAAGTGCGGTACTGAGACAATGTACGGGAGTGCGGCATTGAGACAGTGTCAATGTTTGTGGCACTGAGACAGTGTCAAGGTGTGCGGCACTGAGACAGTGTCCGGAAGTACGACACTGAGACATTGTCAAGTGTGTGGCACTGAGACAGTGTCAGGGAATGTGGTACTTGGACAGTGTCAAGGTGCAAGGCCATGAGACAATGTCAAGGCATGTGGAACTGAGGCAGTGTCAAGGAATGTGGCACTGAGACAGTGTCAAGGTGCGTGGCACTGAGGGCCGTGTCAAGACATGTGACAATGACCGAGTGTAAAGGTGTGCGGCACTGAAACAATGTCAAGGCGTTTGGCACTGAGACAGTGTCAAAGCGTGAGGCACCGAGACAGTGCTATGAAGTGTGGCACTGAGACAGGGCCATGGAGTGTGACAAGGAGACAGTGCTATGGAGTGCGGTACTGAGACAGAGTCAAGGTGTGTGGTACTGTGACAGTGTCAATATTTGTGGCACCGGGACCGTGTCAGGGAATGTGACACTGAGACAGTGTCAAGGTGTGTGGCACTGTGACAGTGTCAATATTTGTGGCACTGAGACCGTGTCGGGGAATGTGGCACCGAGACAGTGTCAAGGAGTGTGTGGCACTGAGACAGTGTCAAGGAGTGTGTGGCACTAAGACAGTGTCAAGGCGTGTGGTAGTGGAACAATGTCATTGTTTGTGGCACTGTGACCGTATCAGGGAGTGTGGCACTAAGACATTGTCAAGATTGAGGCACTGAGGCAGTGTTAAGAAATATGACACTGAGGCAGTGTTAAGAAATGTGGCACTGAGATCGTGTCAATGGATGTGGCACTGAAACAGTGTCAGGGAGTGCGGCACTGAGACAGTGTTAATGAGTGAATTGCACTGAGGCAGTGTTAGGGAGAGTGGCACTGAGATAGTGTCAAGGTGTATGGCGCTGAGACAGTGTCAGGGAGTGTGGCACTGAGACTTTGTGAAGGTGTGAGACACTGTGACAGGGTGATGGTGTGTATCACTGAGACAGTGTCAAGGTTTGTGGCACTGAGACAGTGTCAGGGAATTTGGTACTGAGACAGTGTCAAGGTGTGTGGCGCTGAGACACTGTGAAGGTGTGCGGCACTGAGACGGTGTCAAGGTGTGAGGCACTGAGACAGTGTCAGGGAATGTGGCACTGAGACAGTATCAAGGTGTGTGGCACTGAGAAAGTGCCGAGATGCGAGGTACTGAGACAGTGTCAGTGTGGCACTGAGACTGAGTCAAGACATGTGGCACTGAGGCAGTGTTAAGACATATGGCAATGAGACAGTGATTGGTGATTGGCACTGAGACAGTGTTAATGAGTGAATTGCACTGAGACAGTGTTAGAGAGAGTGGCACTGAGATAGTGTCAAGGTGAATGGCGCTGAGACAGTGTAAGGGAGTGTGACACTGAGATAGTGCCATGGAGTGTTCCCTGAGACAGTGTCAGGGAGTGTGGCTCCCTGTCAGGTTCTCCCCTAGGTGTCCTGTTTGCAAACTTCTACATGGGTACCATCGAGCAAAAAGTCTTAGTCGACATGAACTTGAAACCGGCCATATACTGCAGGTATGTTAACGACATTTTTACACAGGTACCTGATGTCAGACATCTGCAGGAGCTGAAGGAGGCATTTGAGCAGAGTTCTGTGGTGAGTTTCACTTACGAGATGGAAAAGGATGGGAAGCTGCCCTTTCTAGATGTAACAGTCATGGAAAAGAGCGGAGGTTTCCACACTGCAGTCTACACTAAGGAAACGAACATAGGAATGTGCCTAAATGCCAACAGCGACTGCCCAGACAGGTACAAGAGGAGTGTTGTTAACGCATATGTCGACCGTGCTCTAAGCCACAGCTCAGAATGGAAGCAAGTCGACGAAGAACTCTGTAGGGTAAGGCAGGTCCTAGTCAACAACGGCTTCTTCAATGGTTTCGTCGAAGACATCATAAGAAGGAAAGTGAAACGCCATGCAACCTCTGAAGAGACAACTAACACAACACCTATACCCCCTATTAGACTATTTTACAGGAACTTCTTTTCCACAGCTCATAAAACAGAGGAAAGGGTCCTGAAAGATATTGTTAATAGAAACGTTATCCCTACAGAAAAAAATCAGAGGATACAACTGACGATTTACTATAAAACCAGAAAAACGGCCAGCCTACTCATGAGAAACTCTCCAGACACAAAGCAGAACGCGTTAAAAGAGACCAACGTCGTCTATGCCTTCAAATGCCCACTTGGGGACTGTAAGCTCCAAAAAAACCAGTATATAGGCAAGACAACAACATCTCTTTCTAGGCGTTTAACGATGCATAAACAACAGGGCTCCATTAAGGAACATATAATCTCTTCAAACAACCAAACCATCGCCAGAGAAATCCTAGTAAACAACACAGAAATCATCGATAGATACAGCGATAGCAGGCGGCTTGACGTTTGCGAGGCACTACACATAAAGAAGTCAACACCAGCAATCGACAGCCAATTTATGAACAACTATATTCTACCCACCTCAAGACTCCGCTCCAATATAGAAGCATCAAGAAATATGGACCAATAAGCTTTCTACAATCACTTCCATTTCAATACCCATTTCTTCGTGTTCTGTCTTGTGTTGATGAAATTAATACCCTATTAATGCCACCTCTTGTTCTGTCTTGTGTTGATGAAATTAATACCCTATCAATGCCACCTCACCCTATCCACCTCACTCAAATGTAGATATAAACAAAATCGGAGATGTTTAAGTTCTATTCAGTTGGGTATTTATAAACTAAAGTCTTTGAAAATGTAATAAGTTTTACGAAACGCGCTCGTGTCGCGTCAGACTAGAAATAAAAATGAATTTTGGAGAATTGATTTTTGAATTACCTCCAACAGTGAAAAGAAATGTACGAAAGATTGAGAAAATTCGTGTTAGAATTATTAATCTTACTTTTTCGGTCATATTTAATAATATATGTCTACAGGAAAGACTGCTACCAAAATATACTAATATATATATATATATATATCTATATATATATATATATATATATATATATATATATATATATATATGTCGTACCTAATAGCCAGAACGCACTACTCAGCCTACTATTCAGGGCCCGATTTGCCTAATAAGCCAAGTTTTCATGAATTAATGTTTTTTCGTCTACCTAACCTACCTAACCTAACCTAACATAGCTTTTTTTGGCTACCTAACCTAACCTTACCTATAAATATAGGTTAGGTTAGGTTAGGTAGGGTTGGTTAGGTTCGGTCATATATCTACGTTAATTTTAACTCCAATAAAAAAAAATTGACCTCATACATAGAGAAAAGGGTTGCTTTATCATTTCATAAGAAAAAAAATAGAAAAAATATATTAATTCAGGAAAACTTGGCTTATTAGGCAAATCGGGCCTTGAATAGTAGGCTGAGAAGTGCGTTCTGGCTATTAGGTACGACATATATATATATATATATATATATATATATATATATATATATATATATATATATATATATATATATATATATGTCGTACCTAGTAGCCAGAACGCACTTCTCAGCCTACTATGCAAGGCCCGATTTGCCTAATAAGCCAAGTTTTCCTTAATTAATATATTTTCTCTATTTTTTTTCTTATGAAATGATAAAGCTACCCATTTCATTATGTATGAGGTCAAGTTTTTTTTATTGGAGTTAAAATTAACGTAGATATATGACCGAACCTAACCAACCCTACCTAACCTAACCTATCTTTATAGGTTTGGTTAGGTTAGGTAGCCAAAAAAGTTAGGTTAGGTTAGGTTAGGTAGGTTAGGTAGTCGAAAAACAATTAATTCATGAAAACTTGGCTTATTAGGCAAATCAGGCCTTGCATAGTAGGCAGAGAAGTGCGTTCTGGCTACTAGGTACGACATATATATATGTATATATATATATATATATATATATATATATATATATATATATATATATATATATATATATATATATATATATATATATACATATATATATGTCGTACCTAGTAGCCAGAACGCACTTCTCGGCCTACTATGCAAGGCCCGACTTGCCTGATAAGCCAAGTTTTCCTGAATTAATATATTTTGTCTAATTTTTTTCTTATGAAATGATAAAGCTACCCATTTCATTATGTATGAGGTCAATATTTTTTTATTGGAGTTAAAATTAACGTAGATATAAGACCGAACCTAACCAACCCTACCTAACCTAACCTAACCTATCTTTATAGGTTAGGTTAGGTTAGGTAGCCGAAAAAGTTAGGTTAGGTTAGGTTAGGTAGGTTAGGTAGTCGAAAAACAATTAATTAATGAAAACTTGGCTTATTAGGCAAATCGGGCCATGCATAGTAGGCTGAGAAGTGCGTTCTGGCTACTAGGTACGACATATATGTATATATATATATATATATATATATATATATATATATATATATATATATATATATATATATATATATATATATATATATATATATATATTATATATATATAATATATATATATATATATATATATATATATATATATATATATATATATATTATATATATGTATATATATATATATATATATATATGAATGAAAACTCACACCCCAGAAGTGACTCGAACCCATACTCCCAGAAGCAACACAACTGGTAACTACAGGGCGCCTTAATCCGCTTGACCATCACGGCCGTCAAAAGGAAGTGATAGCCGAGGCTATTTGAGCCACTTCCCCGACGGCAACTCGGATGGTAATCTTGGGCATAGCATTTCACCAAATCACCTCATTCTTTGGGGCACACGTGAGGAACGCAAATGCGATATAGTCCTGGGGACCATTCAGGCTTGTTCGCATATATATATATATATATATATATATATATATATATATATAATATATATATATATATATATATATAACTACAACTGAATATATATATATATATATATATATATATATATATATATATATATATATATATATATATATATATATATATATATATATATATATATATATATATATATATTCAGTTGCATATTGTCCTGGGGACGATTCAGGCTTGTTCGCATATATATATATATATATATATATATATATATATATATATATATATATATATATTATATATATAATATATATATATATATATATATATATATATATATATATATATATATATATATATATATATATATATATATATATATATTGCGAACAAGCCTGAATGGTCCCCAGGACAATATGCAACTGAAAACTCACACCCCAGAAGTGACTCGAACCCATACTCCCAGGAGCAACACAACTGGTATGTACAAGACGCCTTAATCCACTTGACCATCATGACCGGATATAATGAGGTGATAGCCTAAGCTATTTGAACCACCCCACCACCGCCACTCGGATAGTAATCTTGGGCATAGCATTTTACCAAATCACCTCATTCTTTGGGGCACACGTGAGGAACACAAATGCGAACAAGCCTGAATGGTCCCCGGGACAATATGCAACTGAAAACTCACACCCCAGAAGTGACTCGAACCCATACTCCCAGGAGCAACACAACTGGTATGTACAAGACGCCTTAATCCACTTGACCATCACGACCGGACATAATGAGGTGATAGCCTAAGCTATTTGAACCACCCCACCGCCGGTGGGGTGGTTCAAACTCAACACCGCTGAGTTTTCAGATGCATATTGTCCTGGGGACCATTCAGGCTTGTTCGCATTTGTGTTCCTCACGTGTGCCCCAAAGAATGAGGTGATTTGGTAAAATGCTATGCCCAAGATTACTTTCCGAGTGCCGGCGGTGGGGTGGTTCAAATAGCTTAGGCTATCACCTCATTATGTTCGGTCGTGATGGTCAAGTGGATTAAGGCGTCTTGTACATACCAGTTGTGTTGCTCCTGGGAGTATGGGTTCGAGTCACTTCTGGGGTGTGAGTTTTCAGTTGCATATTGTCCTGGGGACCATTCAGGCTTGTTCACATTTGTGTTCCTCACGTGTGCCCCAAAGAATGAGGTGATTTGGTAAAATGCTCTGCCCAAGATTATTATCCGAGTGCCGGCTGTGGGGTGGTTCAAATAGCTTAGGCTGTCACCTCATTATGTCCGGTCGTGATGGTCAAGTGGATTAAGGCGTCTTGTACATACCAGTTGTGTTGCTCCTGGGAGTATGGGTTCGAGTCACTTCTGGGGTGTGAGTTTTCAGTTGCATATTGTCCTGGGTACCATTCAGGCTTGTTCGCATTTGTGTTCCTCACGTGTGCCCCAAAGAATGAGGTGATTTGGTAAAATGCTATGCCCAAGATTACTATCCGAGTGCCGGCGGTGGGGTGGTTCAAATAGCTTAGGCTATCACCTCATTATGTCCGGTCGTGATGGTCAAGTGGATTAAGGCGTCTTGTACATACCAGTTGTGTTGCTCCTGGGAGTATGGGTTCGAGTCACTTCTGGGGTGTGAGTTTTCAGTTGCAAATTGTCCTGCGGACCATTCAGGCTTGTTCGCATTTGTGTTCCTCACGAGTGCCCCAAAGAATGAGGTGATTTGGTAAAATGCTATGCCCAAGATTACTTTCCGAGTGCCGGCGGTGGGGTGGTTCAAATAGCTTAGGCTATCACCTCATTATGTCCGGTCGTGATGGTCAAGTGGATTAAGGCGTCTTGTACATACCAGTTGTGTTGCTCCTGGGAGTATGGGTTCGAGTCACTTCTGGGGTGTGAGTTTTCAGTTGCATATTGTCCTGCGGACCATTCAGGCTTGTTCGCATTTGTGTTCCTCACGAGTGCCCCAAAGAATGAGGTGGTTTGGTAAAATGCTATGCCCAAGATTACTTTCCGAGTGCCGGCGGTGGGGTGGTTCAAATAGCTTAGGCTATCACCTCATTATGTCCGGTCGTGATGGTCAAGTGGATTAAGGCGTCTTGTACATACCAGTTGTGTTGCTCCTGGGAGTATGGGTTCGAGTCACTTCTGGGGTGTGAGTTTTCAGTTGCATATTGTCCTGGGGACCATTCAGGCTTGTTCACATTTGTGTTCCTCACGTGTGCCCCAAAGAATGAGGTGATTTGGTAAAATGCTCTGCCCAAGATTATTATCCGAGTGCCGGCTGTGGGGTGGTTCAAATAGCTTAGGCTATCACCTCATTATGTCCGGTCGTGATGGTCAAGTGGATTAAGGCGTCTTGTACATACCAGTTGTGTTGCTCCTGGGAGTATGGGTTCGAGTCACTTCTGGGGTGTGAGTTTTCAGTTGCATATTGTCCTGGGGACCATTCAGGCTTGTTCGCATTTGTGTTCCTCACGTGTGCCCCAAAGAATGAGGTGATTTGGTAAAATGCTATGCCCAAGATTACTATCCGAGTGCCGGCGGTGGGGTGGTTCAAATAGCTTAGGCTATCACCTCATTATGTCCGGTCGTGATGGTCAAGTGGATTAAGGCGTCTTGTACATACCAGTTGTGTTGCTCCTGGGAGTATGGGTTCGAGTCACTTCTGGGGTGTGAGTTTTCAGTTGCATATTGTCCTGCGGACCATTCAGGCTTGTTCGCATTTGTGTTCCTCACGAGTGCCCCAAAGAATGAGGTGATTTGGTAAAATGCTATGCCCAAGATTACTTTCCGAGTGCCGGCGGTGGGGTGGTTCAAATAGCTTAGGCTATCACCTCATTATGTCCGGTCGTGATGGTCAAGTGGATTAAGGCGTCTTGTACATACCAGTTGTGTTGCTCCTGGGAGTATGGGTTCGAGTCACTTCTGGGGTGTGAGTTTTCAGTTGCATATTGTCCTGGGGACCATTCAGGCTTGTTCACATTTGTGTTCCTCACTTGTGCCCCAAAGAATGAGGTGATTTGGTAAAATGCTCTGCCCAAGATTATTATCCGAGTGCCGGCGGTGGGGTGGTTCAAATAGCTTAGGCTATCACCTCATTATGTCCGGTCGTGATGGTCAAGTGGATTAAGGCGTCTTGTACATACCAGTTGTGTTGCTCCTGGGAGTATGGGTTCGAGTCACTTCTGGGGTGTGAGTTTTCAGTTGCATATTGTCCCGGGGACCATTCAGGCTTGTTCGCATTTGTGTTCCTCACGTGTGCCCCAAAGAATGAGGTGATTTGGTAAAATGCTATGCCCAAGATTACTATCCGAGTGCCGGCGGTGGGGTGGTTCAAATAGCTTAGGCTATCACCTCATTATGTCCGGTCGTGATGGTCAAGTGGATTAAGGCGTCTTGTACATACCAGTTGTGTTGCTCCTGGGAGTATGGGTTCGAGTCACTTCTGGGGTGTGAGTTTTCAGTTGCATATTGTCCTGCGGACCATTCAGGCTTGTTCGCATTTGTGTTCCTCACGAGTGCCCCAAAGAATGAGGTGGTTTGGTAAAATGCTATGCCCAAGATTACTTTCCGAGTGCCGGCGGTGGGGTGGTTCAAATAGCTTAGGCTATCACCTCATTATGTCCGGTCGTGATGGTCAAGTGGATTAAGGCGTCTTGTACATACCAGTTGTGTTGCTCCTGGGAGTATGGGTTCGAGTCACTTCTGGGGTGTGAGTTTTCAGTTGCATATTGTCCTGGGGACCATTCAGGCTTGTTCACATTTGTGTTCCTCACGTGTGCCCCAAAGAATGAGGTGATTTGGTAAAATGCTCTGCCCAAGATTATTATCCGAGTGCCGGCTGTGGGGTGGTTCAAATAGCTTAGGCTATCACCTCATTATGTCCGGTCGTGATGGTCAAGTGGATTAAGGCGTCTTGTACATACCAGTTGTGTTGCTCCTGGGAGTATGGGTTCGAGTCACTTCTGGGGTGTGAGTTTTCAGTTGCATATTGTCCTGGGGACCATTCAGGCTTGTTCGCATTTGTGTTCCTCACGTGTGCCCCAAAGAATGAGGTGATTTGGTAAAATGCTATGCCCAAGATTACTATCCGAGTGCCGGCGGTGGGGTGGTTCAAATAGCTTAGGCTATCACCTCATTATGTCCGGTCGTGATGGTCAAGTGGATTAAGGCGTCTTGTACATACCAGTTGTGTTGCTCCTGGGAGTATGGGTTCGAGTCACTTCTGGGGTGTGAGTTTTCAGTTGCATATTGTCCTGCGGACCATTCAGGCTTGTTCGCATTTGTGTTCCTCACGAGTGCCCCAAAGAATGAGGTGATTTGGTAAAATGCTATGCCCAAGATTACTTTCTGAGTGCCGGCGGTGGGGTGGTTCAAATAGCTTAGGCTATCACCTCATTATGTCCGGTCGTGATGGTCAAGTGGATTAAGGCGTCTTGTACATACCAGTTGTGTTGCTCCTGGGAGTATGGGTTCGAGTCACTTCTGGGGTGTGAGTTTTCAGTTGCATATTGTCCTGGGGACCATTCAGGCTTGTTCACATTTGTGTTCCTCACTTGTGCCCCAAAGAATGAGGTGATTTGGTAAAATGCTCTGCCCAAGATTATTATCCGAGTGCCGGCGGTGGGGTGGTTCAAATAGCTTAGGCTATCACCTCATTATGTCCGGTCGTGATGGTCAAGTGGATTAAGGCGTCTTGTACATACCAGTTGTGTTGCTCCTGGGAGTATGGGTTCGAGTCACTTCTGGGGTGTGAGTTTTCAGTTGCATATTGTCCTGGGGACCATTCAGGCTTGTTCGCATTTGTGTTCCTCACGTGTGCCCCAAAGAATGAGGTGATTTGGTAAAATGCTATGCCCAAGATTACTATCCGAGTGCCGGCGGTGGGGTGGTTCAAATAGCTTAGGCTATCACTTCATTATGTCCGGTCGTGATGGTCAAGTGGATTAAGGCGTCTTGTACATACCAGTTGTGTTGCTCCTGGGAGTATGGGTTCGAGTCACTTCTGGGGTATGAGTTTTCAGTTGCATATTGTCCTGGGGACCATTCAGGCTTGTTCGCATTTGTGTTCCTCACGTGTGCCCCAAAGAATGAGGTGATTTGGTAAAATGCTATGCCCAAGATTACTATCCGAGTGCCGGCGGTGGGGTGGTTCAAATAGCTTAGGCTATCACCTCATTATGTCCGGTCGTGATGGTCAAGTGGATTAAGGCGTCTTGTACATACCAGTTGTGTTGCTCCTGGGAGTATGGGTTCGAGTCACTTCTGGGGTGTGAGTTTTCAGTTGCATATTGTCCTGCGGACCATTCAGGCTTGTTCGCATTTGTGTTCCTCACGAGTGCCCCAAAGAATGAGGTGGTTTGGTAAAATGCTATGCCCAAGATTACTTTCCGAGTGCCGGCGGTGGGGTGGTTCAAATAGCTTAGGCTATCACCTCATTATGTCCGGTCGTGATGGTCAAGTGGATTAAGGCGTCTTGTACATACCAGTTGTGTTGCTCCTGGGAGTATGGGTTCGAGTCACTTCTGGGGTGTGAGTTTTCAGTTGCATATTGTCCTGGGGACCATTCAGGCTTGTTCACATTTGTGTTCCTCACGTGTGCCCCAAAGAATGAGGTGATTTGGTAAAATGCTCTGCCCAAGATTATTATCCGAGTGCCGGCTGTGGGGTGGTTCAAATAGCTTAGGCTATCACCTCATTATGTCCGGTCGTGATGGTCAAGTGGATTAAGGCGTCTTGTACATACCAGTTGTGTTGCTCCTGGGAGTATGGGTTCGAGTCACTTCTGGGGTGTGAGTTTTCAGTTGCATATTGTCCTGGGGACCATTCAGGCTTGTTCGCATTTGTGTTCCTCACGTGTGCCCCAAAGAATGAGGTGATTTGGTAAAATGCTATGCCCAAGATTACTATCCGAGTGCCGGCGGTGGGGTGGTTCAAATAGCTTAGGCTATCACCTCATTATGTCCGGTCGTGATGGTCAAGTGGATTAAGGCGTCTTGTACATACCAGTTGTGTTGCTCCTGGGAGTATGGGTTCGAGTCACTTCTGGGGTGTGAGTTTTCAGTTGCATATTGTCCTGCGGACCATTCAGGCTTGTTCGCATTTGTGTTCCTCACGAGTGCCCCAAAGAATGAGGTGATTTGGTAAAATGCTATGCCCAAGATTACTTTCCGAGTGCCGGCGGTGGGGTGGTTCAAATAGCTTAGGCTATCACCTCATTATGTCCGGTCGTGATGGTCAAGTGGATTAAGGCGTCTTGTACATACCAGTTGTGTTGCTCCTGGGAGTATGGGTTCGAGTCACTTCTGGGGTGTGAGTTTTCAGTTGCATATTGTCCTGGGGCATAGCATTTGGTAAAATGCTATGCCCAAGATTACTATCCGAGTGCCGGCGGTGGGGTGGTTCAAATAGCCTCGGCTATCACCTCATTATGTACGGTCGTGATGGTCAAGTGGATTAAGGCGTCTTGTACATACCAGTTGCGTGGCTCCTGGGAGTATGGGTTCGAGTCACTTCTGGGGTGTGAGTTTTCAGTTGCATATTGTCCTGGGGACCATTTAGGCTTGTTCGCATTTGTGTTCCTCACGTGTGCCCCAAAGAATGAGGTGATTTGGTAAAATGCTATGCCCAAGATTTATTCGTTTGCCTTGTTCGGGTTGAATGTAGACACAGTAGTCGCTTCTGTATATATTTATTGAGTGAGGCAAACAGGTGTATAACTGGCCAGCCGAGGTCCACCTACTCTGGGTCTGTGAGGATAACTGAGGCTGCTGGGAGCATGCTTGATGCTCCTCTGTCTGGCATGACGTCAGAGGCCTACTTGCCTGTGATTGGTTACATTTCAACTGACAGAATTTGAGTATAACACCGCTCGGACACGCTACCAAGTCGACGTCCCTTGTCGACAAGCTCTGGCTAGCTATATAGTTACAATGATACTGAAAGGACCTCGGTGGCATACAATAATGGCTTACATGTGAAATTTGCATAATAAAACATTGAAAGAAGATCAGGTGTGCGTAATACAAACAACTCGGCATATATGCACCAAAAAAAAATTCATCATAATAGGTGAAAATCATGGTAACAATGCTTTGATTAAATCAGAGTATTAAGAACATGTGTATGTCTACTGATCAGATATGAACAATACAACTCAAGGTATTGCCTAAACAAAATTATTAACATGTGTCAATGGCATGTGCTTGAAAACCATACAAAATTAAACAATTATTACATTAATAGAACAAAGTTCTGACCTAACAACCACAATTGAATTTCAAGATAGATAATTTTTTTTTTTCTCTTTTTTTTTTTTTTTTCGAAATATACAATATATTTACAAGACCAATGTACAATATATATAATGTGCAATATATTTACAAGCATATACAAGACCTGGATCAAGAAGACTAACATCTGCGTGATAGCAGTCAGGATTCACTGGCCACAATGTGGTTGCTAGAACAATAATAACTCTTATGACAAGCACTGTAAAAATACAAATGGTAGTAGACTTGACAATGGCATCTAATTCATAACAAAATAAAGTTGAGAAAAACTATACATTATATATAATGGTAATAATAAGACACATGTGGTAGAAATACTGCAATTGAGTTTTTTTTTTTTTTTTTTTTTTTCAAAACAAACAGAATAACTACAGAGTGCATTCAATTATAAATTCTGCGGATATCTACACCTAGCTCATCCAGAGCACTATACAACTCTGGCTCTGACTGAAGGTCCGGAACAGATGAAACTTCATGTGACAAACTATCATCTTGAGAGATATCCTCGTTAACATCTAGCCAATGGACGTGTGGTGAGTGCACGGTTGAAACGAGAGGTCTAGATCTAAGATTATAATTGCTAGTATGGGGTTGCTGAACATCCAGTGGTCTGTCAACCACAGGAGGTGGTGTCCGAGTAGGAGTATCTGTCTGGGTAAATTCATTGTCATCTTCCTCATCAGTCTCGTCAACAGTCATTTTAGCTAACTTCATGTGGTCTAAATGTTCATTTATATACTCTCCTGTTAACAAGTTCTTAAGTCTGTATTTGTTACCTTTAATAAGCTCGATTACCTTATATGGACCCAAAAATTTCTTAGTTAACTTGTACATAGGACCAGACCTGTGTTGGTTAAGTATCATTACTACAGATCCAATAGTTATTTTATTGGGTTTAGCTCGTGCATTCCTTGCTAGAGTGAACTCGGCTGTTGCTTTGGACAGTTGTTCTCGTATTTTCTTGAATACTAATTGCATTTGTCTACGCTTCACTTGAACAAAATCATCTACGTTATATAAGGGAGTAGGAGGTACGTTAATCAATTCATTAGGGAGGATCTTATCTGTACCATAAAGAATAGCGTGAGGTGTGTCACCAGTAGAAACATTAATTGAAGAATTTATAGCACACTGAATTAAGGGTATAAAATCATCCCAATTGTTGTTATCAAAATTCAACGTGACTCTCAAGGCATCTAACACTTTCCTGAAATACCACTTAGAAAAGGTATGTGTGACTGTTTTAAAATAGTAGGGTGCTTACTTTCAATGTCTCTAAGAGCTGAGGGCTTGACAATATTAATTTTTGCACCTGAGTCAAGAAAAACTTTTAAAACTCTACCATGTACAATGGCTGATACAAGGGGACCATCACTTGAGACTGGACAAGTTACTATTTTTGACTTATGTTGTCTGGGATAT
Organism: Procambarus clarkii; assembly: GCF_040958095.1. Classification (NCBI taxonomy): domain Eukaryota; kingdom Metazoa; phylum Arthropoda; class Malacostraca; order Decapoda; family Cambaridae; genus Procambarus; species Procambarus clarkii. The sequence goes on from NC_091166.1 coordinate 12,797,486, forward strand.
CTGTGTCTTGTTTGTGTCAAATTTACTGTGGATCCGTCAACATCTACAACTGGTCTAGAGTCAGTGTCCTCCTCTGTCAAGTGTCCAAATCTATTTTGGGTAGCTACTGAATACACAGGGAGGGCACTAGGATTGGCTAGCTTGAATTGGTTAGCGGATGGCCTTGGGGGTTTCCCGACGACATGGAGTGAACATTCTGAGCTCCAGCATTCTGTGACTGAGCATTATAATTTGAAATTGCATTATAGCTGGGCTGGGAGTTGTAATTACGAGAGTTCTGATAATGTCTTGGACGCTGTGAGCCTCGCCAAGACTGACCATGGGAGTTACGAGGTGGAGATGTCCTTTGCCTAGCTCTACAATCCGCAGTGTGGTGACCAACTTGTTTATGGTACGTGCAATATGGAAGCCTAGAATGATTAGATTGATGAGGGGGCCGAGAGAATTGTCTAGGAGGTGATGATCTAGGGGCGGACCAACAGTCCCTTGCAAGGTGGTTACTCTTACCACAATGCCAACATGAGGGAGTGGATGGTTGGGGACTATGGCGTTTCGGCATTTTATGAGGCGGCGAATTTGACTGGGGGCTATGAGCATGGGTATGCTTCTGCGACCAAGAGTTTTGAGAATTTGTGGGAGGATGCTGAGAGCTTGTAACTACATTTACAGCATCAGAGGGTGGCAACAGTTGAGCACTTCGGGGAGCTAGTTTATCTGCGGCATTGTTAATAGCCTCAAATACTTCACCAATTTCATGTTTAACACCAAAATTTTGTTGCTCAACGATTGGTTTTGTATGCTCGGGGGCAAAATGCATTAAAGTACCAAATGCTATCATTTTGGCCATAGCCTCAGGGGACAGATTATTGTCTTTATCTAACCAAGTTGAATTATTCATAGCAGAAACTAAGGCATACAGATACTGATCGAGACGGCTAGTAAACGCATTAAACGATTCACCAGGCTGCATGGTGGCATTGGCAATTTTCTTGACTAACCTATATGGGTCAAGGTCTCCTTTATTAACAAAGCGACGGCGAAAGAAATCCTTAAATTCAGGCCAAGACTGAAGGCTAACAATGGCTTTCTCATCAACAACAAAACGTGCATCACCTTTGGTTGTGTCCACGGCTGACCGTGCAATTGCTAAGTATTCGGCATCAGTAGGCTTAGAAAAACGTGCAACTGTTTTCGCTTCAACCTTACTAAACCATGATTCTAATAAACGCGATTCCCCAGCAAAAAGAGGAATAGCCATTTCCTGAGCTGATCTCTGGCCATTGGGACAAGCAACTGTTCCCATTGATTCTGAAGGGGTTTCAACAGTGGTAGGCATTGTCACAGCCGTGGAAGTAATATTTGAACGCAGATTATAATTAAGTGCACCTGGCATCAGAAATAGTATACACAAAAATAAACACAAAAAAATATCAACTTGGCTAAAGTAAAAATGGCAGAAATAAAATTATTAAATTGGGCTAGGCAAGAAAATAATCAAGAACAAGCAATTGTAAACTAAATTTAGCAATCTTTCATTAAAAAATGACTGGAATTAGATGTATGTAAATTAATTAAACCAGACTAAGCACAGCAATTTAGAATAAAAACTGGGAAATGCAATTGCAAAATTTCATTAAAAAGATTCAACACAACAAGTGGCAATGCAAGAAATATGGATGTAGCACATAAACTGGACACAGGAATGTATATAACTCCTATGGTAAAAGTTTAAATTAAAATGCTTAAAGGATAAATTTCAAGTTAGGTCTGGAGAAATATAAAAAAAAATTCTATGTTCTATTGTCTATGGAAATCTCAAAAACAAATTTCTTTTATGCAAAAATAAACTGCTAGAACAATTATTTCTTACTTCTCTCACCTTTGAATTCAGTAATGACACTAGTAACAATTAATGAATAATGGAATCATATGCAGGGAATATTGAAATGTCTCAGAGAAACTGTGGGCCTCTGGAGTACTAAACCGGCTCCAATATTTAACAAGTCACTGAATGGTTAATTCACAGGATATTATGGGAATTATTACATAAGGCACTTTTTAACACTTGGCACGCTGTTCTCAACTAGCAATTACTTATCTCAGGGTTGTAATTTATGAGGATCACCAGTAGCCAAAGTAGGAGAAGCGTCGTGAAGATCGGAAGAGGCCCATGTGAGGCGTGTTTACAAACTGGATGCGACGGCAGCGCTCCTGGCGGCGGTGGCGCGAGACTCAGGGACCCCACACTGTTCAGGCTAGAGGCACGAAGATAAATTCTGACGACGACAATATTGCGACGATGGAATAACCAGTTGATACTTGCGACGATGGCTGACGACGATTGCAGTAGCTTGCACCCTCACGAAGCTTGATACTGTCAGCTTGGGTGGCGGTGGTGGTGGTGGTGGGTGTAATAGGTGGTTCCCACGTGGTGGCGCGAGGTTCAAAAATGGCTGGCGCGGGAAGCTTCCTTCCTCCTCACTGATGAGTGAGCGTTCTCACAGGAAAATATTGACCCTTACTTCTGAAACGTTGGCCTGGAGTAGTGGTTGATGGCAGGACCCCGGTCTGGCACAATATTTGATGCGTGGGTGGCAGGATGGCGGCTTATGGCGGTGGCGGTGGCGGCGGTTTTGGCTGGAACACGAGGCGATGCTGGGTACTGGAACTTTTGCTTCCAGAAAAAAATTTCTGGATCCCACTGCTGCTACCAGTATTCGTTTGCCTTGTTCGGGTTGAATGTAGACACAGTAGTCGCTTCTGTATATATTTATTGAGTGAGGCAAACAGGTGTATAACTGGCCAGCCGAGGTCCACCTACTCTGGGTCTGTGAGGATAACTGAGGCTGCTGGGAGCATGCTTGATGCTCCTCTGTCTGGCATGACGTCAGAGGCCTACTTGCCTGTGATTGGTTACATTTCAACTGACAGAATTTGAGTATAACACATTACTATCCGAGTGCCGGCGGTGGGGTGGTTCAAATAGCCTCGGCTATCACCTCATTATGTCCGGTCGTGATGGTCAAGTGGATTAAGGCGTCTTGTACATACCAGTTGCGTGGCTCCTGGGAGTATGGGTTCGAGTCACTTCTGGGGTATGAGTTTTCAGTTGCATTTTGTCCTGGGGACCATTCAGGCTTGTTCGCATTTGTGTTCCTCACGTGTGCCCCAAAGAATGAGGTGATTTGGTAAAATGCTATGCCCAAGATTACTATCCGAGTGCCGGCGGTGGGGTGGTTCAAATAGCCTCGGCTATCACCTCATTATGTCCGGTCGTGATGGTCAAGTGGATTAAGGCGTCTTGTACATACCAGTTGCGTGGCTCCTGGGAGTATGGGTTCGAGTCACTTCTGGGGTGTGAGTTTTCAGTTATATATATATATATATATAAAGACGCGCCAATTTGAATGCAATGTTGTGTCAAAATTTAAAAGCAAAAAGTAAAGAGGTTTCAAAGATTTCCCCTCACATAAATTTTATTTTTTTTTACAAAAAGCAAGTTTTTTTTATCTTCACAGACGTGACCTCTGTATGGTATGTATATGAAAACCTGGCCGAATGCGAATGAAACGTGTGAAAATTTGAAAGCAATCGGTGAAGAATTTTCGGAGATTAGCGGTCATGCACAAACGAACGTTGTTGTTGTTTTAGATTTAGCTACTCAGAATGAAGTGTTCATGTAGCAAGGGTTATGGTGAGCCCGTAATTGAGTATGGTTATTCGCGATATCCTTGTTATTGTGATATTTGGGTCTATGTTTAAAATGGAGGTGGGGATTCCTCCGTTTTCCCGTTTTTTTTCGCTTCTGTTTTAGTGCACTGGTTTTAGTCTTGTTTTTATAACATTATCTTGGTGGCGGATGTAGATGTAGATTGCTCACTAGTGAGTCCCATTCCTCAATGGCTTTTCTAATCATTGTAGTCAAGGTGGAATGTGCATCTAATGCAGCTGCTGTCGTTGGATTAATGTTGAGTTTGATGCGCAGGGCTTCAGTAGCTTCACATTCCAGTAAAGAGTGCAATAGTGGCGCCTCTGCTCCTGTTTCACAGATATGACACTATTTAACTATTGGGTTTATTACTTCCCAGCAGCACTTGTAACCAAGTCTGAGTCTGTGTATGGCTACTGCAATGTCTCTGGATCACAAACGAACATTTCCATTTTTATTTATATAGATTAAAGATCAGGTGATGTAGAAAATGTGTATGTGCTACGAGACTTCACGACACCCAAATTTCCAAATTTACTGTGTGTGCGTTTGTAGATGTAATATTTTGTGTAAATGTCATTCAATGTGTAAATGCTGCTGTGCATAATATATTTTTTAATCTCTTACTTTGGGTGTAAATATGATATTTTGTGTAATTGTTAATCTTTGTTTTTAAAAGTGATTTGCATGTTAATGGTCTACTTTGTGAATGTATGAGATATTTTGTGTAAATGACACGTTTTGTGTGTAACTGTCATATTTTGTGCAAATGTCATCTTTTTTGGGTAAAAGGTATGTTCTTTGTTCAAATGTGTGCATTTCATGCAGTATATTTAATTTTGTGTATTTTTAGTTTTATAGAAGTGTCATTTCTGTGTGTTTGGTAATAAATTATTAGTATAACTTATGAAAGTGAATGAAAGACCCAATTTATGTCTCAGAATAAGTAGTATCTTAAATTAGTAGCTATTATTTAGGCTGAGCTTATTTCAATGTGACATAAGCACCTTCGTATAACACTCAAAATGCCAACAACTTAGTAAAGCTAGATGGATATTTAATCATGTGATAACAATACTAGGCTTGGAGTTCAGTGATGAATTTGGTGTGTTTATACAGGCTATATGAATTAACAACAAAAATGCAATTGAATGATAATAATTTGTTGGGATTATACAAACGTCATTTGTTGGTTTACTGGGATCTATCTTGCTAATGGCTCTTGTGACGATAATCTCCTTCAAGAGATTGAGCCTGCTCTTCCCTCCAAAGTTCGTCGATACATAAATCCCTATACAACTAATATGGAAGAAATATCCAACAACGACAACAACACCAAGTTTTGCCAGAAGCGCAAAACGTATGCAGCCAGGAACACCTGCTCCACCTCGAACCACCAAACTACCTGTCTTGTCGCCTGCTCATCGCTGATTGGCTGCGGGTCCAGTTGCAACTGCACTCCTCCCACCACACTACTTGATGTCTGGGGCCGCCACGACCTCAGTCCTCAGAATATCCAGTGCTTTCATCAGGTTAACACGTCTCGTTGGTAGACTAAGCTGTGGCTTACGTGTAGTAAGAGAGGTGATAGCTTAAAGCCAATATTCCTGCACCTCTTATTTGATTGTATATTGTTCACTTGTTATTACTCACTTGTTTTAACGTAACTTTTCATTTTGTTATTTGATTATTCTTATTATTTTGATTGATTGATTTTATTATACGAATTTGTATGTCCATTTTATTCATGTTTTGCTTTTCTAACGTAATTAAAATTTCATTGTTAAATTTACTTGTGTTTTGTGTGTCTTCTCATTACCTTACCACAGACGAAGTTCCAGATTTTCTATTTTTTGTTTCTATATGTGACGAGGCCATACCCCTAGCTTTTGAACAGCTGAACACCAACGCGTTACCGTCACATATTATATGGGGGCCTGTCCTAGGAGCCTCACTCAGGTACTGGTGCCAAGTGGTAATTTATGGTAAGCGTATTTAACTTTGTTAACGTAGCTTTTACTATTTTTCATATTCAATTTCATTTTTATATGGTGTGGTGTATTGTGCATTACGAGAGTAGCATATGGTGAAGGTGAGACAACTTTGGATTACGTGGTGACTGTAGGCCTTAGTCATACTCTTAATTGGTCATCTCTCCCTCCGTGTTATTACTCGTGTTTACCATCTTTGTCCCTTGGATATTTCTCATTTTTGACAGATCATCATATTGGTACCCTGGTACTGTGGTCTGCCCCGGGTCAAGTGCACCTAATCTTCTGCAATCTGACTGTAGGAGGACAAAGAGGGCCATAGTTCCTCTAGCTCGAACTTTAGTTGCTGAATTGGGACCTCAGCAGCAGTTCTCTTCACCAGTTGACACCTCGCACCCCTACATGTCAGTCAGAGATGATGATACCTACAACAGTAGGGAATTAGCTTACTTTTTCAGAGCACAAAAGTTCGCTAATTCTGTAAGTATCATATTAACTTCAGTAGGTAAACTTGCTTATGTCCTATAGAGACTCGGCAAGGTACGCCTACATCCTTGGACTACCAATTTTACTTTTGAGGCAATTAACTGTTTCATTTGTTTTCGAAACTGTTTCATTTGTTAGTAGGATTTTCTTGCCCTTATCCTCTTACATGAGTACCGGGTACAAGATTTCCTGGGCCCTTCATTTAAATTAATCATTTAACATCTTGTACTTAACTTTAATTGTTAAAGATCCCACAGGATAGGTACCAGTTGCCACGTTGTCCTGTTTCTGACATTCACTATAACTGTATATTCGTTGTACATTTATTTGCTAATTTCACCATGTTTCATCTCCAAGCTTTCCGTGCAAATCCAGCAGGTGCAATAGGGACTTTAAGTCGTGCCAAGAGGACTGAATTACAAACTCTTGCACATGAGTACCAACTAGAAGTTCCCTACCAAGCCAACAAAAATGACATACACAACCTGTTGCTGGATTACTATTTAGAGCAAGGTAAGATAGACTCTGAAACTCATGAAACTTACTATATTGCAGATAAAACTGATTTGGCAACGGTGAAACTCAAAATAGAGCTGGCCAAGATTGAACGTGAGCAGCAAAGAGAAGCCCTCGAGCAACAAGAACGAGCAGCTGCCATACGAAGGGAAGAACAAGAACGTGAGATTGCCTTACTCCGTGAACGTGAACGGATACAGCTTGAAACAAAACGACGCGAGTTGGAGATGCAACGCGAACATGACAAGCAACAAGCGACGCTGGCTCTAGAGTGTCGTCAACGAGAATACACGTTGGAAACTTCACACCTCGCTCAACGCCAGCAAGCTACTGCCAATCTTCCCGTCAGTTTTAATATATCACATGCAAGTAAGTTAATGCCATCCTTTGTAGAAGCAGAAGTTGATGTGTTTTTCACCACCTTTGAAACCCTTGCTAATCAACTCAGTTGGCCTGTCGACCAATGGGCCACACTTCTCAGAGTCCATCTTACAGGTAGAGCTGCAGTCACACTCAGTACTTTGGCGTCTGAGAATGACTACCAGACTCTGAAACAAGCAGTGTTGGACGCCTACCTCCTCTCCACAGAAAGTTATCGAAGAAAATTCCGTGACCACCTGAAGGCAAGTACCACTACCTTCCTCGAGTTTGCTAACACAAAACGGAGATATTTTATGAAATGGCTGGAAGCAGCACATGTCTCTACTTTTACAGAACTCGTCAACCTGATGCTTGTTGAAGAATTCTTGAGGCGTGTGCCGCCTCCTGTCCGTCTCTACTTAGCAGATAAAGAAGAAACCGACTTCCTGAAGTGTGCTAAGTCGGCTGACACTTACAGCCTCATCCACCGGCTGACACCCGAACCATCCTCCAGTAAGAAGTCGTGGTACAGTTACGAGAAAGTGAGCACCGATCAGGCTGGCTCGCAATTGTACTGCAAGTATTGTAGACTCTATGGACATACCATAGACAAGTGTGGTAAGTCTCAATACAAGGGAACCACTGACCCACAGAAACCCAAACCAACTCCTCCTAAGTCCGGTAAGCCTGTGATGAATGTTGGTGTTAGTGTTAATGATCTTTCTCTTTTCAGTAACCACCTGTATACTGGAACTGTCTCTGCCAACGGTTCAAATCCGGAGGGACGTTTCAAATTGAAGATCTTGAGGGACACAGCGGCTCTTCAATCGATCATCTTGAAGTCGGCTGTGCCCAACATCACCTACACCGGAGAAACTGTCTTCATCACTGACCTCACTGCTACCACTCCATAACCTCTCGCCAGAGTCCACCTGGATTGTCCCTACGTGAACGGAGAAGTCCAAGTCGCCGTCAGGGAAAAGCCTTTTCCCATGCCTGGAGTGCAACTTCTCCTGGGCAACGACTTGGCAGAAGACCTGCAACCGACCAACCTGATCGTCATGGACAAACCCCAGGTGTGTACCTCTGTGCCAATTAACCCTATACTAGCGTATGTTCCAGCAGAGGTTCAAGAGGGTGATGAAGTTTCTCCTCCGGTTCTCGTGACCACCCGTGCACAAGCCGCACGTCCACAGCCAGCCGACTCTACTGCTACCGCTGTCCCTCAAGACCCTCAGAAACTACCCCCGCATCTGACCAAGTTTGAGTTCCGTAAGTTGCAGAGGGAAGATCTTACTTTAACACCATTGTTTTTCCAGGCTGAGACTCAACCCGACAGTATTCCTGGGTTCTTCCTAGAGAACGACTTGCTCTACCGCAGATATAGACCCAGTAAACTGAAGGAGGAGGACGATTGGGCCAACATCGAACAACTTGTGATTCCTACCGGCCTGCGGCCCACTATTCTACACCTGGCCCACGGAGCACTCTCCCACTACGGATTCAACAAGACTTACCATGGAATTCGTCAAGACTACTACTGGCCAGGTATGGTAAATAACGTCAAACAGTACGTAAAACAGTGTCATACATGTCAGATGGCAGGCAAACCGAACATCTCCATTCCCAGAGCGCCACCGATTCCCATACAGGTGCCTGCGGAACCTTTCCACAGACTTATAATAGACTGTGTTTGTCCTTTACCTCGGACCAGTTCAGGTAACGCGTATATCTTAACCATCCTGTGTCCTACCACCAGATTTCCCATAGCAGTTCCAGTGAAGAACATCACGGCTGCTACGGTTGTAAAACATCTATTGAAGATCTTCACTCAATACGGATTTCCCAGGGAGATTCAAAGCGACTGTGGTACCAACTTCACCAGTGATCTCTTCAAAAGGACACTGGAGGAGTTCAACATCAAACAGGTATTGTCCAGCCCCTATCATCCTGCTTCACAGGGTTCTCTTGAGCGTAGTCATCAGACTATCAAAGCACTCCTGAAAAAGTTTTGTAGTGAAACCTCTAAGGATTGGGATAAGCAAATCGACCTTATAATGTGTATTTACATAAGTCTTCCCAATGAGTCCCTAGGAGTATCTCCTTATGAGATGCTCTACGGCCGTAAGTGCCGTACTCCCCTTAAGGCTTTCAAAGACTCTCTCAGAGATGCCACCTTCAGTGAGCATCAGAATGTGCCCCAGTTTCTTCAAAACCTTCAACACATTCTAGAGAGAGTCCACCGTTTTGCCCATGATAATCTATTGAAAGCCCAGGAGAGGATGAAGACTCATTACGACCAGACCAGCAAAGTAAAAAAATTTAAGCCGGGAGACTTCGTACTTGCATATCTTCCTATCCCAGGTTCTCCTTTACAAAACAGATTTTCAGGACCCTACCGCGTCAAAGAGTGCAGAAGCAACAACAACTACGTAATCGAGACTCCAGATAGGCGGCGGAGGACCCAGCTGTGCCACGTCAACCTCCTGAAGCAATATAATGGTACTCCTCCCACTGTCCTAATCCATTACTCTACCTTCACAGAACCCTACATCCACAGTGAGACCATCCCAGCTTCTCCTCCCGAAAGCACCAACAAGGAATCCACGCTTTCTCATTCAAAAATCCATATTGATAATCCCAACCATTTTCAGGACCCTAATAGTGCTCCTTTGCCATATTCTAATACCACTCTCACCTCGTCAGATAAGCCCTTCATCCTCCATGTCGACGCCAATGGTACCGACGTTGGTGGTGTCGTGATGCAGCAACGAGGCGAGGAGAATACACCTGTCAGCGACTACTGCTACAAGGAACTACGGAACAATTGGCAAGGAACTACTCTTCATCATCCTGAAGCTCCAGCACTTCACTCCACACCTGAAAAGTGCTCGGTCCACCATCAACACGGACCACACCTCCTGCAGCACGCCCACTTCTCATCTCAACGTCTTCTACTATGGGCTTGATAACTACAGAAATTCAACCTGGACACGCTATACCAAGATTCCGACAACATCTTAGCCAATGATCTCTCCAGAGTTTATGAAGTAGAAGCGACTCCATCTATTACTCCACCACATAACGACGTACTTCTTCCAGAACCGCAGGCTTCGGGGGAGAGTTGTGACGATAATCTCCTTCAAGAGATTGAGCCTGCTCTTCCCTCCAAAGTTCGTCGATACATAAATCCCTATACAACTAATATGGAAGAAATATCCAACAACGACAACAACACCAAGTTTTGCCAGAAGCGCAAGACGTATGCAGCCAGGAACACCTGCTCCACCTCGAACCACCAAACTACCTGTCTTGTCGCCTGCTCATCGCTGATTGGCTGCGGGTCCAGTTGCAACTGCACTCCTCCCACCACACTACTTGATGTCTGGGGCCGCCACGACCTCAGTCCTCAGAATATCCAGTGCTTTCATCAGGTTAACACGTCTCGTTGGTAGACTAAGCTGTGGCTTACGTGTACTAAGAGAGGTGATAGCTTAAAGCCAATATTCTTGCACCTCTTATTTGATTGTATATTGTTCACTTGTTATTACTCACTTGTCTTAACGTAACTTTTCATTTTGTCATTTGATTATTCTTATTATTTTGATTGATTGATTTTATTATACGAATTTGTATGTCCATTTTATTCATGTTTTGCTTTTCTAACGTAATTAAAGTTTCATTGTTAAATTTACTTGTGTTTTGTGTGTCTTCTCATTACCTTACCACAGACGAATTTCCAGATTTTCTATTTTTTGTTTCTATATGTGACGAGGCCATACCCCTAGCTTTTGAACAGCTGAACACCAACGCGTTACCGTCACATATTATATGGGGGCCTGTCCTAGGAGCCTCACTCAGGTACTGGTGCCAAGTGGTAATTTATGGTAAGCGTACAGCCGAACACCAACGCGTTACCGTCACACTCTCAATACAGTTTAAGGATTAATGTTGAATAACTTACAACTGACTAATGACAATAATGTTGTCAAAATCAGGATATTTGGTTGTGAAGAGTTTAACGCAATATATATATGTATGTATGTGTGTACTTATGAGTAACTGTTTCAACCAACCAACAGTAATGTAAACAGGCACAACTGTATTGTGTCTGTTTACATGACTGTTGCTTTGAAACAGGAAAGCTGATTTTTTGGAGCAAAATTTGTTTTGTGTGTATTTTTCACGGTCTGCAAATGACTAACCCATAAACAGAAGTGGGTTCTATCTTGCTGAGTTGCCAGGTGAATTATTGATGTTCTAGATTAATGTGTTTGCTTTTGCTTGTTTCAATTCTTTTACAAAAGATTCCACAAAACCTCTTCTTTAAATTGTGCGAAGTCCGTAAAAATTACAATGGGTCAATTAAATACTGTTTTGTAAGAGGTGGGAAAATAATAGCTAAGAAGTCTGACACTGGGAAAACCTATGAAATAACCACTGAGGTGCACCTCAGATATTTCTGAGGTGCACCACCGACCTGAGGTGCACCTCAGGTCGGCCGAGCGGACAGCACGCAGGACTTGTGATGCTGTGGTACCGGGTTCGATCCCTGACGCCGGCGAGAAACAATGGGCAGAGTTTCTTTCACCCTATGCCCCTGTTACCTAGCAGTAAAATAGGTACCTGGGTGTTAGTCAGCTGTCACGGGCTGCTTCCGGGGGGGTGGAAACCAGGTCAAGGGCCGGGCCGCGGGGACACTAAGGCCCCGACAGCATCTCAAGACAAGCTCAAGATAACCTCTGCTCTTCACTGGTTCTATTCTGCATTTTCTTCCACATCGTTCACTCCAGTACGTTGTTATTTTACTGTGTAGATTTGGTACGTGGCCCTCCAGTATCTTCCAGGTGTATATTATTTGATATCTCTCTCGTCTTCTTTCTAGTGAGTACATTTGGAGGGCTTTGAGACGAACCCAATAATTTAGGTGCTTTATTGCGTCTATGCGTGCCGTATATGTTCTCTGTATTCCCTCTATTTCAGCAATCTCTCCTGCTCTGAAGGGGGAAGTGAGTACTGAGCAGTACTCAAGACGGGACAACACAAGTGACTTGAAGAGTACAACCATTGTGATGGGATCCCTGGATTTGAAAGTTCTCGTAATCCATCCTATCATTTTTCTGGCTGTCGCAATATTTGCTTGGTTATGCTCCTTAAACGTTAGGTCGTCTTATCTTCCTATTATGAGAGTAGATTCAAAGAAGCAAAGGGAAACATAAAAAGCCCATGGATAGCCATCTCTAACATCCTAGGATCTAAAAGCCCATGGATAGCCATCTCTAACATCTAAACAGCAATCACATAGCAAGCAGATAAAACTCTCCAAAGATGGTTATACACCTGCAACAGAATTAGAAACGGCAACAGTATTTAATAGCTTCTTTTCAACAGTTAGTGTTAACCTAGCTAGAAAAATCCTACGGACCCAGACACATGTTACTATATATCTTACAGGCAGCTATCCAAACTCTCTTCGCCTTCTGCTAGTCAGCCCAACAGATGTTATATCCATTATTAACTCGCTAAAAACCAAATCTGGGAACATTAATGAAATACCTACTATGGTATACATGAGTGCCGCCCATGCCCTTGCACCACCCATAGTTCTGCTATTCAACAACTCTCTAGAGTGTCATACATTCCCTGATATCCTTAAAAAAGAACGAGTTACGCTAGTTCATAAAGGAGGCAGTACGGCAAACATTTCCCGACCAATGTCAAATCTTCCTATATTATCAAATTATTTGAACAAAATATTTATAAACAGTTCTACTCCTACCTCGTAAAATTCAACATACTAAGTCCCTGCAAGTTTGGCTTCCGTTCCCAAAAAAGTACCAATGAATCAATTATTAGTCTGATTGATATCATTTTCACAGTCCTTGACAAATAAAAGAATTCCCAATTGAACTCTTCAATGGCCTGAGAAATGCCTTTGATACTGTTAACCATAATTACCTCCGACTTAAACTTCACCATTATGGAATCAGAGGCCTTGCTCCGAACTATATTCGATCTTATCTTAGTGACAGACATCAATATGTAGCTATCAATGATATAATCTCCCCTACTCTACCATTAACTGTAGGAGTGCCCCAGGGCAGCATCCTAGGACATCTCCATTTACTTATAAACGTCAATGATCTTCCTAATGTCGCTTACATTCTTAAACCTATATATTTTTTGCAGACGATACTACCCTCATCTACTCAGACCCCAACCCACACACATTAAATAATGTTGAAAATAATTATTATAAAAAAAGTCCACTTATGGATGTAAACCAATAAACTCACACTAAACATAAAAAAGACTTACTACATCTTATTTGTAGTAGGAATTAAATGCAATAAAGTTTCAGATAGATAATTTTAACATCAGCAATAAATATGATGGAAAGTTCCTTGGCCTATACCTAGACAACAGACTCAACTTCAGCACCCATATACAACACATAACAAAGAAAGTCTCAAAAACAGTTGGCATACTCTCTAAAATCAGATATTATGTTCCAAAGTCTGCTCTCCTCTCACTACACAACGCTCTTATCTATCCCTATCTTACATATGATATCTGTGCATGGGGTTCAACAACTGCAAACTCTTCCTGGACAGATGTAGCAGAACCCATAATCATGACACCAGAATAAATATCTCTTTGATATCCCCCCAGAGTCAGACTTAATCAGTGTAAACACTCTATGCAAATAAAAGGACCTAGTCTATGGAACTCACTCCCTAACGAATTTAAAAGCTGTAAACGTTTGCCCTATCCTGAAATAAAGCCAAAAAGTAACTAATTTTATCCTCATAAAATCACCTCCCTTTGTGGGGCCACATGAGCAACACAAGTGAACAAAAGTTTGAATGGTCCCCCAAGCCAATATGCAACAGAAAACTCCACATCCCAGAAGGATTCGAACCCAGACAGCCAGGAGCACTATAAACCATTACCTACCCGGTTCTTTAACCATTCGACCAACCGTGACTGTATGGTTAAAGAACCAGGTACCCTATGGTGCATAGTGCTACTGGCTATCTGGGTGCGAAGCCTTCTGGCGTGTGGAGTTGTCAGTTGCATATTGGCTTCGGGACCATTCAAGCTTGTTTGCATTTGTGTTGTTCACGTGGCCCTAAGAAGTGAGGTGATTCAATGAAATATCTATGCACAAGCTTACCACCAAGTGCTGTCGGGATGTTGGGAAAATAGCCTCGGCCACCAATGTCTTTTGTACAGTCACGGCTGGTCGAGTGGTTAAAGAACCGGGTACGCCATGATACATAGTGCACCTGGCTGTCTAGATTCGAATCCTTCTGGGATGTGGAGTTTTCAGTTGATGTCTGGGTTGCGGGAGATTATTTCTCATTTGGATGCATTGAAAATGTGTGTATATATATATATATATATATATATATATATATATATATATATATATATATATATATATATATAGATATATATATATATATATATATATATATATATATATATATATATATATATATATATATATATATATATATATATATATATATATGTCGTACCTAGTAGCCAGAACGCACTTCTCAGCCTACTATGCAAGGCCTGATTTGCCTAATAAGCCAAGTTTTCCTGAATTAATATATTTTCTCAATTTTTTTTCTTTTGAAATGATAAAGCTACCCATTTCATTATGTAAGAGGTCAATTTTTTTTATTTTAGTTAAAATTAATGTAGATATATGACCGAACCTAACCAACCCTACCTAACCTAACCTAACATATCTTTATAGGTTAGGTTAGGTTAGGTTAGGTAGCCGAAAAAGTTAGGTTAGGTTAGGTTAGGTAGGATAGGTAGACGAAAAATAAATAATTCATGAAAACTTGGCTTATTAGGCAAATCGGGCCTTGCATAGTAGGCTGAGAAGTGCGTTCTGGCTACTAGGTACAACATATATATATATATATATATATATATATATATATATATATATATATATATATATATATATATATATATATATATATATATATATATATATATATATATGTCGTACCTAGTAGCCAGAACTCACTTTTCAGCCTACAATGCAAGGCCCGATTTGCCTAATAAGCCAAGTTTTCATGAATTAATATATTTTCTCTAATTTTTTTCTTATGAAATGATAAAGCTACCCATTTCATTATGTATGAGGTAAATTTTTTTTTATTGGAGTTAAAATTTACGTAGATATATGACCGAACCGAACCAACCCTACCTAACCTAACCTAACCTATCTTTATAGGTTAGGTTAGGTTAGGTAGCCGAAAAAGTTAGGTTAGGTTAGGTTAGGTAGGTTAGGTAGTCGAAAAGCAATTAATTCATGAAAACTTGGCTTATTAGGCAAATCGGGCCTTGCATAGTAGGCTCAGAAGTGAGTTCTGGCTACTAGGTACGACATATATATATATATATATATATATATGTCGTACCTAATAGCCAGAACGCACTTCTCAGCCTACTATTCAAGGCCCGATTTGCCTAATAAGCCAAGTTTTCATGAATTAATGTTTTTTCGTCTACCTAACCTACCTAACCTAGCCTAACCTAGCTTTTTTTGGCTACCTAAGCTAACCTTACCTATAAATATAGGTTAGGTTAGGTTAGGTAGGGTTGGTTAGGTTCGGTCATATATCTACGTTAATTTTAACTCCAATAAAAAAAAATTGACCTCATACATAGAGAAAAGGGTTGCTTTATCATTTCATAAGAAAAAAATTATAGTAAATATATTAATTCAGGAAAACTTGGCTTATTAGGCAAATCGGGCCTTGAATAGTAGGCTGAGAAGTGAGTTCTGGCTACTAGGTACGACATATATATATATATATATATATATGTCGTACCTAATAGCCAGAACACACTTCTCAGCCTACTATGCAAGGCCCGATTTGCCTAATAAGCCAAGTTTTCATGAAGTAATTGTTTTTCGATTACCTAACCTACCTAACCTAACCTAACCTAACTTTTTCGGCTACCTAACCTAACCTAACCTATAAAGATAGGCTAGGTTAGGTTAGGTAGGGTTGGTTAGGTTCAGTCATATATCTACTTTAATTTTAACGCCAATAAAAAAAATTAACCTCATACATAATGAAATGGGTAGCTTTATCATTTCATTAGAAGAAAATTAGAGAAAATATATTAATTCAGGAAAACTTGGCTTATTTGGCAAATCGGGCCTTGCATAGTAGGCCGAAAAGTGCATTCTGGCTACTAGGTACGACATATATATATATATATATATATATATATATATATATATATATATATATATATATATATATATATATATATATATATATATATATATATATATATATAAGCCTATACTTGCATAAACCATAGGCTGAGATATATACAACTATATATACAACATATATATATATATATATATATATATATATATATATATATATATATATATATATATATATAAGCCTATACTTGCATAAACCACTTGTGATATATATATATATATATATATATATATATATATATATATATATATATATATATATATATATATATATAGATAAAAGTTTGTGAGGGTACCACCTCTGGTGCCAATGTGGGGACCCATAGCCTCGGAGAAGAAAATAAAACGTATTCAGAGGAGACCTTGTGGTTTCCCACTGAACACTAATATTATCTTCTCCTACCACCCCCATTCTTTTGTATGTACACATATATATTTACTTTATTTGAACTTTGTTACAAAAAAGGAGTTACATATGGGTTACAAAGATGGTTATCATAGGTTGTCGAGTTCCTCCAGCTCCTCAGATGGCGGGCAGGAACCCTGGATGCAGTGCTCATTTCCCCTCTGTATCGCCACACTGAGGCACTGGAAAAGAAAGTTTGCAGCTCTTGGGTCCCTTGTCGTTTCAATGAGCCTAGAACCCAGTTCCTTCAAAAACCTGGTAGCACTTTTACCCCAGGCGCCGAGTGTCTCAGAAGCAATGGGGACAAAATTGTAGTGGTGATCCAGTTCTCTATACTTACGGGATTTGGCTGCTTCCCTGTGGGTGGCAGCGCCACCTGGTTGTGCAACACTGAGGTTAATGTTAGCCAGGGTTGATAAGCACGTGTAGTCCCATACCAACTGCTTGCCATTCTTCCAGGGGTTCACTGTGATACCATCCGGGCGACCAATAAGAGCATCAGAGTTACGGGGCGTTAGGTACCGGGCTCTCTTTCAGCTGGGCATCCAACTGTGGTGAGGCTCCTCTTGATGATGTCGTTAACTTCACTGTGCCTCGAGTGCCATCCCCCTGTGCTTTGGCAGAGTAGGCCATGGTGGCCGTACCTGTCAGCCACCACCTCGCCGCAAATACACCTATATCTGGTGTGGATTGGGGCAGCAAGGCGGAGGGCCACAGCAATTCGGAGGGCGTGTGGTGTGAGACGCGTGCCAGTTGCTGACATTGGGGTTGCTAACAGGAAATCCCCTGCATGTGGTGCTGCTACTGCCGTGAGGCGAGCAATGTCGTGTTGTGTTGTTGCAGCACCCAGGCACTCTGCAGCAACTTGGTCTACAATGGGGCCATCCCAGCTGGATTGCTTGTGGGCTTTTGGGGATGGTGGTTGAGGTGATTGGCCTGCACGAGAGGCCCACTCTGTGGCGCAGCGTGTAAAATTGGGATCATGTACACCTGCCAGCTAATGTAAGTAGGCAGGTAGAATTTCCTTCACAAGGTCGTCGGATGCTGATAAGGAGGACAGGAAGGCTGGAACAGCGATTTGCTTTCCTGTTCGAACTCCGAGGCCCCCAAGTCTTATGGGAAGAGAGGTTTGTTTCCACTGTATATATATATATATATATATATATATATATATATATATATATATATATATATATATATATATATATATATATATATATATATATATATATATATATGTCGTACTTAGTAGCCAGAACTCACTTCTCAGCCTACTATGCATGGCCCGATTTGCCTAATAAGCCTATGAAAAGATAAAGCTACCCATTTCATTATGTATGAGGTCAATTTTTTTTTATTGGAGTTAAAACTAACGTAGACATATGACCGAACCTAACCAACCCTACCTAACCTAACCTAACCTATCTCTATAGGTTAGGTTAGGTTAGGTAGCCTAAAAAGTTAGGTTAGGTTAGGTTAGGTAGGTTAGGTAGTCGAAAAACAGTTAATTCCTGAAAACTTGGCTTATTAGGCAAATCGTGCCTTGCATAGTAGGCTGACAAGTGCGTTCTGGCTACTAGGTACGACATATATATATATATATAAATATATACATATATATATATATATATATATATATATGTCGTACCTAGTAGCCAGAACGCACTTCTCAGCCTACTATGCAAGGCCCGATTTGCCTAATAAGCCAAGTTTTCATGAATTAATTGTTTTTCGACTACCTAACCTACCTAACCTAACCTAACCTAACTTTTTCGGCTACCTAACCAAACCTAACCTATAGAGATAGGTTAGGTTAGGTTAGGTAGGGTTGGTTAGGTTCGGTCATATATCTACGTTAGGTTTAACTCCAATAAAAAAAAATTGACCTCATACATAATGAAATGGGTAGCTTTATCATTTCATAAGAAAAAATTTAGAAAAAATATATTAATTCAGGAAAACTTGGCTTATTAGGCAAATCGGGCCTTGAATAGTAGGCCAAAAAGTGAGTTCTGGCTACTAGGTACGACATATATATATATATATATATATATATACATATATATATATATATATATATATACATATATATATTTATATATATATATATATATATATATATATGTATATATATATATATATATATATATATATATATATATATATATATATATATATATATATATATATATATATATATATATATATATATATGTCGTACCTAGTAGCCAGAACGCACTTCTCGGCCTACTATGCAAGGCCCGATTTGCCTAAGAAGCCAAGTTTTTCTGAATTAATATATTTTCTCTAATTTTTTTCTTATGAAATGATAAAGCTACCCATTTCATTATGTATGAGGTCAATTTTTTTTTATTGGAGTTAAAATTAACGTAGATATATGACCGAACCTAACCAACCCTACCTAACCTAACCTAACATATCTTTGTAAGTTAGGTTATGTTAGGTAGCCGAAAAAGTTAGGTTAGGTTAGGTTAGGTAGTCGAAAAACAATTTATTCACGAAAACGTGGCTTATTAGGCAAATCGGGCCTTGCATAGTAGGCTGAGAAGTGCGTTCTGGCTACTAGGTACGACATATATATATATATATATATATATATATGTCGTACCTAATAGCCAGAACGCACTTCTCAGCCTACTATTCAAGGCCCGATTTGCCTAATAAGCCAAGTTTTCATGAATTAATGTTTTTTCGTCTACCTAACCTACCTAACCTAACCTAACCTAGCTTTTTTTGGCTACCTAACCTAACCTTACCTATAAATATAGGTTAGGTTAGGTTAGGTAGGGTTGGTTAGGTTCGGTCATATATCTACGTTAATTTTAACTCCAATAAAAAAAAATTGACCTCATACATAGAGAAAAGGGTTGCTTTATCATTTCATAAGAAAAAAACTATAGTAAATATATTAATTCAGGAAAACTTGGCTTATTAGGCAAATCGGGCCTTGAATAGTAGGCTGAGAAGAGAGTTCTGGCTACTAGGTACGACATATATATATATATATATATATATATATATATGTCGTACCTAGTAGCCAGAACTCACTTCTCAGCCTACTATTCAAGGCCCGATTTGCCTAATAAGCCAAGTTTTCCTGAATTAATATATTTACTATAATTTTTTTCTTATGAAATGATAAAGCAACCCCTTTTCTCTATGTATGAGGTCAATTTTTTTTATTGGAGTTAAAATTAACGTAGATATATGACCGAACCTAACCAACCCTACCTAACCTAACCTAACCTATATTTATAGGTAAGGTTAGGTTAGGTAGCCAAAAAAAGCTAGGTTAGGTTAGGTTAGGTAGGTTAGGTAGACGAAAAAACATTAATTCATGAAAACTTGGCTTATTAGGCAAATTGGGCCTTGAATAGTAGGCTGAGAAGTGCGTTCTGGCTATTAGGTACGACATATATATATATATATATATATATATATATATATATATATATATATATATATATATATATATATATATATGTCGTATCTAGTAGCCAGAACGCACTTCTCAGCCTACTATGCAAGGCCCGATTTGCCTAATAAGCCACGTTTTCGTGAATAAATTGTTTTTCGACTACCTAACCTACATATATATATATATATATATATATATATATATATATATATATATATATATATATATATATATATATATATATATATATATATATATATATATATATATATATATATATATATAGATATTTATAATATACAGGTCAGGCTCGCCCCTAACCAGGAACCTCTCGTCCTCCGGGAGTCAGAGGTTTATAAAGCTATCGTTTCATTTCCCCCGGGCTCCTCAGGAGGCTGCACAGGGGTAAGACCTCAACATGTGAAGGAAATGGTGAACCCTGTTCTTGGCCTAGCTGCAGAAGCGCTCCTGACAGAAATCACAACGTTTGTCAACAACTGCCTCGCCGGGTTAATCCCTGATGAAATCAAACCATTCTTCTTTGGTGCATCCCTATGTGCCCTGAAAAAGAAGGGGGGAGGGATCAGACCCATTGCCGTTGGTAATACCCTTCGCCGCCTAGTTGCAAGGGCTGCTGTCAGAAGTATCCGAATGGAAGCAGCCACCATGCTGCAACCCAACCAGCTGGGGTTTGGAGTCCCCCAAGGCTGTGAAGCAGCGGCTCATGCTGCACGAGCCTACATTAGCTCTCTTACTGAAGACCAGGCAGTAGTAAAATTAGATTTTAAAAACGCTTTCAACTCGGTCAAAAGGGAAGCAATCCTCACTGCAGTCCAGGAACATTGCCCAAGCATTCTCCCGTTTGTGTCAGCAGGCTACAGTAAAGACTCAACCCTCCTGTTTGGCAAACATGAAGTCACCTCAGCAGAGGGAATTCAACAGGGTGACCCACTTGCACCGTTCCTCTTTTGCATAGCGGTTCGAGAAATTACAACCAGACTGTCCAGCGAGCTCAACATCTGGTTCCTGGATGATGGCACTCTGGCAGGCACACAAGATTCCCTGCTAGAAGACCTACAGCTGGTGAAGACACGGGGGGAGTCCATGGGTCTCGTTCTTAACCCCTCCAAGTGCGAAATTATTGCATCCAGTGAAGTAATCATTAGAGCAGTGAAATCAGTTCTACCAGAAGCCTCAGTCGTTAAACCTACCGACAGCACACTACTTGGAGCACCTCTGGGCCACAATGCTATTGCTGCGGTCCTTGACGAAAAGTTTAGAGACCTAAAAAGGATGGAAGAGAGAATTGGGGACTTGGACTCCCACGATGCCCTCTACCTTCTCACAAAGTGCCTTACCTTGCCCAGGCTAACATACTTCTTAAGGTGTGCACCAACTTTTGGCAACCCACTTCTAAATCAATATGATGAGCTCCTCAGGTCAATATTCAGGAAGGCGCTCAACCTAGATTTAGATGACAGTCAGTGGGACCAAGCAACACTACCAGTGAGATTTGGAGGGATAGGCATACGAAAGGCAACTGAGGTAGCACTTCCAGCATTCTTATCCTCATGTACAGCAGCCAACGAATTGGTAGGGCAGATCCTACCAGAGCGCATGAGAGAGACAGCGGGAACTCATGATCAAACGTTCATCGAAGCAGCCAGACAATGGGACACCATTGCACACCCTCAACCCCGACCACAAGTCCCAAAAGACCACAAGCAGGCCCACTGGGATAGCCCCATAATGGAAAAGACTGTCACAGCAATGATTGACAACGCTGATGCTGAAAACAAAGCCCGCCTCCTAGCGGTAACAGCACCCCACGCTGGGGATTTCTTATTTGCTGTGCCCAATGCAGCCCTGGGAACTCGCCTCAGTCATGACGCTCTCCGCATTGGAGTTGCCCTTCGCCTTGCCGCCCCCATCCTCACCGAACATAGGTGCATCTGCGGAACTGCGATGGCAGACCAATATGGTCGTCATGGTCTGGTATGTCGTAAATCACAGGGTAAAATTGCAAGACATGAAGAAGTCAACGACATCATCAAGAGGAGCCTCGCCACAGCCCGCTGCCCGGCACAAAGAGAACCACACTTATCCAGACCTAACGACCCTCAGAAGCGCCCTGATGGGGTCACCTTGCTACCTTGGAAGGATGGTAAGCAAGTGGTATGGGACTACACGTGCGCTGCCACACTGGCCAGTACCTACCTCCACTACAGCACACGTGAAAGCGGTGGTGCTGCTTCTTTCAGGGAATCGCAGAAAATTATTAAATACAGAGGTCTAGCACACTGCTACAGCTTTGTTCCGATCGGCTCGGAGACACTCGGTTCGTGGGGAAAATGTGCATTGAAGTTCCTGAAGGAATTGGGGGACAAATTGATCAGCGCTACAAAAGACCCGAGAGCAAAAAGTTTCTTGTTCCAGCGCCTCAGTGTTGCGATTCAGAGGGGAAATGCCTGTTGCGTCTTGGGCACTAGTCCAACTTCAGAGGAATTCGAAGAAGTGTTTGACTTGCAACAATGATCGAACCCGTCTGTGACATTCATCAATGTTTCCCATTGTTGTGTTTTTCAAGAGATCCATAACCTTTAAGCACCTTTTTGCATTATTATTTTTGTATCTACCCATGTATATCTTGTAACCATCAAATGCATAATAAAGCACAAAAAATAAAAAAGGAAGGGGGTGGTAGGAGAAAAGCACACAGAAACTGTATTGGAGGGGATCTAAACATTCCCTCTAATGCGTTATGCGTGGTTTCCTCCGAGGCTATGGGTCCCCCTTCTTCCAGCTAGAGGTGGTACTCCCTTCCATATTATTAAAAATATATATATATATATATATATATATATATATATATATATATATATATATATATATATATATATATATATATATATATATATATATATATTTATATATATATAAATATATATATATATATATATATATATATATATATATATATATATATATATATATATATATATATATATATATATATATATATTTATATATATATATATATATATATATATATGTTGGAAATTTCCAACACTAATACACTACTATTGTATTATAATAAATCATTATTATTATATACTAACTACAGTAGTCACTAAATTTACTAACAGTAGTGTCAACATAAACTAACCATTATATCTGCGTATTAATGCTAGAATTCTTACGAAATAAAGCACCAAAATTTTGTCAGATAATGTCTAGTTAAACACATTTATTACCAATGTGCTAGAGAATTGAATATGGTTCTCTAAAATCATCAGTATTCTGTGTAATAATTATTTACGGATAACATAACTCCCAAATAATTCTTAATCGAGAGTTTTTAGTTACAATTGTTATCAAGTAATAGTTTTTCTGTCACGCGTGAACGCCATGGAGAAAATTAAAATCTTCTCCATTTCTCGTTTACCACCATAAGACGAGAAAGCGATAATATTTAAATCCCTAGAACCACAACCCAGTCCTTATTAAAGTATTTCAATCACAATTGCGCGAAATAGTAGTATTCGTGATAAATAATTTCGGTGGTGAATGCGGGACGTGTTTGGGAGGAGGAGAGACGCCATTGTGGAGCCAGCTGGTGTAGCGTGCGTGCTTGGACAGAGGAAAGTCGTGGCGTCAGAGTCTGAGACACGTGGCGTTGGGGAGTTATCAGCAAGAATTACACTGATACCCAACTAATAACGAATAATTATTCTTCCACGTGCTCCATAGTGCTCGGCCAATCAATAACGCGTCGAGAATCAAGCCAAACTCTCAATCATGTGTACAACACCGTGGAAGTCTGGGACTGATAGACGCGATATCGGCAGACTTCAGCAGTTACTACGCTCATGCTAAGTATATTTTCTTTCTTGATGCATCATTAGAGATTGTATATTTCGTGGGTAGTCTGTCGTTATATAGTGGGACGACACCAAATCCAACGTTAGTACCGCATTAATATTTATTTTCTGTTTTCATAAATATTGAGATCTAAGCAGCCTAGTTCAATGCTACGTAATATCCTTTAAATTACAGCTCGTATGTGAGGAGTCAACGAGTCGTTAACCGCATTCGTGTTATTCACCTCTAATGGCTTCTATGTGGAGATCCTGAGATCACGAGGACGAAGCACGAACGATGTCATAGAAATCGTCTTAAAGCTAAGACTTTTTTGTACACATTTAATTATTCCATTTATACAAATTCACAAGATTATCATATCGAATATTTTACCATATGATTATTGGAAATTGATATGTTTACTTAGATGATTGCTCTTTAATTTTAATAATCATTAATATTCTCTATTGGAATTTACCTATTGATTCTATAATATTTTAGGTCATAATATTATTTACTAAACAATGAACTGGTGACGAACCACACTAGTTCCTAGATGTATAAGAAGTTCTAGCAATACCCTCCCAATGTAGGTGTTTGAGGCTTTGGCTTTAGTTAATTAATCATACAGTTCATTATTTATTTAGGTGATTATTCTTTCTAATACTTGTCCATAGACACTGGTTCTTCCTTGTGTTTTTTAATGATCACTTTTTATTAGTTTCCCTCTTTTCTCAAAAGTGGGTGGTTCTTCATTATTATATTAAATAAGTAAGTAATTAAATAATTGAGTCAAGTCCCAGATATCCCACATTATGGTCCTTATCGAACCGGATATAGATATATATATACTAATTAGTAATAACTAATCACCGTGCGAAGTAGTCTAGACTAACCACATTTATTAATTATGTCTACCGGCAGTGTACCACATAGGTTAGCCTAATTCACACCAATTCATTTGCTACTTATACCTCATGTATAAGGTAGCACTCGTGGGACACAGTCAATTACCCACAACACATAGACCTATCCAACTGAGGTAATTAATCACCTTAAAACCATAATTTTCTCATTTGAACTCATCAGCAATTCGGTAGTATTCACATTGGTGGAACCTCGCCAACTGAGTAATAATAATCGTTGGGGAGTAAGCCCAGAATATTACCAAAGAGCTGCCAAATATATAAACTTTAGGCTGAGGAAGCGAGTACGATTGGATGCCACTTACATTCAATTTACAGCCAGACCATACAGGCAAAACCTGGCAAGAGATGGTGTACACCTGTCAGGTGAGTCTAGGTCACATGTAGTTGACAAATTGATCAACACAATCAATCACCACAAACGGCTGTGGCTGGCAAGCCAAAATTAACTGTACATAATTGTTTTTCACGTGTGTGTGCAAGTGCACATTTATATATAAATTATAAAATCCAAAAAATACAAAAATACAGCACAACTATATATTCACATTACTGCACCACAATATAATCTTTGCCAACCTTTATTAGGTAGGAATTTAGGCTGTGATTGTGCTGAATCTGACACAAACGCAGACTTAATAAATTTGTAGTTTCTTAGGTAGAAATTCTCACAACTAGGCTTGAGCTAGTTAGTAGTATATATATTATTCATTCTTGTGCTGACCCTATCAAGGGTGGGATTAAACCTTAGGATAACTCTGATTAGAGTATATCCATATTACTTATTCGTGTACTCATTATTTGTGTGTATGCATTTTGAGTGCTGCTGAATGATCACCATTACATCTAATGGTGATAGAGATGAGCTAGCCGGACGAAAGTTAATGGTGAAGTTCAAGCACTGCTCAAAATAATTAGTTATTTATTGTTAGATAGGTAAATTAACCTCTGAACGAGGTAGTGTGGTCTATTCAAATACATTAGGCTATTATATTGATATTGAACTCCATTGAATGATTCAATATCCCAGTTACATCAGTAACAACTATTTACTATCAAACCAGCCCTTACCCACCAAGATGGAAACGGCTGACAAAATGAATAGGACCCTTATCGGTCTGAAAGGTCATTTGACACGACAGATTACCAAATGTCAAAATCTGTCACAACAGTCACCTGTTGACTACCTTGAATTAGAAGATTTACTTCAAGTTGCTGAAGGCAAATTCGCACATATTAAGCAACATAGAATCTGTATTTGACAGAACTTTACTCAACTTCTATAGGTGAAACTGAACTTGAGGATATTGTAAATGACTTAGCCCAGTATGAAGATGATATACAGGTTAAGCTTCAACCCTTTAAAAAGCAAATTGCTAAAAACAAATTAAAAATAACCTCTACTGCACATACAGATCCTGATATCAAATTACCTCAGATCAACATACCCACATTCTCTGGTAACGAGAATGAAAGTTGGGATGATTTCTGGAGTAAATTCGTGGACGCAGTAGACTCTAAAGTCAACATTCCTCGAACAACCAAATTCACTTATTTACAAGGCTTGTTACGAAATGAAGCCTTGAAAGTAATCTCTAACATAACACTGACCAGTGATGGTTACACCCTAGCTGTTCAATTGCTCAAAACCAACTACGATAACAAGGAGAGAACTCTTACTGTCTTAGTTCAAAAATTGCTAGATTTACCATCTGCTAATAATTCTACCGATTCTCTTCAAACTTTCAGGCTAGAGCTAGAATCTTTACTCAAGGGCTTAAGCCTTAAAGTCCAAATTCAGACAGCTGAATGGATGACCAAAGTAGTTGTAAGGCGAAAATTACCAAGAGAAACTTTAGATAAATTGTGTACTATGTATAATAAAACCTTTCTGACCTTGAAAGAAATTACAGAAGGCCTACATACCTTAGTAGAAAGACAAAGAGCCAACCAAGATGGGAAAAGTGTTTCAAACTTCTCTACTAACTCCCATCGTAACTCAGCTAATATTGACACCTCAGTCAAACCCAAATCGACTTTAAATAAGTCTAATAAATTTAAACCTAGGACTGCTCCATCCACTGGAAAGGGGAGTGGTAATGTAGGTACTTATTCAGTATCTCTTTCTGATGTAACAACTGATACGTCTACTAAAGGGACAAATTCAACCAGAGAGAGAAGGTGTCTGTTCTGTAGTCAAGAACATGTCACCTAACAATGCACTGTTTATCCTAACTTTAATACCAGGATTAAACGGTTACAAGAAATACACAGGTGCACCAAGTGCATGGGCTCTCATGATCCCAGTAAATGTGTAGTGCAACTACGTTCATGCAGTAGATGCAACAAAGGTATACATCATTATGCCTTATGTAGAAAAACTTCTACACAATCTATGACAACTGGGGAGAATTCTACGAATTCTGACACAGTACAATATTGCAAGGTACATCAGGAAATAAATGTACTTGCTACTGAGTCAGGCAATAATACCACTCTGCCTACAGCTCAACTCAAATTAATTAACAGGAAATCTAGAGTTAACACTAGAGGTCTTTTGGATCAAGGATCACAGAAAACCTTTATCACACAACAATTAGTCGAGCAGTTAAATTTAAAACCAGCCAAAAGTGTGAGACTGAATATTTCTGGTTTCTTGACTAATAGTGGACCTCGTGAATACCAAGTAGTTAAGGTATTAGTGAGACTTGGATCTTCCACTAGTCCAATACAAGCGGTAGTAGTAGACAAACTTCCTACAGACCTGCAGGTCACAGGATTAGCTCGCACTGCGAAATATCTTAAACGAAACCGAATGAGGCTAGCAGATTACAAAATAAATTCTGACTGCCTCACTGATGTTGGAATACTTATAGGCGCTGACCATTATTATAAATATATAACGGGATGCACCAGGCAACACGGAATGAATTTGTTGTCATCTGCTGGAGGCAAGTTGCTTACTGGACCGGTGCTTTTCCAACAAAATCCAGCGTCAACCAACCAACAATCTAACAATACAATAGTGGCGTGACTAGGCTTGGAACAGTCACCCCTACATTTCAGAGAAATATCTGAAGATAATGAGTCTGATCCACCTATTCATCGTCTGTTGGATTTAGACTCTTTAGGTTTTGTCCCTGAACAACCAAGCCCTGATGATATGTGGACTTACCAGCAATATCTGGATACAGTTGTCTATAAAGATAAACAATACTGGGTGAGACTACCATGGAAGTTGAATCATCCACAACTTCCAGTTAATTATTTCATGGCAGCCTCACAATTACAGTCTCAATTAATACGGCTGAAGAAGCAGCCAGACAAACTGAACATGTATCATCAACTAATCCAACAACAACTCAACAGTAAATTTATCGAGGTTGTTGATAATGATGACCGAAAAATAGGTCACTATTTACCCCATCACGCTGTGGTGAAAGATTCATTGACAACACCAATACGTATTGTCTTCAACTGTAGTGCCAAAGTGAAGCCAAACAGCGTGTCCTTGAATGAATGTCTCCAAACGGGACCTAGCCTAACACAAAGGCTACATGATGTCCTATTACGATTCCGTTCTGGTATTTTCGCTTATACTGCTGATATCAGTAAAGCTTTCCTTAGAGTAGGCTTACAAGAGGAAGATCGTAATTATACCAAGTTTCTCTGAATTAAGGACCCACTGGATCCTGACAGTGATGCCATAACTAATCGTTTTGCCTCAGTGCTATTCGGAGCGACTTCCTCCCCATTTCTACTTCAAGCTACATTAGATACACATTTGAGGAAGTCAAATAGCCCTTATAAGGCAGAGATCAGTGACAACTTGTGTGTCGATAATTTCCAGGGAACTACAAATGATCAATCCAACTTGGTAGAAATCTACCATGAGGCTAACCGTGAG
This sequence comes from Procambarus clarkii, assembly GCF_040958095.1. NCBI lineage: Eukaryota > Metazoa > Arthropoda > Malacostraca > Decapoda > Cambaridae > Procambarus > Procambarus clarkii. The sequence goes on from NC_091166.1 coordinate 12,826,364, forward strand.
TTATTAGGAGCCAATATGCCACTACAATCATGGGCCTCAAATAATAAATCATTAAACCAGATAATCGAGAAAGAATTTCCAGGTTATCAGGTGCCTAATCAATTAAAAGTTCTGGGTGTGGAATGGAACACAAGTACTGACGAGATGAATGTCATGTCAGAACAAACCGATAATTCATCCCTTACCATGAGAAAATTACTCTCGTATGTCATTTGACCCCTTTAGGCTTACTTAGTCCTATATTAATAAGGGGCAAACTCCTAATGCAGGAATGCTGGCAGAAACATATGGGATGGGATGATCCGTTGCCAATTGAGTTGCAAGATAAATGGCAGATACTCACAACGGATTTCAATCAGTTAGGTGTTTTCAAATTTCCTCGTAATGCTTCAGGACAAAACTCGCCCACAAATTTGCACGTTTTTTGCGATGCCTCTGGCAAAGCGTATGGCGCTGTAGCCTACTTAGTCAATAGTGCACTATCAATTTTGCTCACATCTAAAGCAAGAGTTGCTCCCATTAAGAAGAGATCTTTACCTCAAATGGAGTTAACTGCATTGCTGGTGGGAGTAAGATTAGCTCATTGCCTGGCCAAGACACTCAATAATATCCACTTTGGTGAAATCGTCGTGTGGTCAGACAATGAGGCAGTCTTACAATGGGTAAGAAACAACAACAAAGAAACTCCCTACGTTAGTAATCGTGTTAGGGAAATTCATGAATTATCTGCTGGATATAAATTCAGACATGTTCCCATTAAGGACAATCCTGCAGATTACTTATCTCGAGGATTAACATTAAAACAACTCATCAAGTCTTCGATGTGGTTTCATGGACCTTCATGGCTTGTTAGTGGTCAGTGGCCCAAACAAAAGCCACAAGTCATAGTGACCAATACCACTACTCCCATGAAAGAAACAGAACCTCATCGAATCTTAGCTATTAATCCTCACAATTATTCTAACTTGAGTAAGTTATTAAGAGTAACAGCACAGGTGTTTGACTTTCTTGCTTAGATAGGAATCAGACATAAGTTTCCCAATCCTATCCTCTACTGAATCAAACGTGCACAGCAAGAGACATATCGAAGTGAATATGAAAACCTTCCAGATAAATTAACCAAGTCTCTAGGTATCTGGTATGATGCCAACACTCATAATATATTAAGGTGTGGAGGACGTTTGCTTCATGCAAAAATTGATTTGGATGCAAAGAATCCGATCCTTCTACACGTCACCACATTATTACAAAACTTCTAGTTTTACATCACCATCAATATGGTACTTTGCATGGTGGAGTGTTAGACACTCTCACCGACCTTAGACAAAAATATTGGCTTCCTCAAGGTCGTCAAACCGTCAAATCAATTATTAAGTTCTGTGTGATCTGCAAAAGATTCGATGCTGGAGTGTGTCCTTACCCAGGACCTCCACCACTCACTGAAGAAAGATTAGTTCAACTTCGTCCCTTTGAGACCTTTGGTGTCGATTACCCCCAGAGCCTTGCTTCTCACTGGCAATCCAGATAAGATACCAGTGAAAGCTTATATTTGCCTCTTTACGTGTGCTACCACACGAGGCGTACATCTAGAAGTGACTTCTGACATGAGTGCCGAAGCCTTCATCCAAGCTTTTCGTAGATTAGCAGCTTGCAGATCCTGTCCCCAAACTAATGATATCGGACAATGGTCCAAACACTTGTCGTGGAAATTGAGGCGCGAGTCAACAATCGCCCATTAACTTACCTATCAGATGATTTCTCACAGAGAGAACCTCTTGAGTCCCTCGCACTTAATACATGGAGGCCTACTGAGCCCTCTGATACCTTTGGCAGAAGAGGACCCCGTCGACCCTTCCCATGTAACCAGGAGTGACTTAGTAGAAAGTTACCAACATCTCTCAAGAGTAAATGAAAGGTGGAATGAGGTGTGGACTCGAGAGTACCTCACAGCTCTACGAGAGTACCACTACGGAGCTTCGAGCCCCTATAATAAAGTTCAACTTAAACCAGGAGACCTAGTATTGGTTGACAGTGATGGACCAAGGTCAGAGTGGCCCATAGGCAAAATTGTTGCTCTCCACCCAGATCACCAAGGCATCCTGAGAGTAGTAAAGGTTTTGTGCAGAGGCAACACTACCCTAAAAACCTTAGAGAAGTTGGTACCTCTCGAATTAGCAGAACGAGAGTGTTTATCAGAACCAGCTTCACCAACAGTTTCCGAGGACAACAATTCTGATCCACCGAGCAACCGCCCCACTATAGCTGCTGCTCAACAATGCAAACAAAAACTACAAGCCTATTATAGCTCTCACTAGGAGCAAATAATTTCCCATCCAATTTGAGTAATCATGATGATACTGTGTTGTGATGTCAAGTAATAAATTCGTTACAAGTCACAATGACCCAGAACATTCTCATCACAGTGGATTCTCAGTTACTTCAAATTGTATGATTTAATTCTTAATTTGTTGTATAGGCTATTAATAATAACATTATTTTGTCTAGAGTATCTAAGAGTTTGCAAAACTTTAAGACTTAGTAACATAAACATTTCACGTCCTATCGACACCAGTCACAGAGTTTATTGTAGGCTTTATTAGTCATTAACTTTAGATGATTCACAATAACATGTTCCATTCAACATGAATTTCTTTGCAAGACTCAAATTTCTTGTATGTCCTTGACAATTACGGGACATCCGTTATGTGTGTACTAACATACTAACACTAATACTAACATCGGGATAGGTATGTCAGTACTCAACATTGCACTGCGACCCGAGAAATCTCCCCCCGGAGTTATGTTGGAAATTTCATACACTAATACACTACTATTGTATTATAATAAATCATTATTATTATATACTAACTACAGTAGTCACTAAATTTACTAACAGTAGTGTCAACATAAACTAACCATTATATCTGCGTATTAATGCTAGAATTCTTACGAAATAAAGCACCAATATTGCGTCAGATAATGTCTAGTTAAACACATTTATTACCAATGTGCTAGAGAATTGAATGTGGTTCTCTAAAATCATCAGCATTCCGTGTGATAATTATTTACGGATAACATAACTCCCAAATAATTCTAAATCGAGATTTTTAGTTACAATTGTTATCAAGTAATAGTTTTTCTGTCACACGTGAACGCCATGGAGAAAACTAAAAACTTCTCCATTTCTCGTTTACCACCATAAGACGAGAAAGCGATAATATTTAAATCCCTAGAATCACAAACCAGTCCTTATTAAAGTATTTCAACCACAATTGCGCAAAATAGTAGTATTCGGGATAAATAATTTTGGTGGTGAATGCGGGACGTGGGTGGGAGGAGGAGAGACGCCATTGTGGAGCCAGCTGGTGCAGCATGCGTGCTTGGACAGAGGAAAGTCGTGGCGTCAGGGTCTGAGACACATGGCGTTGGGGAGTTATCAGCGAGAATTACACTGATACCCAACTAATAACGAATAATTATTCTTCCACGTGCTCCATAGTGCTCGGCCAATCAATAACGCGTCGAGAATCAAGCCAAACTCTCAATCATGTGTACAACACCGTGGAAGTCTGGGACTGATAGACGCGATATCGGCAGACTTCAGCAGTTACTACGCTCATGCTAAGTATATTTTCTTTCTTGATGCATCATTAGAGATTGTATATTTCGTGGGTAGTCTGTCTTTATATAGTGGGACGACACCAAATCCAACGTTAGTACCTCATTAATATTTATTTTCTGTTTTCATAAATATTGAGATCTAAGCAGCCTAGTTCAATGCTACGTAATATCCTTTAAATTACAGCTCGTATGTGAGGAGTCAACGAGTCGTTAACCGCATTCGTGTTATTCACCTCTAATGGCTTCTATGTGGAGATCCTGAGATCACGAGGACGAAGCACGAACGATGTCATAGAAATCGTCTTAAAGCTAAGACTTTTTTGTACACATTTAATTATTCCATTTATACAAATTCACAAGATTATCATATCGAATATTTTACCATATGATTATTGGAAATTGATGTGTTTACTTAGATGATTGCTCTTTAATTTTAATAATCATTAATATTCTCTATTTGAATTTACCTATTGATTCTATAATATTTTTGGTCATAATATTATTTACTAAACAATGAACTGGTGACGAACCACACTAGTTCCTAGACGTATTTGAAGTTCTAGCAATAACCCCCCTAATGTAGGAGTATGAGGCTCTGGCTTTAGTTAATTAATCATACAGTCCATTATTTATTTAAGTGATTATTCTTTCTAATACTTGTCCATAGACACTGGTTCTTCTTTGTGTTTTTTAATAATCACTTTTTATTAGTTTCCCTCTTTTCTCAAAAGTGGGTGGTCCTTCGTTATTATATTAAATAAGTAAGTAATTAAATTATTGAGTCAAGCCCCAGATATCCCACAATATATATATATATATATATATATATATATATATATATATATATATATATATATATATATATATATGCGAACAAGCCTGAATGGTCCCCAGGACAATATGCAACTGAAAACTCACACCCCAGAAGTGACTCGAACCCATACTCCCAGGAGCAACGCAACTGGTATGTACAAGACGCCTTAATCCACTTGACCATCACGACCGGACATAATGAGGTGATAGCCGAGGCTATTTGAACCACCCCACCGCCGGCACTCGGATAGTAATCTTGGGCATAGCATTTTACCAAATCACCTCATTCTTTGGGGCACACGTGAGGAACACAAATGCGAACAAGCCTGAATGGTCCCCAGGACAATATGCAACTGAAAACTCACACCCCAGAAGTGACTCGAACCCATACTCCCAGGAGCAACGCAACTGGTATGTACAAGACGCCTTAATCCACTTGACCATCACGACCGGACATAATGAGGTGATAGCCGAGGCTATTTGAACCACCCCACCGCCGGCACTCGGATAGTAATCTTGGGCATAGCATTTTACCAAATCACCTCATTCTTTGGGGCACACGTGAGGAACACAAATGCGAACAAGCCTGAATGGTCCCCAGGACAATATGCAACTGAAAACTCACACCCCAGAAGTGACTCGAACCCATACTCCCAGGAGCAACGCAACTGGTATGTACAAGACGCCTTAATCCACTTGACCATCACGACCGGACATAATGAGGTGATAGCCGAGGCTATTTGAACCACCCCACCGCCGGCACTCGGATAGTAATCTTGGGCATAGCATTTTACCAAATCACCTCATTCTTTGGGGCACACGTGAGGAACACAAATGCGAACAAGCCTGAATGGTCCCCAGGACAATATGCAACTGAAAACTCACACCCCAGAAGTGACTCGAACCCATACTCCCAGGAGCAACGCAACTGGTATGTACAAGACGCCTTAATCCACTTGACCATCACGACCGGACATAATGAGGTGATAGCCGAGGCTATTTGAACCACCCCACCGCCGGCACTCGGATAGTAATCTTGGGCATAGCATTTTACCAAATCACCTCATTCTTTGGGGCACACGTGAGGAACACAAATGCGAACAAGCCTGAATGGTCCCCAGGACAATATGCAACTGAAAACTCACACCCCAGAAGTGACTCGAACCCATACTCCCAGGAGCAATGCAACTGGTATGTACAAGACGCCTTAATCCACTTGACCATCACGACCGGACATAATGAGGTGATAGCCGAGGCTATTTGAACCACCCCACCGCCGGCACTCGGATAGTAATCTTGGGCATAGCATTTTACCAAATCACCTCATTCTTTGGGGCACACGTGAGGAACACAAATGCGAACCAGCCTGAATGGTCCCCAGGACAATATGCAACTGAAAACTCACACCCCAGAAGTGACTCGAACCCATACTCCCAGGAGCCACGCAACTGGTATGTACAAGACGCCTTAATCCACTTGACCATCACGACCGGACATAATGAGGTGATAGCCAAGGCTATTTGAACCACCCCACCGCCGGCACTCGGATAGTAATCTTGGGCATAGCATTTTACCAAATCACCTCATTCTTTGGGGCACACGTGAGGAACACAAATGCGAACAAGCCTGAATGGTCCCCAGGACAATATGCAACTGAAAACTCACACCCCAGAAGTGACTCGAACCCATACTCCCAGGAGCAACGCAACTGGTATGTACAAGACGCCTTAATCCACTTGACCATCACGACCGGACATAATGAGGTGATAGCCGAGGCTATTTGAACCACCTCACCGCCGGCACTCGGATAGTAATCTTGGGCATAGCATTTTACCAAATCACCTCATTCTTTGGGGCACACGTGAGGAACACAAATGCGAACAAGCCTGAATGGTCCCCAGGACCATATGCAACTGAAAACTCACACCCCAGAAGTGACTCGAACCCATACTCCCAGGAGCAACGCAACTGGTATGTACAAGACGCCTTAATCCACTTGACCATCACGACCGGACATAATGAGGTGATAGCCGAGGCTATTTGAACCACCCCACCGCCGGCACTCGGATAGTAATCTTGGGCATAGCATTTTACCAAATCACCTCATTCTTTGGGGCACACGTGAGGAACACAAATGCGAACAAGCCTGAATGGTCCCCAGGACAATATGCAACTGAAAACTCACACCCCAGAAGTGACTCGAACCCATACTCCCAGGAGCAACGCAACTGGTATGTACAAGACGCCTTAATCCACTTGACCATCACGACCGGACATAATGAGGTGATAGCCGAGGCTATTTGAACCACCCCACCGCCGGCACTCGGATAGTAATCTTGGGCATAGCATTTTACCAAATCACCTCATTCTTTGGGGCACACGTGAGGAACACAAATGCGAACAAGCCTGAATGGTCCCCAGGATAATATGCAAGAATGAGGTGATTTGGTAAAATGCTATGCCCAAGATTACTATCCGAGTGCCGGCGGTGGGGTGGTTCAAATAGCCTCGGCTATCACCTCATTATGTCCGGTCGTGATGGTCAAGTGGATTAAGGCGTCTTGTACATACCAGTTGCGTTGCTCCTGGGAGTATGGGTTCGAGTCACTTCTGGGGTGTGAGTTTTCAGTTGCATATTGTCCTGGGGACCATTCAGGCTTGTTCGCATTTGTGTTCCTCACGTGTGCCCCAAAGAATGAGGTGATTTGGTAAAATGCTATGCCCAAGATTACTATCCGAGTGCCGGCGGTGGGGTGGTTCAAATAGCCTCGGCTATCACCTCATTATGTCCGGTCGTGATGGTCAAGTGGATTAAGGCGTCTTGTACATACCAGTTGCGTTGCTCCTGGGAGTATGGGTTCGAGTCACTTCTGGGGTGTGAGTTTTCAGTTGCATATTGTCCTGGGGACCATTCAGGCTTGTTCGCATTTGTGTTCCTCACATGTGCCCCAAAGAATGAGGTGATTTGGTAAAATGCTATGCCCAAGATTACTATCCGAGTGCCGGCGGTGGGGTGGTTCAAATAGCCTCGGCTATCACCTCATTATGTCCGGTCGTGATGGTCAAGTGGATTAAGGCGTCTTGTACATACCAGTTGCGTTGCTCCTGGGAGTATGGGTTCGAGTCATTTCTGGGGTGTGAGTTTTCAGTTGCATATTGTCCTGGGGACCATTCAGGCTTGTTCGCATTTGTGTTCCTCACGTGTGCCCCAAAGAATGAGGTGATTTGGTAAAATGCTATGCCCAAGATTACTATCCGAGTGCCGGCGGTGGGGTGGTTCAAATAGCCTCGGCTATCACCTCATTATGTCCGGTCGTGATGGTCAAGTGGATTAAGGCGTCTTGTACATACCAGTTGCGTTGCTCCTGGGAGTATGGGTTCGAGTCACTTCTGGGGTGTGAGTTTTCAGTTGCATATTGTCCTGGGGACCATTCAGGCTTGTTCGCATTTGTGTTCCTCACGTGTGCCCCAAAGAATGAGGTGATTTGGTAAAATGCTATGCCCAAGATTACTATCCGAGTGCCGGCGGTGGGGTGGTTCAAATAGCCTCGGCTATCACCTCATTATGTCCGGTCGTGATGGTCAAGTGGATTAAGGCGTCTTGTACATACCAGTTGCGTTGCTCCTGGGAGTATGGGTTCGAGTCACTTCTGGGGTGTGAGTTTTCAGTTGCATATTGTCCTGGGGACCATTCAGGCTTGTTCGCATTTGTGTTCCTCACGTGTGCCCCAAAGAATGAGGTGATTTGGTAAAATGCTATGCCCAAGATTACTATCCGAGTGCCGGCGGTGGGGTGGTTCAAATAGCCTCGGCTATCACCTCATTATGTCCGGTCGTGATGGTCAAGTGGATTAAGGCGTCTTGTACATACCAGTTGCGTTGCTCCTGGGAGTATGGGTTCGAGTCACTTCTGGGGTGTGAGTTTTCAGTTGCATATTGTCCTGGGGACCATTCAGGCTTGTTCGCATTTGTGTTCCTCACGTGTGCCCCAAAGAATGAGGTGATTTGGTAAAATGCTATGCCCAAGATTACTATCCGAGTGCCGGCGGTGGGGTGGTTCAAATAGCCTCGGCTATCACCTCATTATGTCCGGTCGTGATGGTCAAGTGGATTAAGGCGTCTTGTACATACCAGTTGCGTTGCTTCTGGGAGTATGGGTTCGAGTCACTTCTGGGGTGTGAGTTTTCAGTTATATATATATATATATATATATATATATATATATATATATATATATATATATATATATATATATATATATGTCGTACCTAGTAGCCAGAACTCACTTGTCAGCCTACTATTCAAGGCCCGATTTGCCTAATAAGCCAAGTTTTCCTGAATTAATAGATTTACTATAATTTTTTTCTTATGAAATGATAAAGCTATCCTTTTCACTATGTTTGAGGTCAATTTTTTTTATTGGAGTTAAAATTAACGTAGATATATGACCGAACCTAACCAACCCTACCTAACCTAACCTAACCTATATATATAGGTAAGGTTAGGTTAGGTAGCCAAAAAAAGCTAGGTTAGGTTAGGTTAGGTAGACGAAAAAACATTAATTCATGAAAACTTGGCTTATTAGGCAAATCGGGCCTTGCATAGTAGGCTGAGAAGTGAGTTCTGGCTACTAGGTACGACATATATATATATATATATATATATATATATATATATATATATATATATATATATATATATATATATATATATATATATGTCGTACCTAGTAGCCAGAACGCACTTCTCAGCCTACTATGCAGGGCCCGATTTGCCTAATAAGCTAAGTTTTCATCAATTAATTATTTTTCGACTACCTAACCTACCTAACCTAACCTAACCTAACTTTTTCTGCTACCTAACCGCACCTAACCTATAGAGATAGGTTAGGTTAGGTTAGGTAGGGTTGGTTAGGTTCGGTCATATATCTACGTTAATTTTAACTCTATTAAAAAAAAATTGACCTCATACATAATGAAATGGGTAGCTTTATCATTTCATAACAAAAAAAAATAGAGAAAATATACTAATTCATGAAAACTTGGCTTATTAGGCAAATCGTACCTTGCATAGTAGGCTGAGAAGTGCGTTCTGGCTACTAGGTACGACATATATATATATATATATATATATATATATATATATATATATATATATATATATATATATATATATATATATATATATATATATATGTATGTATGTATGTATATATATGTATGTCGTACCTAGTAACCAGAACGCACTTCTCGGTCTAATGTGCAAGGTCTGATTTGCCTAATAAGCCAAGTTTTCATGAATTAATTGTTTTTCGACTACCTAACCTACCTAACCTAACCTAACCTAACTTTTTCTGCTACCTAACCTAACGTAACCAAACCTATAAAGATAGGTTAGGTTAGGTAGGGTTGGTTAGGTTTGAAAATATATCTACATTAATTATAACTCCAATAAAAAAAATTATCTCATATATAATGAAATGGGTAGCTTTATCATTTCATAAGAAAAAAATTAGAGAAAATATATTAATTCATGAAAACTTGGCTTATTAGGCAAATCGGGCCTTGCATAGTAGGCTGAGAAGTGCATTCTGGCTACTAGGTACGACATATATATATATATATATATATATATATATATATATATATATATATATATATATATATATATATATATAAATATATATATATATATATATATATATATATATATATATATATATATATATATATATATATATATATATATATATATATATGTCGTACCTAGTAGCCAGAACGCACTTTTCTGCCTACTATGCATGGCCCGATTTGCCTAATAAGCCAAGTTTTCATGAATTAATATATTTTCTCTAATTTTTTTCTTATGAAATGATAAAGCTCCTCATTTCATTATGAATGAGGTCAATTTTTTTTTATTGGAGTAAAAATTAACGTAGATATATGACCGAACCTAACCAACCCTACCTAACCTAACCTAACCTATCTTTATAGGTTAGGTTAGGTTAGATAGCCGAAAAAGTTAGGTTAGGTTAGGTTAGGTAGGTTAGGTAGGCGAAAAACAATTAATTCATGAAAACTTGGCTTATTAGGCAAATCGGGCTTTGAATAGTAGGCCGAAAAGTGCGTTCTGGCTACTAGGTACGACATATATATATATATATATATATATATATATATATATATATATATATATATATATATATATATATATATATATATATATATATATATATATGTCGTACCTAGTAGCCAGAACTCACTTCTCAGCCTACTATTCAAGGCCCGATTTGCCTAATAAGCCAAGTTTTCCTGAATTAATATATTTACTATAATTTTTTTCTTATGAAATGATAAAGCTACCCTTTTCACTATGTATGAGGTCAATTTTTTTTTATTGGAGTTAAAATTAACGTAGATATATGACCGAACCTAACCAACCCTACCTAACCTAACCTAACCTATATATATAAGTAAGGTTAGGTTAGGTAGCCAAAAAAAGCTAGGTTAGGTTAGGTTAGGTAGGTTAGGTAGACGAAAAACCATTAATTCATGAAAACTTGGCTTATTAGGCAAATCAGGCTTTGCATAGTAGGCTGAGAAGTGAGTTCTGGCTACTAGGTACGACATATATATATATATATATATATATATATATATATATATATATATATATATATATATATATATATATATATATATATATATATATATATATATAAACGAAAATGTTAGTTTGTTCAAAATCGCTAATCTCCGTAAGTTCTTAACCGATTGCTTTGAAATTTTCATACATCGTTCCATTCGCATCTGAGCGGATTTTTGTATGCATACTTTATAGATGTCATGTCTGTGTAGGGAAAAACATGATTTTTGTTTTGTCAGATTTGAGAGTAATGGAATCCTTATATATAAATGAGCTGCGGCCTCTGTTAAATGCAACCTTTCGGTTGTTCAATTGTATACTGTATAGTGCACAGTAGGACCTGTTATTTAATTTATAGTTTATTCTGGCAGTTTAATTTAATTATAGTTTTGTTTAGTTTACCATGTCTTTGCCTTTTCTTACATATTTTAAGTCTTTACATTGTACATTTGTATAATCTTTTTATTTAGGATATATAATACATTTTTTTATATTTAGATTTGTTTAATATTTGAGTTTTTATAATATTTTGGTTAGTACTTTATAATTGTCGCTTATTCTGCTTGGATTTTATATACATTTTTTGTAGAATTGTAGTCAATTTATGAATATTTTTGTAATAGTGTTTGGACTCGAAGTGTTAACTATCAAGTTTCACTCCTGTTGATCACTTCGCATAATTTTAATAGTATGGTTTGTTTTAGTAGTTATAAAATTCTTCTTGTAATTTAAGGGAGTTTTGAATTATTTTTTATCTATGTGACACTTAATAAGTTTTATTTGTATTGATCACTTTAAGTGAGCTTAAGTGTTTTGTTTTTTAATCATGTACCTTTCTTTGATAGGTAATTATATTCAGTATGAGTTCTTTGTTTACCAGTTATTTTATTGTGATTTTTTTTTCTTTATATTGTGACGATAATCTCCTTCAAGAGATTGAGCCTGCTCTTCCCTCCAAAATTACGTCTTCACAATTATATAAAAAGACTATGGAAGAAATGTCCAACAACGACAACAACACCATCAAGGCTTGCAAGGGTGAGCAGAAACGTATGCAGCCCGCCACCTGTTCGGACCCAAATCACCAAACTACCCGTTGATCGCTACGGCTCCGCTGATTGGTCGCCGGTCTGGCTGCACCTGCACTCGCCCCCCAATACTACCCGATGTCTGGGGTCGCCCCAACATCAGTCTTCAGAATGTTCCATGCTTTCGTAGCCAGCACACCTCCCAGCTAGACGTTAGCGTGTACTGAGAGAGGTGGTGGCTTTAAGCCAATATTCCAGCACCTCCCACTTAACTTTTGTGTTGCACTTCTTGTTATTTTGCCTTAACGTAACTTTCATTGTGTCATTTAAGTATTCTTATTATTTTGATTCATTGATTTTATTATACATATTTGTTTGTCCATATTTTCATGTTTTGATTTATTTAACGTAATTAAAATTTCATTGTTAAAGTTTTACTTGTGTTTTGTGTGTCTTCTCCTTACCTTACCACAGACGAAGTTCCAGTTTTTCTATTTTTTTTTTATAACTATGTGACGAGGCCATACCCCTAGCCTTAAACAGCCGAACACCAACGCGTTACCGTCACAAGTTTTATGGGGGCCTGTCCTAGGAGCCTCACTCAGGTACTGGTGCCAAGTGGTAATTTATGGTAAGCGTATTTAACTCTGTTAACGTAGCTTTACTATTTTTCATTCAATTTCATTTTTTATAAGGTGCGGTGTATTGTGCATTACGAGAGTAACATATAGTGAAGGTGAGACAACTTTGGATTACGTGGTGACTGTAGGCCTCAGTCATACTCTTAATTGGTCATCTCTCCCTCCTTGTTATTACTCGTATTTACCATCTATGTCCCTTGAATATTTCTCATTCTGACAGATCATCATATTGGTACCCTGGTACTGTGGTCTGCCCCGGGTCAAGAGTACCCAATCTTCTGCAATCTGACTGTAGGAGGACAAAGAGGGCCATAGTTCCTCTAGCTCGAACTTTAGTTGCTGAATTGGGACCTCAGCAGCAGTTCTCGTCACCAGTTGACACCTCGCACCCCTACACGTCAGTCAGAGATGATGATACATACAACGGTAGGGAATTAGCTTATTTTTTCAGAGCACAAAAGTTCGCTAATTCTGTAAGTATCATATTAAATTCAGTAGGAAAAACTTGCTTTATGTCCTATAGAGACTTGGCAAGGTATGCCTACATCCTTGGACTACCAATTTTACTTTTGAAGCATTTAACTGTTTCATTTGTTTTCGAAACTTTGTTTCATTTGTTAGTAGGATTTTCTTGCCCTTATTCTCTTACATGAGTACCGGGTACAAGATTTCCTGCGCCCTTGATTTAATTTAATCATTTAATATCTTTCACTTAACGTTAATTGTTAAAGATCACACAGGATAGGTGCCAGTTGCCACGTTGTCCTGTTTCTGACATTTCATTATTGAACATTCGTGTACCTTTATTTGCTAATTTCACCATGTTTCGTCTCCAAACTTTCCGTGCAAATCCAGCAGGTGAAATAGGGACTTTGAGTCGTGCCAAGAGGACTGAACTACAAACTCTTGCACATGAGTATCAACTAGAAGTTCCCTACCAAGCCAACAAAAATGACCTACACAACCTGTTGCTGGATTACTATTTAGAGCAAGGTAAGATAGACTCTGAAACTCATGAAACTTACTATATTGCAGAGAAAACTGACTTGGCTACGATGAAACTTAAACTAGAGCTGGCCAAGATTGAACGTGAGCAGCAAAGAGAAGCAGCTGCCATACGAAGGGAAGAGCACGAACGCGAAGCCGCTTTGAGGAGAGACGAACAAGAACGCGAAGCTGCCTTGAGGAGAGAAGAACACGAACGCGAGGTCGCATTACTCCGTGAACGTGAAAGAGTACAGCTTGAAACCAAACGACGCGAGTTGGAGATGCAACGCGAACACGACAAGCAACAAGCGACTCTGGCTCTAGAGTGTCGTCAACGCGAAATCTCCTTGGAAACTTCACACTTCACTCAACGCCAACAAGCTACTGCCAATCTTCCCGTCAGTTTTAATATATCACATGCAAGTAAGTTAATGCCATCCTTTGTAGAAGCAGAAGTTGATGTGTTCTTTACCACCTTTGAAACCCTTGCTAATCAACTCAGTTGGCCTGTCGACCAATGGGCAACACTTCTCAGAGTCCATCTTACAGGTAGAGCTGCAGTCACACTCAGTACTTTGGCGTCTGAGAATGACTACTACACTCTGAAACAAGCAGTGTTGGACGCCTACCTCCTCTCTACTGAAAGTTATAGAAGGAAATTCCGTGACCACCTGAAGGCAAGTACCACTACCTTCCTCGAGTTTGCTAACACGAAACGGAGGTATTTCATGAAATGGCTGGAAGCAGCACATGTCTCTACTTTTACAGAACTCGTCAACCTGATGCTTGTTGAAGAATTCTTGAGACGTGTGCCGCCTCCTGTCCGCCTCTACTTAGCAGATAAAGAAGAAACCGACTACCTGAAGTGTGCTAAGTCGGCTGACACTTACAGCCTCATCCACCGGCTGACACCTGAACCATCCTCCAGTAAGAAGTCGTGGTACAGTTACGAGAAGGTGAGCCCCGATCAAGCTGGTTCACAACTGTACTGCAAATATTGTAGACTCTATGGACATACCATAGACAAGTGTGGTAAGTCTCAATACAAGGGAACCACTGACCAACAACGACCCAAACCCACTCCTCCTAAGTCCGGTAAGCCTGTGATGAATGTTGGTGTTGATGTTAATGATCTTTCTCTTTTCAGTAACCACCTGTATACTGGAACTGTCTCTGCCAACGGTTCAAATCCGGAGGGACGTTTCAAATTGAAGATCTTGAGGGACACAGCGGCTCTACAATCGATCATCTTGAAGTCGGCTGTGCCCAACATAGTCTACACCGGGGAAACGGTCTTCATCACTGACCTCACTGCTACTACTCCATACCCTCTCGCCAGAGTCCACCTGGATTGTCCCTACGTGAACGGGGAAGTCCAAGTCGCCGTCAGGGAAAAGCCTTTTCCCATGCCTGGAGTGCAACTTCTCCTAGGCAACGACTTGGCAGAAGACCTGCAACCAACCAACCTGATCGTCATGGACAAACCCCAGGTGTGTAACTCTGTGCCAAGTAACCCTATTCTTGAGTATGTTCCAGCAGAGGTTCAAGAGAGTGAAGTTTCTCCTCCGGTTCTCGTGACCACCCGTGCACAAGCCGCACGTCCACAGCCAGCTGACTCTACTGCTACCGCTGTCCCTCAAGACCCTCAGAAACTACCCCCGCATCTGACCAAGTTGGAGTTCCGTAAGTTGCAGAGGGAAGATCTTACTTTAACACCATTGTTTTTCCAGGCTGAGACTCAACCCGACAGTATTCCTGGGTTCTTCCTAGAGAACGACTTGCTCTACCGCAGATATAGACCCAGTAAACTGAAGGAGGAGGACGATTGGGCCAACACCGAACAACTTGTGATTCCCACCAGCCTGCGGCCCACTATTCTACACCTGGCCCATGGAGCATTCTCCCACTACGGCTTCAACAAGACTTACCATGGGATTCGCCAAGACTACTACTGGCCAGGTATGGTAAATAACGTCAAACAGTACGTAAAACAGTGTCATACATGTCAGATGGCAGGCAAACCGAACGTCTCCATTCCCAGAGCACCACTGATTCCCATACAGGTGCCTGCGGAACCTTTCCACAGACTCATAATAGACTGTGTTGGTCCTTTACCTCGGACCAGTTCAGGTAACGCCTACATCCTAACCATCCTGTGTCCTACCACCAGATTTCCCATAGCAGTTCCAGTGAAGAACATCACGGCTGCTACGGTTATCAAACATCTACTGAAGATCTTCACTCAATACGGATTTCCCAGGGAGATTCAAAGTGACTGTGGCACCAACTTCACCAGTGATCTCTTCAAAAGGACACTGGAGGAGTTCAACATCAAACAGGTATTGTCCAGCCCCTATCATCCTGCTTCACAGGGTTCTCTTGAACGTAGTCATCAGACCATCAAAGCACTCTTGAAAAAGTTTTGTAGTGAAACCTCAAAGGATTGGGATAAGCAGATTGACCTAATAATGTGTATTTTCAGAAGTCTCCCCAATGAGTCCCTAGGAGTATCTCCTTATGAGATGCTCTACGGCCGTAAGTGCCGTACTCCCCTTAAGGCTTTCAAAGACTCTCTCAGAGATGCCACCTTCAGTGAGCATCAGAATGTGCCCCAGTTTCTTCAAAACCTTCAGCACATTCTAGAGAGAGTCCACCGCTTTGCCCATGATAATCTATTGAAAGCCCAGGTGAGAATGAAGACTCATTACGACCAGACCAGCAAAGTAAGAAAATTCAAGCCGGGAGACTTCGTCCTTGCTTATTTCCCTATCCCAGGTTCACCTTTACAAAACAGATTTTCAGGACCCTACTGCGTCAAAGAGTGCAGGAATAATAATAATTATGTGATAGAGACTCCTGATAGGCGGCGAAAGACCCAGCTGTGCCACGTCAACCTCCTGAAGCAATATAATGGTACTCCTCCCACTGTCTTGACTAATTATTCCACATTCACAGAACCCTACATCCACAGTGAGACCTTCCCAGCTTCTTCTCCCGAAAGCACTGACAAGGAGTCGGCGCTTTCTAATTCCAAAATCCTTAATGATCTTCCCAAATGCTTTCAGGATAATAATCGTGCTCCTATGCCCTCTTCTAATTCCACTCTCACCTCGTCAGATAAGCCCTTCATCCTCCATGTCGACGCCAATGGTACCGACGTGGGTGGTGTCGTGATGCAGCAACGAGGCGAGAAGAATACACCTGTCAGCGACTACTGCTACAAGGATCTACGGAACAATTGGCAAGGAGCTACTCTTCCTCATCCTGAAGCTTCAGCACTTCACTCCACACCTGAAAAGTGCTCGGTCCACCATCAATACGGACCACACCACCCTACACCTCCTGCAGCACGCCCACTTCTCATCTCAACGTCTTCTACTATGGGCTTGCTACCTGCAGAAATTCAACCTGGAGACACGCTATACCAAGAGTCTGACAACATCTTAGCCCATGATCTCTCCAGAGTTTATGAAGTAGAAGCGACTCCATCCATTACTCCACCACATAACGACGTACTTCTTCCAGAACCGCAGGCTTCGGGGGAGAGTTGTGACGATAATCTCCTTCAAGAGATTGAGCCTGCTCTTCCCTCCAAAATTACGTCTTCACAATTATATAAAAAGACTATGGAAGAAATGTCCAACAACGACAACAACACCATCAAGGCTTGCAAGGGTGAGCAGAAACGTATGCAGCCCGCCACCTGTTCGGACCCAAATCACCAAACTACCCGTTGATCGCTACGGCTCCGCTGATTGGTCGCCGGTCTGGCTGCACCTGCACTCGCCCCCCAATACTACCCGATGTCTGGGGTCGCCCCAACATCAGTCTTCAGAATGTTCCGTGCTTTCGTAGCCAGCACACCTCCCAGCTAGACGTTAGCGTGTACTGAGAGAGGTGGTGGCTTTAAGCCAATATTCCAGCACCTCCCACTTAACTTTTGTGTTGCACTTCTTGTTATTTTGCCTTAACGTAACTTTCATTGTGTCATTTAAGTATTCTTATTATTTTGATTCATTGATTTTATTATACATATTTGTTTGTCCATATTTTCATGTTTTGATTTATTTAACGTAATTAAAATTTCATTGTTAAAGTTTTACTTGTGTTTTGTGTGTCTTCTCCTTACCTTACCACAGACGAAGTTCCAGTTTTTCTATTTTTTTTTTATAACTATGTGACGAGGCCATACCCCTAGCCTTAAACAGCCGAACACCAACGCGTTACCGTCACAATATATATATATATATATATATATAAATATATATATATATATATATATATATATATATATATATATATATATATATATATATATATATATATATATATATATATATATATATATATTAGTATATTTTGATAGCAGTCTTTCCTGTAGACATATATTATTAAATATGACCGAAAAAGTAAGATTAATAATTCTAACACGAATTTTCTCAATCTTTCGTACATTTCTTTTCACTGTTGGAGGTAAATCAAAAATCAATTCTCCAAAATTCATTTTTATTTCTAGTCCGACGCGACACGAGCGCGTTTCGTAAAACTTATTACATTTTCAAAGACTTTAGTTCACAAATACACAACTGAATAGAACTTACGCATCTCCGATTTTATATCTACATTTGAGTGAGGTGGAAGGGGTGATGTGGCATTAACACAAGACAGAACAAGATGTGGCATTAATAGGGTATTAATTTCATCAACACAAGACAGAACAAGAGTATTAATAGGGTATTAATTTCATCAACACAAGACTGAACACGAAACAATGGATATTGAATAGAAGTGTTTGTAGAAAGCCTATTGGTCCATATTTCTTGATGCTTCTATATTGGAGCGGAGTCTTGAGGTGGGTAGAATATAGTTGTGCAATAATTGGCTGTTGATTGCTGGTGTTGACTTCTTGATGTGTAGTGCCTCGCAAACGTCAAGCCGCCTGCTATCGCTGTATCTATCGATGATTTCTGTGTTGTTTACTAGGATTTCTCTGGCGATGGTTTGGTTGTGGGAAGAGATTATATGTTCCTTAATGGAGCCCTGTTGCTTATGCATCGTTAAACGCCTAGAAAGAGATGTTGTTGTCTTGCCTATATACTGTTTTTTTTGGAGCTTACAGTCCCCAAGAGGGCATTTGAAGGCATAGACGACGTTAGTCTCTTTTAAAGCGTTCTGTTTTGTGTCTGGAGAGTTTCTCATGAGTAGGCTGGCCGTTTTTCTGGTTTTATAGTAAATCGTCAGTTGTATCCTCTGATTTTTGTCTGTAGGGATAACGTTTCTATTAACAATATCTTTCAGGACCCTTTCCTCCGTTTTATGAGCTGTGGAAAAGAAGTTCCTGTAAAATAGTCTAATAGGGGGTATAGGTGTTGTGTTAGTTGTCTCTTCAGAGGTTGCATGGCTTTTCACTTTCCTTCTTATGATGTCTTCGACGAAACCATTGGAGAAGCCGTTATTGACTAGGACCTGCCTTACCCTACAGAGTTCTTCGTCGACTTGCTTCCATTCTGAGCTGTGGCTGAGAGCACGGTCGACATATGCGTTAACAACACTCCTCTTGTACCTGTCTGGGCAGTCGCTGTTGGCATTTAGGCACATTCCTATGTTTGTTTCCTTAGTGTAGACTGCAGTGTGGAAACCTCCGCCCTTTTCCATGACTGTTACATCTAGAAAGGGCAGCTTCCCATCCTTTTCCATCTCGTAAGTGAAACGCAGCACGGAACTCTGCTCAAATGCCTCCTTCAGCTCCTGCAGATGTCTGACATCAGGTACCTGTGTAAAAATGTCGTCAACATACCTGCAGTATATGGCCGGTTTCAAGTTCATGTCGACTAAGACTTTTTTCTCGATGGTACCCATGTAGAAGTTTGCAAACAGGACACCTAGGGGAGAACCCATGGCGACCCCATCTACTTGCTTATACATGTGCCCATCCGGGCTCAAGAAAGGTGCCTCTTTAGTACAAGCTTGGAGTAGTTTCCTCAGAATATTTTCTGGTATGTCAAGAGGAGCACAGGCTGGATCACGATACACTCTGTCGGCTATCATTCCGATTGTCTCGTCCACAGGTACGTTGGTAAACAGCGATTCTACGTCCAACGAGGCTCTTATCCCTGTGGCCCGTGTGCCCCGCAGTAAGTCAACAAATTCCTTTGGAGACTTCAGGCTGAAGGCGCAAGGAACATAAGGAGTCAGCAGGCCATTGAGTCGCTTCGCCAGTCTGTACGTGGGTGTGGGTATCTGGCTAATGATTGGCCGAAGTGGGTTTCCAGGCTTGTGTGTCTTGACATTTCCATACGCATATCCAGGTTTATATTCCCCAATGATCTTTGGCAGGTGGAGTCCGGATTTCTTGGCGTTCACAGTTTCGATCAGCCTGAAGTCTCCAAAGGAATTTGTTGACTTACTGCGGGGCACACGGGCCACAGGGATAAGAGCCTCGTTGGACGTAGAATCGCTGTTTACCAACGTACCTGTGGACGAGACAATCGGAATGATAGCCGACAGAGTGTATCGTGATCCAGCCTGTGCTCCTCTTGACATACCAGAAAATATTCTGAGGAAACTACTCCAAGCTTGTACTAAAGAGGCACCCTTCTTGAGCCCGGATGGGCACATGTATAAGCAAGTAGATGGGGTCGCCATGGGTTCTCCCCTAGGTGTCCTGTTTGCAAACTTCTACATGGGTACCATCGAGAAAAAAGTCTTAGTCGACATGAACTTGAAACCGGCCATATACTGCAGGTATGTTGACGACATTTTTACACAGGTACCTGATGTCAGACATCTGCAGGAGCTGAAGGAGGCATTTGAGCAGAGTTCCGTGCTGCGTTTCACTTACGAGATGGAAATGGATGGGAAGCTGCCCTTTCTAGATGTAACAGTCATGGAAAAGGGCGGAGGTTTCCACACTGCAGTCTACACTAAGGAAACAAACATAGGAATGTGCCTAAATGCCAACAGCGACTGCCCAGACAGGTACAAGAGGAGTGTTGTTAACGCATATGTCGACCGTGCTCTCAGCCACAGCTCAGAATGGAAGCAAGTCGACGAAGAACTCTGTAGGGTAAGGCAGGTCCTAGTCAATAACGGCTTCTCCAATGGTTTCGTCGAAGACATCATAAGAAGGAAAGTGAAAAGCCATGTAACCTCTGAAGAGACAACTAACACAACACCTATACCCCCTATTAGACTATTTTACAGGAACTTCTTTTCCACAGCTCATAAAACGGAGGAAAGGGTCCTGAAAGATATTGTTAATAGAAACGTTATCCCTACAGACAAAAATCAGAGGATACAACTGACGATTTACTATAAAACCAGAAAAACGGCCAGCCTACTCATGAGAAACTCTCCAGACACAAAACAGAACGCTTTAAAAGAGACTAACGTCGTCTATGCCTTCAAATGCCCTCTTGGGGACTGTAAGCTCCAAAACACCAGTATATAGGCAAGACAACAACATCTCTTTCTAGGCGTTTAACGATGCATAAGCAACTGGGCTCCATTAAGGAACATATAATCTCATCCCACAACCAAACCATCGCCAGAGAAATCCTAGTAAACAACACAGAAATCATCGATAGATACAGCGATAGCAGGCGGCTTGACGTTTGCGAGGCACTACACATCAAGAAGTCAACACCAGCAATCAACAGCCAATTATTGCACAACTATATTCTACCCACCTCAAGACTCCGCTCCAATATAGAAGCATCAAGAAATATGGACCAATAGGCTTTCTACAAACACTTCTATTCAATATCCATTGTTTCGTGTTCTGTCTTGTGTTGATGAAATTAATACCCTAATAATACTCTTGTTCTGTCTTGTGTTGATGAAATTAATACCCTATTAATGCCACATCTTGTTCTGTCTTATGTTAATTCCACATCACCCCTTCCACCTCACTCAAATGTAGATATAAAATCGGAGATGCGTAAGTTCTATTCAGTTGTGTATTTGTGAACTAAAGTCTTTGAAAATGTAATAAGTTTTACGAAACGCGCTCGTGTCGCGTCAGACTAGAAATAAAAATGAATTTTGGAGAATTGATTTTTGATATACCTCCAACAGTGAAAAGAAATGTACGAAAGATTGAGAAAATTCGTGTTAGAATTATTAATCTTACTTTTTCGGTCATATTTAAATATATATATATATATATATATATATATATATATATATATATATATATATATATATATATATATATATGTGAAAAACTGTGTTTTTCATGTATTTTTCTTGTAAAGGAAATCTTTGAAACCTCTGTACCGATTGTTTTAAAATTTTGACACAACATTGCATTTGTATAAGGGTGTGTTTTTATTAATTTGCTATATACATACCTCACCCGTTACAGGAAAAAACATGTTTAAAAAAAAAAACGTGTTATCTGTTGGATGTAAGAGCATCACACATTTTAATCTCCAAAATTTTTTCGCCAATTGCTTTGAAATATTGACACAACGTTCCATTCGAATTCACACATGTTTTTATATACTTACTACATAGATGCCATACCTATAACACTTAGAAACTTGCCTTTTTTTTAAACAGCGCCATCTGTTCCACGTAATAGCATCACACACACTATACTGAATATATAACGATTGCATTTCAAAGTTTCTGATTGCATTGATAAATTGAATTTTCATAGATTACGATTTTTTTTTATTTTTATTTACTAATTTTGTGTGACATTGCATTGGAGTTCAGTTTTGTACTTTACCATACCGTTCATTACGTAAGTATAAGTATAGATGCCACCTGTGACAGGTTAAAACAGTCTTTTTTTAAGAAACAATGCCATCTGTTGCATGTAAGAGCAACTCACGCTATCTATCTATTTTATATTTATCTATATTAATAAAAATGGAAATGTTCGTTTGTTCATAATCGCTAATCTTTGAAAGTTCTTCACCGATTGCTTTGAAATTTTCACACAACGTTCCATTCACATCCGAGCAGGTTTTTATATACATACAATAGAGATGTCACGTCTGTGACGGTATAAAGCATGCTTTTTTAAAAACTGTGTTATTCATGTGTTTTTCATTTGAGAGAAATCTTCAAAAACTTCTTACCGATTGCTTTGAAATTTTGACACAAGGTTGCATTCGAAAAGGCGCGTCTTTTTATCTACCTACTTTATACATGATTCACCTGTGGCAGGAACAACAAAACATCCTTTTTTTTAAAAACAGCATTATCTGTTTGACATAAGAGCAAAACACGCTGTAATCTCCGCAAGTTCTTCACCGATTGCTTTGAAATTTTTACACAACGTTCCATTCGCATCCGAGCAGGTTTTTTTTTATAGATACTATATAAGCTATACAACTGTCACGTCTGTGACGGTAAAAAAAAAACATGCTTTTTCTGAAAAACTGAGTTTTTTCCTGTTTTTTCATGTGAGGGAAATCTTCGAAACCTCTTTACCGATTGCTTTGAAATTTTGACACAACATTGCATTCGAATAGGCGCGTCTTTTTATATATCTACTATATACATGCCTCACCTTGACAAGAAAAAAATATG
Source organism: Procambarus clarkii (assembly GCF_040958095.1). Classification (NCBI taxonomy): domain Eukaryota; kingdom Metazoa; phylum Arthropoda; class Malacostraca; order Decapoda; family Cambaridae; genus Procambarus; species Procambarus clarkii. The sequence goes on from NC_091166.1 coordinate 12,849,642, forward strand.
TTTTTTTTGAAAAACAGTGCCATCTGTTGGACGTTAGAGCAACACACGCTGTAATCTCCGAAAATTCGTCACCGAGTACCTTGAAATTTTGACAAAATGTTGCATTCGAATAGGTGTGCCTTTTTATATCTCTACTATATAAATGTCACCCCCTCTGACCCGTAAAAACATGCGTTTTTGAAAAACAGTGCCATCTGTTTCAAATAATAGCAACATGAACGCTATACTAAATATGTCACAAATTCCATTTCAATGTCTCGGATTGCATTGATGAATTATACTTTCATAGATTTCTTATATTTTATTTTTTATTGAATTATTTTGAGTGACATTGTGTTGGAATTGAGCTGTGTTGTTTATCATACCTTTCATTTCGTAAGTATAAGTATAGATGCCCCACCTGTGACAGGTAAAACTATGCTTTTCTTAAAAAACAGCACCATCTGTTGCATGTAAGAGCAACACACTATCCTCTATATAAATAAAAATGCAAATGTTCGTTTGTTCAAAATCGTTAATCTCCGAAAGTTCTTCACCGATTGCCTTTAAATTTTCACACAACACTCAATTCGCATCCGAGCAGATTTTTAATTTACATACTGTCACGGGGGGGGGGGCTGGGGCTTGGCTAGCAATCGGCTGCTAGGGCTCAGAAGGCAGAATACTCAGCCCCTCCGACTCTCGGGACTCACCGGAATCTCCTGGTCCCACAGGAGAGAACCAGCAGTACCCACCACCGCAGGTCTTTGCTCTCTCCACTGTGGGGTTCCACTGATTCACCCTGGGAGCCCTTCAGTCAACCACGGGGAAACTGCTGTTAGCAATTCCGGCCTAGACCCATGGAGAAGTGAAGGAAGACCCAGGCATTCCTTTTAACAATAAATTTCCCTGAGTCTTGCCTGCCAGACAAAAAGGTTGCAGGAATTCCTTTCCCGCCTGCCTTCCCTACCTTCCTTTAACAAGGTCGCCAGCTGGGTTGAGATACCTGCACCCCAGCAATGCAGTTCAGTGGGTGTATTCTATACTGCTTGTTGCCACAGTGTCGCTACTCTTTCGGCCGTGATACTGGTCGGATGGCCTAGGGTACACTCTTATATAAGTCTGTGCTGCTTTACCACTCTCCAGGCATTAAGAACTTCTATAGAGAACTTGATGTTCCCTAGGTGGTACTATGATAACCCTCGTGTATGCTCATAGAGAAATATTATAATGGAGGTACACTTAAACACAATGAAAAAATGTGTGAAATTACTGACACAAATTACATGATCACACATACAATCACAAGCAATACATGAAAATGAAAATAAGGATAATAAATCTGGAGATCGTCAACAACTCTTCTTTCACGACCTCCAACCACTCCTTCAACTGGGCAGATTAGATAGGAGCACACACTCTCTCACAGAAGGGCCTATTCGCCACGTCGGCACCTCCTCTTCAACAGTCCTGCTGTCCACATACACTGTCCTCTCCAACAGTCCTGGACACAAGCTGCCCTGCAGCCTATCCTACTACTAAAGTATTTAATGTTATACTGCCACTTACATATATAGGTATCGTGGCCTATCTAGCTTATTCAAACAAGGGGTAATGGGACGGAAAATTATCTACCTTTACATTCCAGGCTCACGACGCCTGTCCCTCGATGATGTGAGGTTCCCACGCTTCCTGAGTCGATCCTTGATGATCCAGGAACGTTCCACAGGTCCTCAGATGTCGTGAAGCCTTCGCGTCATCGCCGATCCAATCCCAGAGATTCAGCTATCCCAATCCTGGTTCTCCAGTGGGCACTGATCTAATCACTATATGCACACACTCGTCCCTTCCACAAGGCGTTGCTCCTTGCCCAAGAAATGGTGTCGTCCCTCCAAAATCGTCAGTGAACGTGACCCGGTCACAGCTAAGCTTGTCCACCACACCTTCCAGACCCTCAGCGTCCAGCGGCGCAGCCCGGCGTCGTCGCCGACCAATTTTCCAAGTTTGGCACTCCTCTGCTCAATGAACTTCGCTTCTTCTTGCTTCCCAGAAGCGCAGGGTCTCCAATAACGATGGTGGGCTGCGATGACTAGCTCTAATCCACTGAGGAAGGCTTGTAAAGCCTCAAATCCTTGAGAGCTGACCGAGAAACATCCTCTCCCTTTCGTAGTCAGACCAGCTCTGACGATGGCGCCGCCCGGGCCACTCGGTGACGTCACGTCGGGCTCTGATTGGTCGCCCGCGACCTAAGTCTGCCAATCCGCAATCGGCTAGCGTCCTTTACAAAACGGTATATCTGCAGGTAGGGGGTACTCTTTCATTTATATCAGAGCGACGCTATCCCCTTACCTACAACTTATTAGGTAAATTTCTCCCTTATCTGGCGGCCGATCTGGTCGCCACATATACCAACAGACTCCCTGTATCTCAGAGAATCAGTAGGGAGATCTGATATGACTCTTAAAGCAGGCAAACGAAAGAAAAAGGAGAGGGCACCGTAACATACCCCTCTCCTTAAAATAAGAGTCATATCAGTTAGTGAATCTGGGAGAGGGCATCTGCTCCCACATTCTCCCTTCCTTTAATGTGCCTGATTTCTAGCCAGTACTCTTGTAACAGTAGGGCCCATCTTGTCAGTCTCTGGTTTGAGTTCATCCTGTGCATGAACGTCAAGGGGTTATGATCGGTGAACACTCGCACCGGTTTAGTACCTCCACCCACATAGATGTCGAAATGCTTCAGTGCCAGGATCAGGGCTAAGGCTTCCTTTTCCACTGTACTATAAGCCCTCTGGTACTTTTCGAATTTCTTCGAGTAGAACGCCACTGGAGGGTGAATTCCGTCATTCTCTTGAGCCAACATGGCTCCAATCCCCACAACGCTAGCGTCGACATATAAGATAAAGTCTGACTCAAAGTCAGGCGAAACCAGCACTGGCGCTTCGGTTAACAACTTCTTAGTCTTCTCGAAGGACTCCTGGCATGCTTCTCCCCACTTCCATCTAACGTTCTTAGATAGCAATTCAGTCAGAGGGTGTGCCACTGTCGAGAAGTTCTTGCAAAATCCTCTATAGTACCCAATCATCCCCAGATATCGTAACAATTCTTTTCTCGTCCTGGGATTCGGATATTCTTTGATTGCCATCACTTTCTGGTCTACTGGAGTCACTTCCCCTTGGCCCACGAGGAAACCTAAGTATTCTAATCGGGCCTTCCCGAACTCGCTCTTGGCCAGATTAACTGTCAGATTCGCTTCTTCCAATCATTGGAACAACTCCGTCGGTCGATTCATGTGTTGTTTCCAGCAATCGGCGTACACCACTATATCGTCTATGTACACGGCGCAGCCTTCCATCCCTCTTAGCACTTCCTTCATCATCCTCTGAAAACAACTTCTGCTGTTTTTCATACCAAACGGAAGCCCTTTGTACTGGTACAATCCGTCTGGAGTAGCAAACGCTGAGATCTTTCTCGCACTCGGAGACAAAGGGATTTGATAATATCCTTTCAGCAGATCGACCTTTGTGACAAACCTTGTGTTTCCCACTTGGTCGACGCAATCACTTATTCGGGGCATCGGGTGAGAATCCGACACGGTTATGGAATTCACTTTGCGATAGTCGGTGCAAAAATGATATGATCCGTCACTCTTCTTGACTAGCACACAGGGCGAGCTCCACTCACCGTTGCTGGGCTCAGCGAGATCATTCGCTAGCAGATATTCCACCTCCTGTCGCATAATCTTCCTCTTCTCAGGTCTCACCCGATAAGCACTCTGCTTGATTGGCTTTCCTCCGCAGATGTCCACCTCGTGCACCACACTCTTGTGCCGTCGGGGCACATCTGTAAAGAGTGACTTGATCTTTCTTATCAGGGTCACTAGATCTCTCCTTTTCCCTTTATCCAGATGACGTAGCTTCTCCTCTAGATGTATAAAACTTTCTGTATTTGACAGGCGCGTACCATCGGCACGGGTCCACTTTCCTTCCTCTGCAGGCAACACTTAGCTCATCTCCATACACAGAATCAATTTCCCTTCTTGCGACTTTGTTACTCCCTTCACTCTCGCACTCTCTTGCTCCTCTGGGAAGTATGGCTTCAAACGGTTGATATGACATACCTGTGTCTTGCGGGGGGTGATTCGGCTTGCTGATCTCATAACTTACAGGACCCACACGCCGAACAACCGAGTAAGGACCACCAAAGCGTGATTCCGTCACTCTACCTCTCCCAGGTAGCAACATCATCACTCAGGCTCCTGCCTCGAACTCCCTTGGGACAGTCTTCTTGTCGTACCAGATCGACATCTTCTCTTGCGCTGTCTTCAGGTGATCAGCAGCCAGCTCCTTCGCCATTCTCAATCGTTCATGAAATCTCTGCACATACTCTTCCACTATCCCTAACGTCTTCTCCGCCGTCAACTGCTCCTTCAGCATCAATAACGGGCTCCTTACTTCGTGCCCAAACAATAGTTGGAATGGAGAGAATCCCAGAGACTCAACTATAGCATCTCTGATTGCAAACAGGGCTGGATAGACAGCCTCATCCCATTCTGCTCCCTGTTCTGCACAATATACTCTTAAAATTTTCTTCAGAGTGGAGTGAACCTTCTCTATCGCTCTCTGCGATTGCGGTCTATAAGGTGACGATCGTAATTGGGCTATTCCCCAGCTTGCAACAGCCTGCCTAAACCATTTCGACTGGAAAATACTCCCGCAGTCGGACTGGATTTCCTTGGGCACACCTACCCAAGCAAAGAACCGCTAAAGGTGTCCCATGACGCATCTCGATGTCACCTTCCGCACTAGGATCGCCTCTGGAAATCTCGTCGAAGCACACATGATGGTCAATAAGTTATTATTTCCCCTTCTTGTCCTGGGTAGTGGTCCCACAACGTCGATTATTATGCGTTCAAACGCCTGGCCAAACGCAGGAACTGGAACCAAAGGCTGCAGATTCTTCTTACAACCGCCTCCATGCCTGGCCAATAAAAATGTTCCTGAAGCCGCAATAAGGTCTTGGTTACTCCCAAGTGACCCGCAGGACCAACTGAGTGTGCACGCATTAGCACCGCGCCTCTGTACAGCGCTGGCACCACCACCTGACGCCTCACTCTCAGCATATCATCACCCGCTTCTTCCCTAACCGGTCTCCACTGCCTCATTAGCATTCCCTTCTCCATGAAGAAGTGAGTCGATGACTCGGGTCCGCCGAGACCTCCCTTCGCCTCCCGTACCAACTCCGGAAACTCTTCCTTTTGCAGCTCACCTAGACGGGCGCTGTCAATACCTAGAGGACTGGTGAGAGTAACTTGGATACTCCTATCCGACCCTTCCTCGTCTGCCGCCTGTCTTCTGGCCGCCTCCTCTCGGAACAAATGATCGAGCCTCAGGTCACCCTGCACGTTCTCCTCGGCGTGACTGGATCCGCTCACATCACCTTCCCTGACGCCCAGTCCCGACGTCACCGCGCTTAACGGAAATGCCACTCTTGCAATTTCCGTTGCGTCACTGCGGGCATCCGTCGTGCTGCTCTGTCGATAAGACTCTATACACTCCTCACCCTGACGCAGCACGGAACTCTGCTCAAATGCCTCCTTCAGCTCCTGCAGATGTCTGACATCAGGTACCTGTGTAAAAATGTCGTCAACATACCTGCAGTATATGGCCGGTTTCAAGTTCATGTCGACTACGACTTTTTGCTCAATGGTACCCATGTAGAAGTTTTCAAACAGGACACCTAGAGGAGAACCCATGGCGACCCCATCTACTTGCTTATACATGTGCCCATCCGGGCTCAAGAAGGGTGCCTCTTTAGTACAAGCTTGGAGTAGTTTCCTCAGAATATTTTCTGGTATGTCAAGAGGAGTACAGGCTGGATCACGATACACTCTGTCGGCTATCATTCCGATTGTCTCGTCCACAGGTACGTTGGTAAACAGCGATTCTACGTCCAACGAGGCTCTTATCCCTGTGGCCCGTGTGCCCCGCAGTAAGTCAACAAATTCCTTTGGAGACTTCAGGCTGAAGGCGCAAGGAACATAAGGAGTCAGCAGGCCGTTGAGTCGCTTCGCCAGTCTGTACGTGGGTGTGGGTATCTGGCTAATGATTGGCCGAAGTGGGTTTCCAGGCTTGTGTGTGTCTTGACATTTCCATACGCATATCCAGGTTTATATTCCCCAATGATCTTTGGCAGGTGGAGTCCGGAATTCTTGGCATTCACAGTTTCGATCAGTTTGTTGACCTTTGCTTTTAATTCGGCTGTAATGTCCTTCGTTACCCTTTGGAACTTAGTTTGGTCAGAGAGTATGATGTTCATTTTCGCCAGATATTCGTCTTTTTTAAAAATGACATATATTGGCGACTTGTCACCTCTCCTGACAACTATCTCCTTGTTCTCACGAAGGCTTTTAGCTGCCGCTTTAAGCTCGGGGGACAGTATGGTGCTTCTGTAATTGCCTCGATTCTTTCCTCCTTCTGCAATAAGTTCTGCTTGTAAGGTATCTTTGGTAGTGACCTTCTTTTGTGTCTCGAGGTCGAATATGTCGTCCAACAGAATTTCCAACTCTACTTTCCGGGCCATCTCACTCGGTCTGGACATAACATGACAGTTTATGCCCAGATTTAGGAGAGTGACTTGGTCCTCAGTGAGGTTAATTCCTGCAAGGTTCAGGAAGCCATCTCTTCTTTTCCACAGCTCATAAAACGGAGGAAAGGGTCCTGAAAGATATTGTTAATAGAAACGTTATCCCTACAGACAAAAATCAGAGGATACAACTGACGATTTACTATAAAACCAGAAAAACGGCCAGCCTACTCATGAGAAACTCTCCAGACACAAAACAGAACGCTTTAAAAGAGACTAACGTCGTCTATGCCTTCAAATGCCCTCTTGGGGACTGTAAGCTCCAAAAAACCCAGTATATAGGCAAGACAACAACATCTCTTTCTAGGCGTTTAACGATGCATAAGCAACAGGGCTCCATTAAGGAACATATAATCTCTTCCCACAACCAAACCATCGCCAGAGAAATCCTAGTAAACAACACAGAAATCATCGATAGATACAGCGATAGCAGGCGGCTTGACGTTTGCGAGGAACTACACATCAAGAAGTCAACACCAGCAATCAACAGCCAATTATTGCACAACTATATTCTACCCACCTCAAGACTCCGCTCCAATATAGAAGCATCAAGAAATATGGACCAATAGGCTTTCTACAAACACTTCTATTCAATATCCATTGTTTCGTGTTCTGTCTTGTGTTGATGAAATTAATACCCTATTAATGCCACATCTTGTTCTGTCTTGTGTTAATGCCACATCACCCCTTCCACCTCACTCAAATGTAGATATAAAATCGGAGATGCGTAAGTTCTATTCAGTTGTGTATTTGTGAACTAAAGTCTTTGAAAATGTAATAAGTTTTACAAAACGCGCTCGTGTCGCGTCAGACTAGAAATAAAATGAATTTTGGAGAATTGATTTTTGATTTACCTCCAACAGTGAAAAGAAATGTACGAAAGATTGAGAAAATTCGTGTTAGAATTATTAATCTTACTTTTTCGGTCATATTTAATAATATTTGTCTACAGGAAAGACTGCTACCAAAATATACTAATATATATATAAAACTGAAAACTCACACCCCAAAAGTGACTCGAACCCATACTCCCAGAAGCAACGCAACTGGTATGTACAAGACGCCTTAATCCACTTGACCATCACGACCGGACATAATGAGGTGATAGCCGAGGCTATTTGAACCACCCCACCGCCGGCACTCGGATAGTAATCTTGGGCATAGCATTTTACCAAATCACCTCATTCTTTGGGGCACACGTGAGGAACACAAATGCGAACAAGCCTGAATGGTCCCCAGGACAATATGCAACTGAAAACTCACACCCCAGAAGTGACTCGAACCCATACTCCCAGAAGCAACGCAACTGGTATGTACAAGACGCCTTAATCCACTTGACCATCACGACCGGACATAATGAGGTGATAGCCGAGGCTATTTGAACCACCCCACCGCCGGCACTCGGATAGTAATCTTGGGCATAGCATTTTACCAAATCACCTCATTCTTTGGGGCACACGTGAGGAACACAAATGCGAACAAGCCTGAATGGTCCCCAGGACAATATGCAACTGAAAACTCACACCCCAGAAGTGACTCGAACCCATACTCCCAGAAGCAACGCAACTGGTATGTACAAGACGCCTTAATCCACTTGACCATCACGACCGGACATAATGAGGTGATAGCCGAGGCTATTTGAACCACCCCACCGCCGCATTTGTGTTCCTCACGTGTGCCCCAAAGAATGAGGTGATTTGGTAAAATAATGAGGTATTAAAATAATGAGGTAATGAGGTAATTAAAATAATGAGGTAATGAGCTATTTGAACCACCCCACCGCCGGCACTCGGATAGTAACTCGTTAAGAAGAGCTCGTTAATTCGGACAATCGTGATTCTTATAATTGGTTTGAATATTGGGAAATACTTTTTCAAAAATTCTTCTTTTGACGCCACTAAATAGTTAAAGTTATGAGGCAATGAAATTTGTCTTGAGGTCAGATCAACCAGCACGTTTCCGTTCTCAATTTCCAGAAATTGATGTGAGAATATCCCAGCTGATTGTTCGTTTTGCTGCTAGACATGCATATTTGTAGTTAATTATAACATCTTTACGTGGCACCACAAAGTAGAGTATTTCAGGCGAGCATTTATTTCGTCCTCTGGTGTCGATTGAGGAATTACAGGTAATGTTTGCCTGAAATCTCCTGCAAGCAATATTAATGCGTTCCCAAATGATCTGATGTTTCCACGCTAATCTTGCAATGATCTATTAAGAGCCTCGAGGTATTTTTTGTGGGCTATTGTGCATTCATCCCAAACAATAAGTTGACATGTGTGAAAAGCTTTTCCCATGTCGGAAGCTTTGGAAAACTTGCACTTGGGAGTTTCAATGAATTGCATGTTCAATGGCAATTTCTTAGCCAAAGTAGCAGTTCTTCCACCTGGCAGCAATGTCGCAGCTATTCCGGAAGATGTAAGAGCTAAGGTTATGCCATTTTGGGATCGAAATGCTGCCAGAATCAATCTAATTAGAAAAGTTTTACAGTTCCTCTGGGCGCATCTAAAAAGATTTCTCCAAACCCGTAATTGACAGTTGGAATTATTTGATTGTAAATGTCTTTTCACTCAAGTGTTAGCTTAGGAATGTTTGACTGCACATACAACAACAGATGACCCATGTAGTAATTTTGTTCATGACGCAATTCTAAATCGAACGAAGCAGCAGCAGATCGATTCGGTGATAGCATTTCCAATTGATTTAGAACTTTGTTCACGATTTCTAGGCACAAACCTTCGGTCATTATCAACGCTTCCTTGTAGATTTCTGATGTTCTTTCACGTGGTAGCAATGTTCAATGGTAAATGGTAAATTCAATGGTAAAATTAATGTTCATATATCAATTTTCCTTGCGTATTTGACAGATAATATCTTCAGCCATGTACGATTTATATTCCACCCATAACTCTGATGGAGACGAAGGAGAGAAGGTGGTCAATATGCTTGCAAACAATGCTCGAATTTGATTTGGATGTGACGTGTTGGACGCATCATTAATTCATACATCCCAGTGTCGGTCAGTCTTCAATAAATTAAGAGCTTGACATGCACTACGGAATGTGGCATAAGTTATGCCGTTGACAAATCTCAATGGCTAGAAAGACGTTGGATTTGGCACATTTATCACCAGCATGCAAAGAAAGAATCATTCATCTTCATTGGGATGCACCGTGTGCAGTCTGCCTATCGTAGTTTATTTGAATATGCCAGGTTGTCCATCGACTCGCTCTCCTTGTTTGCGTCGTTCCAATTATTTTCTACTCGCATTCTATGTGCAATACGTAGGCACTTCCGAACACAGCAGTGTTTTCGCAAATGCGTAATTTTTACATAACATGAAGAAAGCAGTTAACGCTGTAGCCGGGGGATTCATGGCTGTTTGTTGCACATTTGCAACTGTGAAAAAAAGTGTTGTCCATTTTCTTGTTTTTGAAACAAAAACAAAAAACATTAACGATATATTTAAATTCAAACGCAGATCAATCAACAAAGCTCAAATTCACTAACAGTTGCACTGAAAAATAAGAAGAACAGTTAAAAAAACGAAATGAAAAACAATAAAAAAAGAAACAAATAAGCAATACCCACGAAATGAACGGTATAGTAAACAACACAGCTAAATTCCAACCCAATGTCACACAAAACAATTAAATCAAAATGAAAATAAATAAAAATCTATGAAAATTCAATTTATCAATGTAATTGGGAACATTAAAATGGAATCATAAAATTTTTTGTATATCGTGTGTTGCTCTTATGTGCAACAGATGGCGCTGTTTAAAAAAAAAACGCATGTTTTCACCAGTCACAGGTGTGATATCTAAATAGTATGTATATAAAAACATGCACATATTCGAATAGAACATTGTGTCAAAATTTCAATGCAATCAGTGAAGAACTTTCGGAGATTACAACGTGTGTTCCTCTTACATCCTACAGATGGCGCGGTTTTTCATAAAAAGCATGTTTTTTTTCCTGTCATAGGAGAGGCATGTATATAGTAGGTATATAAAAACAGTCGCCTATTGCAATGCAATGTTGTCTCAAAATTTCAAAACAATCGGTAAAGAGGTTTCGAAAATTTTCTTGAAATCAAAAACACATGAGAAACACAGCTTTAAAAAAAAACATGTGTTTTCCCGTCACCTACGTGACATCTATATAGTATTGTTACGGTGCCCTCTCCTATTTCTTTCGTTTGCCTGCTTTAAGAGTCATATCAGATCTCCCTACTGGTTCTCTGAGATACAGGGAGTCTGTTGGTATATGTGGCGACCAGATCGGCTGCCAGATCAGGGAGAAATTTACCTAATAAGTTGTAAGTAAGGGGATAGCGTCGCTCTGATGTAAATGAAAGAGTACCCCCTACCTGCAGATATGCAGTTTTGTAAAAGACGCTAGCCGATTGCGGATTGGCAGACTTAGGATGCGGACGACCAATCAGAGCCCGCCGTGACGTCACCGAGTGCCCCGGGCGGCGCCAACGTCAGAGCTGGTCTGACTATAAAAGGGAGAGGATGTTTCTCGGTCAGCTCTCAAGGATTTGAGGCTTTACAAGCCTCTCTCAGTGGATTAGAGCTAATCATCGCAGCCCACCATCGTTACTGGAGACCCTGCGCTTCTGGGAAGCAAGAAGAAGCGAAGTTCATTGAGCAGAGGAGTGCCAAACATGGAAAATTAGTCGGCGACGATGCGATGCCAGGCGGCGATGCTGGACGCTGAGGGTCTGGAAGGTGTCACGGCAGGCTTAGCTGTGACCGGGTCACGTTCACTGATGATTTTGGATGGACGATACCGTTCCTGGGGCAAGGAGCAACGCCTTGTGGAAGGGACGAGTGTGTGCATATAGTGATTAGCTCAGTGCCCACTGGTGAACCAGGATTGGGATAGCTGAATCTCTGTGATTGGATCGGCGATGACGCGAAGGCTTTCACGACACCTGAGGACCTGTGGAACGTTCCTGGATCATCAAGGATAAACTCAGGAAGCGTGGGAACCTCACACCATAGAGGGACAGGCGTCGTGAGCCAGGAATGTAAAGGTAGATAATTTTCCCTCCCATTACCCCTTGTTTGAGTTGGCTAGATAGGCCACGATACCTATATATGTATGTGACAGTATAACATTAAATACTTTAATAGTAGGATAGGCTGCAGGGCAGCTTGTGTCCAGGACTGTTGGAGAGGACAGTGTGTGTGGACGGCAGGACAGTTGAAGAGGAGGTGCCTGTGAGAGTTTGTTATGAGAATTTGTGGAATAAATTGTAATTGGTATAAGGAATTTTAGCTCTGAAAATTTCTAAGAATTTTCTTTATTCTTTAACCTTTATTCCTGTCGTGATATTCAACTAGGTCGCCTGAGGAAGGACTTGCTTAGCTAACACACCAGTGTAGTAAACAGCTCATTCCTCACTTTGGGACCATGTATGAACAATTGACTAGGCGCGAGCAAACGCCGAGACCCCAATGAAAATTGAAATCCCCCCCACTAGGCCGCTGACCTTCGCCAATCGCCGAAGCGAATCTAACGAGTAGGTCAAGGGCTCTCACAACAATAATTTATTGTTGTGTGGTGCCGAATATTTGATCCAAAGCTCAGAACTAGTCTCAACTTTATTAGTCGAGTGTGAAGAACATTTGCATAACAATAATAATGTGTGGGGGTGTAACGAAAAGACAGTGTTAAACATAACAACTTAGTTTATTCAATAAAGTACTAACTACTACAACAAAACAAAAAGAAATGTCAATGACGTTACTCGAAATCCTTCCTGTGACACTATCAATGACAGCTAGACACCAGCCCCTCGGACTGCATAATGAACTAACTCGAACATAAGCGTGACCACAGAGGAATCAACAAGAAACAAGAACTAACAGATCTATAATCACAATTACAACAAATGACACAGTAGGTTCTGAAATACGTCTCCAGTAACCTCCTAACTGTTCTACGCCTCAGTGCAGTCTACTCCTGCAATGGCGGTTGCAATGCAATCAAATCAGTAGTCTTTCAATGACAACAATAACTAATGGGTTCACTGGCAACTCCAGCACCCTTCCTCAAATTAATCCTTACGTTAACACTCCGTCCCACGGACGATCAACAATCAATAACAATTGATTTACGTGAATAACACAATAACATTTACGTTAATTAATAACTCGTACAACTGTCACTAGTAACGCGGAAATTACACAACACTCTACCCGTCGAGCATTCAGTGAGAAAATCCCATTAATCCCTGTACTACCAGACAGCTGATTAATCTTTTTACTAGTTACGTTAATTTACGTTAATCGGTTACTAATCACTCAGCGATGGTAAACTCTGATTTACAATGTCCAAAGTGCTAAGAGAACGGTAATCACTCGTGATTACCTTTAGAGTAATTAATTACTATCCTCAAGATCAATAATTAAACAATTAAAATACGCAACCTTTCACACTGGCTCAGCAATTTACATTAAGGTATGAATTCCGTCTAAGCCTTCCATACTCAGACCAATTCAGGTGGCTAATAACAGTAATTAGCCCCACGTTTACATTATTCTAAAATGACGCTACTCTTCCCACGAGTCAATCAAGTGCTGGTACTTCCGGGCAGATAAATAACGACGTTACGTTAATGGAACAATGTAGCCTTCGTGTGAGTCGATCAAACAAGGATCGAGACTAATTACTTTGACTTCCTGAAACACGTCAATTACCCGGCCCACTGACCGTTAATTACGACAGACAATACTCTAATTCTTATCTGGCTGATGGCTAGGCTCCTTGAGACTACCGTAGCTGCTTGCAGGAACGTAAATTAACCCAAACGTATTCTACGTTACTCAAATTGTCAAAAAACAAATTCTCTTAAAGCAATGGGAGTTCCCTTGGTTACGTTATATTAATTGCCTCGCAATCACCTCACTGAATACTTGACTTCGATGTCCTACCAGATAACCAGGAGAATATATTTGTACCCAAGTACTCGTCTACAGCCGAGTTCACCCACGACAATGACAAATCACATTAACAAATCACAGTGATTTACGTTACAATCCGGTTGCAATGACAATACTGCAGAACCTAGTAAAATAACAAACAGGACATGAACCCTCTAGAACACTGCCCCACAATGACTTTACTGAACTGCAATCACCTACGGTGATGCTCAACACTAGCAACAATCACCATCAAATAACAACCCCTTTGCAATAACACACACAGCAAGTACTCTAATTTCCAAATATTAAAATACTGCACACACTTACTTACTTACTGCTGCAAATGACCCCTAGAACATAGGTCAAAATATTGCAATCACCACACAGTAAATAACACAATAATACTGGGCACCGTGACACTACGATTATATATATATATATATATATATATATATATATATATATATATATATATATATATATATATATATATATATATATATATATATATATATATATATATATATATATGCGAACAAGCCAGAATGGTCCCCTGGACAATAACACACACAGTACAATAACACACACAATATATATTTTTAAATATATATATATATATATATATATATATATATATATATATATATATATATATATATATATATATATAAAGGGGAAATGCCTGTTGCGTCTTGGGCACTAGTCCAACTTCAGAGGAATTCGAAGAAGTGTTTGACTTGCAACAATGATCGAACCCGTCTGTGACATTCATCAATGTTTCCCATTGTTGTGTTTTTCAAGAGATCCATAACCTTTAAGCACCTTTTTGCATTATTATTTTTGTATCAACCCATGTATATCTTGTAACCATCAAATGCATAATAAAGCACAAAAAAATATTTAAGGAAGGGGGTGGTAGGAGAAAAGCACACAGAAACTGTATTGGAGGGGATCTAAACATTCCCTCTAATGCGTTATGCGTGGTTTCCTCCGAGGCTATGGGTCCCCCTTCTTCCAGCTAGAGGTGGTACTCCCTTCCTTATATTTATATATATATATATATATATATATATATATATATATATATATATATATATATATATATATATATATATATATATATATATATATATATATATATATATTTATATATATATATATATAATTACTGCTGACACATGTAGCCTGCAGCTATCAAACGTTATTGGGAACATTAAGGAGAATCTCACACTCCTTAAATCACATGGGTGAGTGATTTATCGATCACGCATGTCGATAAACACTCTCGAGAGTTATGTTACTCGATGACGGTCTCTCCAGACGGCCTCGTCACTCACCAAAACTCACCAAAATTACGTTAATACATATATATATATATAAATATAAATCACACTTGTCACGGCCCTGGGAATAATACAAGAAATTAAGAGCACACTGTGGTACACTCCACAATAATCATTGCCAGGAATCACAGGCGTTACACATACCTGAGCGCTCAGTGTTGGAATTCCACACCTGCAAGACCACACATGGAAATGATATCACTCCGTCCCACGGGCGATCAAAATGATTACCACAATTAAATAATATAATTATTACATGGACATCCTCTCAGTCCTTGGCTAATCTATATATACTCTGTTCCCGTGTGTACCCACACACACACACACACACTCTGTACGTCTGTGTACACCAGACTTAAGTCCCTCTGGACTGACAAGATGACAACAAAGGTGATTAATCTCCTCGCCCACAATTCACTCCACCTGAACAGGTGCTGCGTGACAATGTGACGGAACACTTGACCTCGAATTCAAGCTTTAGAGACTACTAATCACCAGAAATACACACATAGGTACTTACTCATTCACACTGCCGGCTAAACACAATTCCCATACATCAGGCACCCCGCTTCCGGTGGCTGGCTCACTCCGGGCGGCGGCGGCGTGGTATTTATTCGAAAAAATTGGCGCACACTCGAACCCCTCCCACTCAACACGGCTGAGTTCGCACCCTCGACTCACCGGTGAGGTGAAGCGTTCATACCCAGGTGACGCGCACAACGATAGCGTCTCACACAAACATGGGAAATTTGCCTTAACACTGACACGAATTTCCCCGTTCCCATCGACTGCTACAGAGCACTAGCAAGTCTAATCATCACTGGTATGAGATCTACGAGTCTGTTACTGCTCGTATGCACATTACCCCACGATCCCAGATCACTGTACCTTTACCCCCCCTGCATACAATGTCTTAAACCCCCTCCAAGCGACGACTTCGGCCGGATTCTGTGACGACCGTTGTCGTTGGTAAAGCAGGAAGCATCAGCAGTTGAGTAGTCCAGCCACCACGACGCCCTATACTTCAATTTGGCCGAATTGAGTACAGATAGCGTCTTGACAAGGTGGCAGCTGGGTTCAGAATGATGCTCACACCGGCTCTCCCCGCGTCCTTCTCGAAATAACCAATGAGAGGAAGGCATACAGCGGCCTACCCCTCTCATCCAATCAGCGACGGTGTAGCATAGCCCCTAGGGCAACTCCAAGATGGCCGACCAACATGGCGGCTCAAGATGTTTACTAAGATGGCGGCTGTTTCCATGACAACGACTCAAGTGGCCAGCGAGCGCGGGAGGCCCACAGCTCACCCACGCCGGCGGCCTAGCTGTTCCCGCGCAAAGTTGTCTGGCTCCATGCCATACAATGAGATGATGCTATCAGCTCTAGCACTGTCCACAGACATGCCACCCCGGCCAGGGTAACATTTATGGACTGCTGATAACTGGGGCTCTCACATGAGCCCAAACACTAGATGTTTCGGTTGCTGGTTACCAAACTTAAGTCCGCCCACTTAACAAGTGCACTTAACAAGTGTACTGGCTCCCACAGGCATAAGAGCACTATTGTAAGTGAGCTGGTGAACCATCCCCTCACAGTGCCGACGTGGCGAATAGGCCCTTCTGTGAGAGAGTGTGTGACTCCTATCTAATCTGCCCAGTTGAAGGAGTGGTTGGAGGTCGTGAAAGAAGAGTTGCTGACGATCTCCAGATTTATTATCGTTATTTTCATTTTCATGTATTGCTTGTGATTGTATGTGTGATCATGTAATTTGTGTCAGTAAATTCACACATTTTATCATTGTGTTTAAGTGTGCCTCCATTATAATATTTCTCTATGAGCATACACGAGGGTTATCATAGTACCACCTAGGGAACATCACATTCTCTATAGAAGTTCCTAATGCCTGGAGAGTGGTAAAGCAGCACAGACTTATATAAGAGTGTATCCTAGGCCATCCGACCAGTATCACGGCCAAAAGAGTAGCGACACTGTGGCAACAAGCAGTATAGAATACACCCACTGAACTGCATTGCTGGGGTGCAGGTATCTCAACCCAGCTGGCGACCTTGTTAAAGGAAGGTAGGGAAGGCAGGCGGGAAAGGAATTCCTGCAACCTTTTTGTCTGGCAGGCAAGACTCAGGGAAATTTATTGTTAAAAGGAATGCCTGGGTCTTCCTTCACTTCTCCATGGGTCTAGGCCGGAATTGCTAACAGCAGTTTCCCCGTGGTTGACTGAAGGGCTCCCAGGGTGAATCAGTGGAACCCCACAGTGGAGAGAGCAAAGACCTGCGGTGGTGGGTACTGCTGGTTCTCTCCTGTGGGACCAGGAGATTCCGGTGAGTCCCGAGAGTCGGAGGGGCTGAGTATTCTGCCTTCTGAGCCCTAGCAGCCGATTGCTAGCCAAGCCCCAGCCCCCCCCCTCCCCCATGACAAGAACTGGCGACCTTGCCAGGATGTGTTAATCAAGACAGTGTTGCCAGAGTACTAATATAGTGTTGCCAGTGAACTCAATGATACTCTTACCCAACCAGCTAAGGGACTGAAACGGTGAAATTAGTACCTACTAACTTGTCTGTGCTGTCGTGTATGCTCGATAACATAGAGATGGAGTAAAGAAAGTAAAGAAAATAAAGTAAAGAAATTTATGGAGACGAGGGATGAGAAAATTTTGGAGGAGTGTACCAAAGCCCAGCTCCAACAAGAGGCAGGCCACTTGGGGATCCGATTGAGGATGACTAAGGTGGCGGAGCGTAGGCTAGAAATAATGACACAACTCACAGCTCGAGAAGTGACAACAGGGGAAGAGCCGTCCCAAGAAGGGGCGTCCCGAGGTGAATCGTCCCAACTAGAGCCATCCCAAGCGCCTACCAGTGTGGGGAGGACTCACAGTGAACGTGGGAGCAGTGGAAGGTCGAGCTGTAGTAAGAGGAGCTTGCAACTGGAAGTAATGAAGATGCAACTGGAAGCCCAGCTGCGACGAGAGGAGAGAGAAGCGCTAGTGCAGTGAGAGGAGCGCTAACATGAAGCTCGGCTGCAGCAAGAGGAACATTAAGCTTGGCTGCAGCGAGAGGAGCATGAAGCTCGGCTGCGGCGAGAAGAAGGAGAGAGACAACTTCGACTAGAGGAGATAAAGACAAAGAAATTAGTTGAATTGCGTCGCGTTGAGCGTGGGCTACCCTCACTACCTGCACGGCGGGATGACCTCAAGATAAGGGAACGTGACTTACCTACGTTCAAACCTCAAGAAGCTGAGGCGTTCTTCAAACACTTCGAACAGATAGCGACTCTGAAGGAGTGGCCGGAAGATGATTGGGCTGCTCTGGTCCAGGGCAGGTTGACTGGTGAGGCCCGGGAAGCCTACAACATGCTGGACCTAGAGGAGTGAGCTAGTTACGACGCAATTAAGAATGCGGTGCTCCACTCATTCCGGCTGACTCCGGAGATGTACCGGAAGCGGTTCAGAGAGTGTACGAAAGCGTCGGGAAAGTCTTACGCCGAGACTGGCAGGGATATGGAACTGAAATTCCTACGATGGTTGAAGTCGGAGGAAGCGGATTCGGCGGATGAGATCAAACGACTGAGAGTGATGGAGAAGTTTATGTCAGTGCTCCATCCTGAGTTGCGAGTAAAGGTGAGAGAAGCAGGTTTTAAGGACCTGAAGGCTGCAGCGGACCGAGCCGAAATGCTGGAGGAGGCACTACATCTCAGAAGGGAGGGGCCACCCAGACACTCGCCTTACCCCAGGTCGGGAGGGAGCCTTAGGAGTTCAGGAGGAGCGAGGACGGGTGGGGACTCTCCCAAGAGTAGTGTGCCCGATGAAGTAACCCGGTTCAAGAGCTCAAGAGACGCGGGAGGAAGCTCCAAGCTGTGAGCAGTGGACCTAGCTCGGGAGCGAGTGCTGCTCCCCGGCAACCGACGATGGGAAGAGCCCCGCACTCCCAAATTTTTAATTTCGCTACTTGCGACTTTTTGGGCTACTTTAAAAACAAGTTGGGCTATTAATGTTAAGAAACTCAATGATGATTTTTATGCTTTTTATAGTGTCATGTGTACAAATCACAGCTGCGTCCAACAGCTTGATTGAATAGACAGACCACTTACCGCAGAGGCCAGGTCAGAGACCGACCCCCTGGGGACGTTGATCCTAGGAACTTCCCAAAGAAAAAGAAACCGCAGGGCAAGATAATCCTCCCCAGGGGCTATAGATTTCCCAACCTTAATTGCCTTTAATACTTCATCCCCGGTACTGTCTATGTTAAGTGACCTTCCACTGTTGCCTACTGTAAATATTAGGTTTCTCTTTAGGTGTTTCCAAGAATCAAATGACTGCCGTTAGAGCGGATTAGCTTACAGTGAACCTAGAAGCTTCATCTGTGCTTTCATTGTTAGAGTGGCTCTGACCTCCAGAAGGATAGTTCGACACAAGTTACCGCATATAGAAAAGACGTTACCGCTATTACTTTTAGAATTTGCTTAAGTGTTAAGATAAAGAAGTGTAAAATGGGGAAGTGGTCTAAATACCAGGAAGCGTTTCAGATGTCCTGGCTTAAGGATTCAGTGTTTGGCAAGTGGTTGGCTGAAGTGAAAGAAGA